>NW_004444038.1:203902-230219 GCF_000243295.1 Trichechus manatus latirostris
TATGGTTTGTATCCTGTTAATGCCATGTATTAAGGCCTGAAGTGTTGGTCCTATTTTTTCTTCTATGAACTTTATAGCTTTAGGCTTTATATTCAGGTCTTTGATCCATTTTGAAGTAGTTTTTGTATACGCCGTGAGGTATGGATCCTGTTTCATTTTTTTGCAGATGGATATCCAGTTTTGCCAGCACCATTTGTTAAAAAGACTGTCTTTTCCCCAGTTGACGGACTTTGGGCCCTTGTCGAAGATCAGGTGACCGTAGGTGGATGGATTTACATCTGGGTTCTCAATTCTGTTCCATATATTCCATCTTTTGCCTTCTAAGTGGCACTCTCTATCAACAGTGCATGCAGTTCCTCTTACCCTTCAAACCTCCGTGACTTTCATTTTGTCAAATGTCTGACAACAGCTGAAGAATGTTATCTGTTTTTAAGGGCTCTTAAAAACTTTAGACTATACCCGCCCAGATAATCCAGGATAATCTCTCCATTTTAGGATCCCTAACTCAAATCAAAAGAATTTAAAGACCTCTTTAAAGTGTTAAAAAGCTAAGATGTCACTTGGAGGACTAAGGTGTACCTGACCCAAGCCATGGTGTTTTCAATCACCTCATACGCATGCGAAAGCTGGACAATGAATAAGGAAGACCAAAGTAGAATTGATGCCTTTGCATTATGGTGCTGGCAAAGAATACTGAATACATCATGGGCTGCCAGAAGAGGGAACAAGTATGTTTTGGAAGAATTACAACCAGAATGTTCATTAAAGCTAGGATGGCGAAACTTTGTCTCACATACTTTGGACATGTTATCAGGAGGGACCAGTCCCTGGAGAAGGAAAACATGCTTGGTAAAGCAGGGGGTTAGTGAAAAAGAGAAAGACCCTCAATGAGATGGATTGACACAGTGGCTGCAACAGTGGGTTCAAGCATAGCAACGATTGTGAGGACGGCTCAGGACTGGGCAGTGTTTAGTTCTTTTGTACATAGGGTCACTATAATTTGGAACCAACTCGATGGTACCTAAGAACAACTATCAACAACAACTCTAATTACATCTGCAAAATCCCTTTTGCCATGTTACATTACATATTCACAAGTGCCAAGGATTAGGGTGTGGATATCTTTGGGGAGCCATTCTGCCTATGATAAATTGATACTTATCGTCAATTGTGCTACCTAAATCTAAATTAATTGGCAGTCTCTTTTGAACAGGGGCGTAAGTCAGCATCTCATTATTACCTTTTATACTTTTATTGCTTCTTTTAATTGCAAACACATCACAGAGATACGGCACCAAGTGTATCAAAGGACTAGAAAGTTAAATTTTTCACTCCTAAATGGCAAGACATCCATATGATTGCTTACTAATTGGCACCATATACACATGGAAACCGTATAAACTAATGTTTATTGAAAAATAATTTCACGTAGAGATAATTAAGAGAATGTTCGCTCATTACTTTGTAAGGCAACACTTAAAAGTTTTGTATTTATTTGCAAATAAATAATTCAGCCAAACCTCTGCAGTATGTTTCCAGTTGTATTTTAATGTTCATAGTTTAGTTGTGGTTACTGAATCAGAGAAGAAGCTAAGCAACTGGATTAAAGGAACGTATTGAATGTTTTAGTCCAAGATGGAGAGGAAAGAGAGCCTGTTATCTGACCTCCCTAAATATATCTAAGGGATATGAGGTTAAAGGGTGTAAAGCTCCTGAGCTAGCTTCTCTCCCCTGGAAAATTAAACATTTGGCAGTAAGGATGATATCCTAACTATAGGGTTATTATTTCAATGGTGGATGCTTTACATGCAACCTTGTGAGTGAATGTTGTTTAGACTGAGCTTCACTTGGAGACCTGTGATTCATCTGAACAATTTCAGTGGAACAAATGAGGAACATAAACTCCTATGTGAAATGAATCCCATATTTAGTTATCAAATCCTATATACAAACCAAAGTGTATCATTTTTTTTAAAGCTCCCACCTTTCTTTCCCAAACAAGCTATAACAATATTGTTTGTACTTAAAACAATATTGTCATAATGAGTGTCACAAGGTATTGCTTTAGCAAAATATAAAGGATATAATATAGTTGAAAACAGAAAAAAAAAAATTCAATAAAATTATCCTTAACTCTATGTCACCTAAATTTACTGAAATGACAGCAACTATCTTATTTACAAACAAATCCCATAAACTTCAAAGCAGATGAAGTCACTGCAGAATCGGTGTTCGTTTGCCACCACTGACATTGACCTTGCCATTTGCTGTGACCTTCTGTTCTTACATTCTTTTGTGTTGCTTTCTTAGAGTCTTTTTGTTCTCATACAGGTCATGCCTTATGAGTATGTGTTTGGGCTCATTTTTCTCTGCCTAATCCAAGGAGCTGTAAATCACATAGAAGCCAATTGTCTTGCCACCACCTAAATAGGTTCTGAATGCAAACACAAAGATGACATCTCATGTGGTCTTGTACAATTTGGGTAGTTTTTTTCCCCCAAGTTTCTGTCTTAGATACCATTGCCTTCCCAGGGTGAAGGGCATCGATGACTATTTGTTTCTGCTGAAGTAGTGGGCTGGTCATGAACTTCCTGGTCTGGATAGTTACTGTGAGGTTCATGATGCCAGTGGGTCCTCAGGCAGCCGGGGAGGAAAACAGCCCATAAATATCCTTGAGTGTAAAGCTGCCCCTATGAAATACATGTCTAAAAAGCAAACAAACAAACAAACAAACAAAAAAAAAAAAACAAACAAACCCGTTGCCGATGAGTTGATTCCAACTCATAGCGACCCTGTTGGACAGAGTAGAACTGCCCCATAGGTTTCCAAGGAGCA
The DNA here is from genome assembly GCF_000243295.1 of Trichechus manatus latirostris. Taxonomy (NCBI): domain Eukaryota; kingdom Metazoa; phylum Chordata; class Mammalia; order Sirenia; family Trichechidae; genus Trichechus; species Trichechus manatus. The sequence continues at coordinate 206,738 of NW_004444038.1, forward strand.
GCTGATGGATTTCAACTGTCCACCTTTTGTTAGCAGCTGAGCTCTTAAGCACTGCGCCACCGTGATTCTAGGAAGCTAGAAAATAAGTGTGATTGAATTTTTTTTAAGCAACATATTGTTAAGTATCCTTTAGAAAGTGTAATTGATACTTACTTGCCCTTCATGAAGTTCTTCAACATCTTTGAACCCTGAACTCTGATCATAGACTCAGACAATAAACGTCTATATTCTGTATTACTACCTGTGACAAATCAACTGCAAATGAAAATATGTGGAACTATTAGACTATCATCAGACATCTAAAATGAAGTGCATGTTTAAGATAATTTTTTATCCATATTTATTTTCCTATAAATATTGAGAATAAATTCATGAACAAATCATAGGCTGTGGAAGTACAATCCTAATTCCATCTCTTTCCAGATGCTTGACTTAGATAAGTTACTTCATTTTCACTTGGTTCTTTTAAGGAGTAAGTGGGATTAAGTGATTGAAACTGCTTGTAGATTAAAAAATATAGAAATAATAGTTGTGACTACATGCAAGTCACTGAAAATAGAAGGAGAAATAAGAGATTGTCTAACGCAATTAAAACGAAAGCCCAGGGGAAGCTCTGTGACTTGTCTAAAATCACTTAGATCTGAGAACAGAACCTGAATCTGGTTCCTTTTTCCCTAAACTTTCCGCTTTCATTTGTTGATTCTCATACAAGATACCATGCTTTTGGAGAGAAGACTCTGTTACAATTCTTCTGCTAATACCTTTTAATAGAGTTGTATTTATTTTAACGGATTCTATTTCAGATTTTATTATTGTTCAAATATTCATCCCTTCTCCCTGGTGGTCTCCTTCCTTACTGGAGATTTATGCTATCTTAGGTTTGTAGGGCTTCTGCACTAAAGTCCCAGGGAGTCTGTGGCTTATAAGAACAGAAATTGATTGTCTCTCGGTTCTCGGTCTAATAGTCCTAATTCAGGGTGTTGGCAAGGTTACGCTCTCTGTGAAAGATCTAGGGGAAGAACTGTCCTTGTTTCTCTGGACTTCTGGTAGCCCCAGTTATTCATTGACTTGCAGCTGTAACATAGCTACGTTGACACGTGGTGGTCTTCTGTCTGTCTGTTTGTTTCTATGTCTCTTCTCCTCTTTAACAGGACTCCACTCAGATGGAATCAGGGTCCACACTACTCTGCTATGATCTCATGTTAACTTGATAACATCTTCAAAGACCTCAGTTCCAAACAAAGCCACATTCACAGGTAGCAGGCTTTAGGACTTCAACATAACTTTTTGGGGGACACAATTCAAGTTATAATATATGGCTCCCCATCCACTGACATCAGGCTTATCCGTGTGATTCGCTGTGGACAGTAGAGTGTTTGTAGACTGGACTCATGTCACTTCCAAGTAGACATTTCAGAGACAGTTCTTAGACCTGCAGTCTTTTGTCCACTACCAGGAAATGAGCAATGTCCCAGACAGGTCAGTTCAGTCAGACTGCATCCCTGAGTGCAGACAGTGTGGAACAGAGATGCCGCGGACCTGCAGAGTAACGTGAGGAAGAAATAAACTTTGGTAGGTGCAAGCTTCAGAGATTTGGAAGTCATTTGTTATCTGTCAAGACCTTAGCCTTAGCTTACTCAAGATTCTATTCTTCGCAGTCTCCTGCCTTTTCTTTATTATATAATCTCTCTGTACATTTTTAAGGAGACCTGGTGGCACAGTAGTTAAGCACTCAGATGCTAACCGAAAGGTTGGTGGTTCAAACCCACCAACCGCTCTGGGAGAGAAATATGTGACAGTCTGCCTTTGTAAAGATTTACAGCCTTGAAAACCCTATGGGGCAGTTCTACTTTGTCCTATAGGGTCTCGATGAGTTGGAATTGACTCAGTGGCAGTGAGTTTTTGGCGGGTGCATTTTTACCTCAACTCAGTCTTTTTCTCTCATGAGGCCAAAGAGAAGTAACCATACATTTTGACATTCTAGAAGTTTATCACTGAGAAACAAACAATGATTGGACAATCACCTCTCAATACCTGCATATTTTTACTTTCTTCTGGGACATAGGCATAGACAGAAATATGTAACCATTCACAGAATATCATCACTCATAACTACACTAAGAATATGTCTAAACTAAAAAAAATTTGGAGAATTGAAACAATCGAATGCTTCATATTTCAGACATATATACTTGATCTAAAATTCCTGGCTCCCCCTTATTTTGCATATAAAATCCATATAATTATCCTTATCTTACACTTGACAAGACCAGTATAGATAAGTGTTCATTTTACTTGCCTTTCTTATGCAATATTAATGATAGATTTCTTATAATAAAACATATTTTTTAAATTAAACATGTCCATTTCTCAATAATTTTCCTTTCAACTTTCTGACCCTTTTTACTAATATCATGCATTTATTACTCTTCATCTACCAGAATCTTAAATTAAAACGTATTCTGTCTTAATTTTTATGTTTTCCTCAAGAAAATTCATTCCAGTCGCATGAATTTATTATAGTAGAAAAAAGTAAAAAATGTATTACTATGTCCAGGTTGAGTTCAGAGTGTATTTCTTGCTACCTATGGACCACTTTCATTGAAATATCTCAAAGCCACCTGATAATAAAGGTACAAATCCATCTATATGGAACCTTGGTGGCACAAGTGGTTAAGAGCTTGGCTGTTAACCAAAAGGTCAGCCATTCTAATCCACCAGCCACTCCTTGGAAACCCTATGGGGCAGTTTTACTCTGTCCTATGGGGTTGCTATGAGTCGGAATCAACTCAATAGCAATGAGTTATACATCTATATAACACAAATTCTGGTATATAGAATATGCTCTCTCTCTCTCTCTCTCTCTATATATATATATATATATATATTATTGTACTTTAGAGGAAGGTTTACAGAACAAACTACCTTCTCATTAAACAATAGGGTCACTATGAGTTGGAATCGACTCGACGGCAGTGGGTTTGTTTTTTTCGGTTACACATACTGTTTTGTTGCATTGGTTACCAACCTCACAACATGTCAACACTCTCCCCTTCTCGACCTTGAGTTCCCTATTACCAGCTTTCCTGTCCCTCCTGCCTTCTAGTACTTGCCCCTGGTCTGGTGTGCCCCTTTAGTCTTTTTTTTTCTTTTTATGTGCCTGTCTAAACTTTGGCTGAAGGGCGAAACTCAGGGATGACTTCATTACTGAGCTAAAAGGATGTCAGAGGGCAATAGTCTTGGGGTTTCTCCAGTCTCTGTCAGGTCAGTAAGTCTGGTCTTTTTTTGTGCATTAGAATGTTGTTCTATATTTTTCTCCAGCTCTGTCCAGGACCCTCTATTGTGATTCCTGTCAGAGCAGTCCGTAGTGGTAGCCAGGCACAATCTAGTTGTGCTGGACTCAGTCTGGTAGAGGCTGTGGTAGTTGCAGTCCATTAGTCCTTTGGACTAATCTTTCCCTTGTGAGTTTAGTTTTCTTCATTCTCCCTTGCTCGAGATGGGGTGAGACCAATGGAGTATCTTAGATGGCTGCTCACAAGATTTTAAGACCCAAGACACTTTCATCAAAGTAGAATGTAGAACATTTTCTTTATAAACTGTGTTAATGCAATTGAGCTAGTTGTTCCCCCAAGACCATGGTCCCCACAGCCCTCAGCCCAGTAATTCAGGCCCTAAGAGTGTTTGGATATGTCTATGGAGCTTCCATGACATTGCCTTGGACAAGTTGTGCTGGCTTTCACAGTACTGAGTACTATCTTACTCTTAGCTAAAGTTACCACTTCAATAGATATTTTTCAACAGATGAATGCATATCTAAAACTGAATAAAGATATTTCACAGACAAGCATACTAGACACAGCACCAAATTTACTTTACTTTGTCAGAGAAGGGCACTGAGAACCAGCTGATTACCTTTGTCAGAATCCTGAGAGCTATCTTCATCCTCCTTTTTCTCTTGGCCATCACATTCTATTGGACTACTCTTTTCTTGTCAATGTTCTTGCTTCAGTTTTCCAATGTTAAATTATTCTACAAATTGCTAGCAGGTCTTTCCCCTTAAAAATTATTTTCTTATTGTAAAAACCCTCAATGAACCCATTACTTCCAAGATAATGACTACACCTCTTACCTTGCCCTGTAAGGGTCTTTATGATCTGTGCTTCTGCCTTCTGTGATATCACCATCTGCCAGTAAACACAAAGATGCCACCCAAGATGAATCACTTGAAGTTCTTTGAAAACACTATGATCACCTATGCCTCAGTGCCATAACACAGATAATCCTGATTGCCTTTTCTGTTCTCTAACTTTTTAGTGAACTTGCATCTTCCAAATTCCCATTCCAATTCCACCACCTCTGAAAGGGCTTCCTAATCCCAAATCGCTTCTGGACCTGATGAGTGAACGGCCCTTAACTGTGTTTCACAGTGCACCTTGCGTGTCCCGTCATTGCTATTTTGAGCTATGATTATATGTCCGTCTTTTCCACGAAAAGTGAGTTTCCTTAGTATTCAACACATTTTAGATAACATCTAGGTATTTTTGATTAAATAATTTATTGTCATATCAACTTTGTCCCATCCAAGTTAAAAGGACTATAAAAACTAAAACAGATTTTAGAATCATTCATGTGGTAACAATTTTTCTTTTGAATTTTTCTATCAGTTTTTGTTTTCTTGCCGACTGAAAATACTGTCTATTTTATAATAACAGTAGGTACCTGTTTTCTAGCCATTTCTTTAGTGAGAAAAGCTCTAAGACTCAGTGATGAATCAACACTAATTTCCCAAAGTGTCAAGTGCTTAGGTTGTGTCTTATTTCTGTGGTCAATCAAAACATTCTTTAAAAATGTAAAATGTAGTTTTTTATTTTTGAATTCTCCGCTTAATCTAATCAAGTTTAAGAAACACTGATGTTTTTACTATTTATTCCTTACTGTATGTACAGTGACACCTGCAAAAGCTGGAACCTGTGTAAGGCTGAAAACTATCAAAGAAGGAAAAGTCAAATATTTCCCACTAGTAGAGAGGAATAGAGAAGTGTTAAGACTGCACCCTGTCAAAGGCGGAAAACTTGAGAGACTCGGAAAAAACAGGTGCTCCTGTCCAGTTCTGGCTCTCACAGGTTTCACTGAGTACAGAGCAAAGGGAGTTTGGGCCCCAGCTTTGTATGGTGGGAGGAGGATTAACTTTGGAGTACAATGTGTGTAGGAACTCTTCTCTAAGCCTTGTCTCCATGGGTTCATTTGCATGTTATTTAACCTCATCTCTATGCTTCTTGGAGCCCTGGTGGTGCAGTGGTTAAGACCTTGTCTGCTAACCAAAAGGTAGGCAGTTCAAATCCACCAGCCACTCCTTGGAAACCCTATGGGGCAGTTCTACTCTGTCCTACAGGGTCGCTATGAGTTGGAATCCACTCGACAGCAACGAGTTTTTTTTTTTTTAATTATTTATCAAGAAAATATATTGACATACTTTTAAAAAAACAAAAAGTACTAAAATCAATGTAATTATAATAACTGGAAAGAAAAACAGAAACAAAAAACTAGTTCCTTGTCCCCTTCCTCCTACGTAAGAATTGCGTATTAATGATGATGACAGCAATGAGGTCAATGAGGGATCTTTCAATGTCTTCAGATAAGGCTCCTCCAAACGCTAACACACAAACTCTTAACCTGCAGACGGCGGTGAGAGAACAGGGTGGGCACAAGTGGTTCTACTTTTCAGTGTGTAGGCTTTACTTTATTCCACTTTCCACTCCCAGCTACTAACAGTGCTTCACTGCCTAGTTTACCTAGTGCTGCCGTACAACAAATACCACAAGGGAGTGACTTTAAAGAACAGAGATATATTTTCTCACAGTTTAGGAGGCTAACAGTCCAAATTAGGCTCTCCACCTTCCATTCCTTCCTTGTCAGTAGCCTCAGGGGTTTCTTGCTTCCTTGGCTAGTAGACAATCCTCACGAGGCGTCTGTCTTCCCCCGTGAATGAGTCTCTGTCTATTCTGGCCTTTACATAACTCAGAAGATTAGGTTTAGGATCCATTCTATGCCTATGTGGCCTCATTAACATAACAAAGGAAACCCCTTATTTCTAAGCAGGATCACATCCATAGGTAAAAGAGCCAGGAATCCAACACGTATTTTGGGGGGATAAAAATCAATTCATAACTTTCCCCTTGACCCTTCAATGACCTGAGTGTCTCTGACTCAATTTCTGTGGAGGAGGGAGAAACATAAAAATTTGCCCGCCCAAGGTTGACCTGATGACCAATTGCCCTGATGCAGACTTTTAGCCAATCCCCTCTTTCACCTGCCTCCCTTGCTTTCTGTCACTTCCAGAGTAACAAATTCTTCCTTGTCTTTGGGGGTCTCCTCTATACGCTATTAAACCTCAGCTCATTCCCCACAGCTAAATCAGTTACCTGCCTTTGCCTGCTCTCTGCCTATCTTGTGGGCTGCGTTAAAAATAATATGTTTTCTAACGACAATGGAACCATATTTTTACTTTCGTTCTCTATATACTTCAGGGGATTTTTCAAGGAACAAGAAGTCAGAAAATTCTTTATTGTGAAATCTTACAACTGGAAGTTAGCTTTATAATTTTTAAAATGAGGCTGGTAGTAGATTTACTATGAATATTAGGTGAGAAAATATGTAACACTTCTTAAACTTTTAAATTCTGAGTATGAGTTGAGTTTTTTTCGGCTCTAAGATCTCTAACAGCTAGCTTTGTTGGATAAAACTACACGAGCATGCAAGAGTACCTTATAGCTCAGAGTAGGTGTGAAAAATTTGTTTTTTCTCTTCAATGTGATTGATAGTTTTTACATAGAAACACAATTATAACGTTGTAGGATTTCATTATCTACAATGTTTTAATTATCGAATCTAAATGAAAGGCATTCAAGTTTTAATTCCATTTGCATAATCAATATTCAATCAAAACTTTCATTGTTGGTTTGAATTAGCCTTGGAACAAATAAAGGAAAGCAATGTCTGAATAACTTGGTATTATTAGAAAGCTTTCATAGAACTAATGATATTTAAAGACATCTCTTTGCTTATTTTATGCATAATTATATTTAAAGCTAGATCAGGGAGAATAGAATTGCAGTATATTAAACGGAAGAAAGAGAAAATACTTCTTAAGCCATCAAATATCCACAGTTTATTAAAGAAAATATTTAAGAGTTTTTAACTGGGCATTCCTCCCAAAATGCTGAGACATCTCACCTTTAACATCCGAAAGATGTCAGATATTAACTCCAGAAGTACGGCAACTTGAACTCATCACAGCAGATAGCAACGTTTTCTTTTTCTTTTTTCCCTCACAGCATTGTTTATCAGAGTCCGGTATAGAAAGTTACAGTGAGCTTAATGCCCATGAAAGCTGTTCAAAGTAAAATAATTCCAAAATCCGCCCGTCATATTATTTGAAAAATCGATAAGTAAATCACCTCACTTGGCCAGCAAAAACCTTAATGAATCAGTCAGAGAGGAAAGCGGCGACAAAAAAGCGTGTCAACTAACTGGCACATGAGCACTTGTTGTTAGTCGCAGTTGAATTCGCTCCCACTCACGGTGACCTTCTGTATAACAGAACAAAATGGTGCCCAGTCCCGTGCCATCCTCAAAATCGTTAGTACGTTTGTGCCCATTATTGCAGCTACTGTGTCAACCTATCTTATGAAGCGTTTCCCACATTTTCACAAACATAGTTGTTGTTGTTAGGTGCCCTCGAGATGGTTCCAACTCATAGTGACCCTACGTACAACAGAACGAAACACTGCCTGGTCCTGCGCTATCCTCACAATCGTTGTTATGCTTGAGCCCATTATTGCAGCCACTGTGTCAATCCATCTCGTTGAGGGTCTGACAATAGTAGTGATAGGAAAATATTGTAGAATTAATTTCAAAACTTACAGAAGAGTGTCGAAGTGAAAAAAGCAAATATCCCTTGATAGAAGAGCTTTATATGTTTCTGTTTGCTTTTCCTTTTGATAATGCTTCTGTCTTTGTACGTTTGCACACACAAACTAGGATAATCAGAGACATCTCTCTTTTCTATCTACACTTCTTGTATTCCATATTTTGGTCAAATGTTTCTCTTGGCACTAGAGTGAGAGGGGAAATAAAGCAGCAGGAGAAGAATGAATGCTGAATTCTGGGGTGAGGGGCAAATAAAGTATTTGGTCACTGAGCTGGTCTCCCCAGGCTTTTTTCCCTGGGTGAACGTAATCTTAACTATATTATGAGATTTAGTTTGGAGTTTATTCATAGCAAACATTTCAATTTCTAAACAGCTGCATTTGTGTTGGCACACTTCACAATCAGTTTGATACCCTATCCAGTCGGAAAGCCAGCGCAGAATTTTCTCTGGAACGAATGTTAACATTTTCAAATGGATCTCTGCTTTTGATATTTTAAAGATGGAATCAGTGGATTAAGTCAAATCTTCCACTGAAATGTTGTGGGTGTGGCACTATTCTGTGGTTTCATAAGATAACCAGTTTTTACTTAGAGGTAGTTTTGGTGCTTCCATGTAGAAACAGATTTTAAATATCAATAATGAAGACTAGTTATGTGAGGATTAACGAGAATTCTAATCAGGTAAAACACAGCTAAGTCAAATTAGATTAGTTTGAATTATATTTCAAACCATTTATCAGTGAAATGACTTCTAAGGTACATAAAGAAATATTTAATAAAAACTGGAAAATACTTATTATTTTATGAAATTATTTAACAAATGTGGCTAGATTTCCTGGTGATTTAACCCAGTCACATACAAGTATTATTTTGAATATGGACATAAAGAAGTTATGGCTGTTTGAAGAATACACACAATTGGAAGTTTCTAGAACAGCTCTGTCCAATATACTGAAAGCCATTTATATAATTTTAAAATGTCTTTCTCCAAAGACAATTGTGTATTTAACACTTAGCAGATCTCATTTCAGATACTAAATTTTCATTAGAAGTACTTGATCTATATTTACATTTCATTAAACTTACAGTTATAATAGTAAATTTGTAAACCCCTATTATTCCAAACATACTTAAAAAGTTTTTATTATAACTATGTGTCAATGCAACCTGACATTTGAAGGGAAAAATTGTGCAGTCAGTTGTGAAATATTTTCATTTACCAATTTAAAATAAAATTTCCAAGGTTTAAAAAAATACTTCTTTTATGTATTCAAAATATTTTCCTTGCACTTTTGAGTCATGGCAGATGAGTTTTAACGTGAATGTAAATAAGAAAGCTATAATAAAATGATTTAGTTCAATGTTAGCATTACAAATTTCATTTACATGTACTTGGGTAGAAAAAGGAAATCGAGAAATATTGGCTCATGGAAAATATTTTTTAACACAGTCTTATCTTTTATTTACTCATCCATTAAGCAAATATTTTTTGAGTGTTTGTAGTAGACAATTTCAAGTGACTACCCCGCTCTGAGAACTATTTCCAAAAACAGTAACCATGCTCAAAGAGCCCTGGTGGCTGTTGAGTTGTAGGAGTTTCTTTATCCGTTCTCAGCATTAACCAGATCTGTGGTTCAAACCCACCAGCAGCTCTGGGGGAGAAAAGACCTGGTGATCTCCTCCCGTAAAGATTACATAGGGTTGTTATGAGTCAGAATTGACTTGATGGCACCCAACCACAACAACATAGCCATGCTAGTCTGCCTCTTCTCTGGTCATGGCTCCTTGTTGCCAGGACAGAAAACATGGCTCAACTGAAACAATTGTATTGTCTGTCCCATAAAAGATACTGAAGGTGGTTGGTGCCAAGTGCTCTAGTTTCTAGCTTTCCTGAAGCTCAGTTGTTCAGCTATTCTTTCTATTCTATGGGCCTCACTGATATCCTTCCAGTAGTTTTTTTTATGTTAGAATTTGTTTCTGTTGCTTGCAACCAAAAAGGTACCATTTATCATGTGCTAGGCGGTGGGTATGTGAAAAAAATAAACAATACAGAGTCATTATCATCAAGGGTCATGTAATTTAGTAGAAGCAAGTAGATCAGTTGCAAACACATGAGATGATTAATTGCTAAGGTGCAAATAAGTCCTGGGTTCCATGGAAGCATGTCCGACAGACTTTTAACTCAGTCTGCCTCTCATTTGACAGGGTACAAGGATGCAGGGGAACTAAATTCCTCTGCTTTTCTTCATTTCTCACATCATTAAACATGATGAAATTGATCTGGAATGTTACCCATTTTAAATTGCATATCTAATTTTTTCACCACTCTTGGATGCCTTTACTATCACAAAGTAACCCTGAGGGAGCAGAGCTCAGTCAAGACCATGAGAACTATGGAAAAGTACTTTTCAACCCTATCAGTCCCAGCTATTCTTTTTTTTTTTTAATAAACATTATTTTGAAATGACCCATTTAATATCCAAAACCAATTTTTATAGATAATGTACCTTACCTTTCCACAAATTTAAAAACAAAATCAGTAATGATTTAATGTGATATAAAGGAGGAAAAAAGTCAATTAATTTATACTACAATGATATGCATTCCGATATAAAATGATCATTATGACTAATCTAGAGCATAATACCCGTAAACAGATGTTTGCACCTCTATGTAAAATTAAGGAGAATACGGCTGCAAAAATACGAACTTATAAATGTGTACTTTATTGGCATCTCATATACTACAAGCCGCTCTCCCAGTGATGATGTGATTTTTCTAAGATGGCAATAGTGCTTAGTAAATGAGCCAAACAAAGCAGAGAAAAATCTCTGCATGTACTTAGCAGTTACAATCCTGAAAAGCATACTGTTTATTAAAATCATGCAAAAAAGACTTTGATTTATATGTGAAAGCACATTAGTAATTTTAAACAGACTTTGAGGGTACACAAATGTCTGGTAGGACATTAGAAGATTGGTTGGGCAAATACGTGTGCAGACTGGCATATATATCACAGAATATCTAGTGTTGCTTTGCTCCACAGACTCGGTAAATGACAGTTAACCCCACCATGACAATTATTATGACAAAAATAAAAAGACAAAAAAATCTCCACTAATTTCCACAATGTTCCCTAGGAATAGTGTGGTCTCCATTGAGAACCACAGTCACTGAGACTGAATATTCTTTAGTTGGAGGAATGATTCTACAAAGGTTATTGTTAGTTCCAATCCAGTTGGCTCTGACCCACAGTGACTTCATGGATAACAAAACGATGCATTGCCCAGTCCTGCACCACCTTTAGAATTGTTGGTACATTTCAGCCCATTGCTGTGGCTAGTGTGTCAATCCATCTCACTGAAGATTTCCATCTTTTATAAACGTTCGGCTACTATCCAAAAGGTCAGCAGTTCGAATCCACCAGCTGCTCCTTGGAAAACCTATGGGACAGTTCTACTCTGTCCTATACGGTTGCTATGAGTCAAAACAGACTTGTTTTGACAGTAATGGGTTTGGTTTTTTTGGTTTTATACTTTACCAAACATGGTGTGCTTTTCTAACGATTGGTCTTTCCTAATGACGTGTCCAAACTAAGCAAATGAAGTACAGCCAATCTTGCTTCTAAAGAGTACTTCACAAAAACTTTCTTTTTATTCCTGATAACTTCTAGGATATTTAAAAAAAGAAATCAAAGAAAGTAGCTTCATCGGAAGTAGCAATAACTTACAAAAGAATAAAGCAACTTTTATTCAAGCAATGCTTTGATATGAACTAGAGATGGTTGAAGGGGGTTAGAGCTGGAGAAAAACGGTCTTGAATTTTACGTAAATAAAAGTAAGAAAGAATAGAATACATTTTAGAAAGAGTGAGCTAATGTGTTTGGAGTCTATGCTACATAGGAAGGCTGGGGGTAAAAAAAAAAAAGGTCAGAGCAATGGCATCTAGAGCAGAGATTGAAAAGAGTTCACCATGGACTAGATCTGGCATGCAAACACTTTACTGTTTACTCACATAGAGTTTTAAAAAAAAATAATGAACAACATTATCAAATCAGGAGATTTATTTGGATTTTTGGATTCTTTAGAAAAATTAAAGTTCTAAGATCAATGAAGCACATTGGTGAACCTGAGCAGCAGATGTTTTTTTTTTCACCTGGAGCATGCACTCTACATCTGATGCACTTCAGCCTTTATCGAACCTCCTTGGCCCTGGTAAAGATTTTAGGTGTGTGATACTTGATTTATACTCTTTAGTAACTGATTAAAGAAGTGAGGCTTGTCTCCGCAGGTCACAGGCATATTTTTTTTCGTGGGGAAGGGGGAGTTTCATGATTCCATTAGTTGTAATTTACAGCTTGAATTTTAGATAATGGGGTAAGCATATGAGAGATAATGAGCGTATGCATTAAGGTGCAACAGTGGTGATAAAACCCTATGGATCACAATGTTCTGATCCACAACCAGTCATGGGGAATTATGGGGATGATGGATTGTGTTTTATTCTGTTGTGCATGGGATTGTTATGGGTCGGGGGCTGACTCGAGGGTCTAACAACAGTGGTGATAAAATGGGGAGGGAAAAAAGCAACTCCAGATATAAGGTAAAGGTAACATAGACTTGCCCGGCTTGTCTATTTAGAAGTGAATGAAAAGGAAATAGACGGCTGACACATAACACTAATATTTGAGCCTAAGTGAGGGGGAAATATGGAATTGTCGTGAACAGGCCTTGAGAATCAAAAGGAGTTGCTGGATTTGGAGGAAAATTTGAATGTATATTTAGAAATCCTGAGGAGCTGTTTATAAATGTCAAAATCTTTCCATGAAAAATTTGGCAGGCATAAAATTGATGTGGTCAGTGAAACAGAAGAATGACATAAAACTGGAAATAAGATAATCTTTTCCCATAATGCCTGTATTTATTAAGAAAAGCAGAAAGAGAAAAGAGAGAATAGCTGAAAAGAATGGATAAGAGTGAGAGGAGTTTCCATACAGAAAGGTAGGATTGAATTTTTTTCCCCAAAAAGGTTATGTTGAAGTTTTAACCCTAGTACCTGTAAATATGACTCTGTTTGGAAATAGGAGTTTTCTTTGGTTATGTTAACGAGGGCATACTGGAGTAAGGTGTGTCCTAAATCCAACGCCTTCTGAGTGGTGTTTTGTGAAAAAAGCAGAGTAGACAGAGACACACAGGGCAGTTTCATCTACAAGTCCAGGAACGCCAAGGATTGTGGGTAACTACAAGAAGCCAAAAGAGATGAGAAAGGACCTTCCTCTAGAGCCCTCGCTCTGATGCCCTGAATGTTGATGTCTAGCCTCCGGATCTGTGAGAAAATAAATTTCTGTTCTTTATAACTACCCACTTGTGTTATTTTGTTTTGGCAACTCTAGGGAACTAAAACAGCAGTAAGAATTTCAAAGATGGAGTAGCATCAAATGTTACAGAGTACTCAAGGAAGATGGGCACAGAGATGAAGTTGGCAAGAGAAGTGACTCATGGCTTCGATAGAGCAATTTATACAAGTTAGTCTGGTCAGAATTCAGACCAAAAGATGGCATAAATTGAAAGTGAGAAAGTGAAGACTATTAATATAAATTACTTTTAAGAATCGAGATATGAAGGAAGAAATGACTTAGGAAAGTAGTTTGAGGTAGCAGACTTCAGAGACGAATTTTGTAGAATTCTGGACACCTGAGCCTGTTTGTAAGACATGGTAATAGAAACAGAAGATAGGGAGAGATGGAAAATACAAATAAGAGAAGAGATGAAGCAAGGCCTGGCAGATGCAGAAAAAAATGGGGAAAAGAAAAGGTTTTGAACATTTAATCTTGTCAAGGAAAAGAAACTTTTTTTTCTTTCCCCTAGAAAAAAGGATTAAAATAGAATATGTGAAAGTACGTTTTCAGCTTAGGAGGATAAAAGGTCAGGAACTCCTCATCAGCTTTCTTTGATAGTCTTACTGAAATCTGAAGTCTGATTGTTTGCTAAAAATGAGGGCAGCTGGAGTGAGGCTGGAAATGCAGCGAAGTGTAAAGCAAGTGTGAAAAGGCATTCACAGATGTAAAGCAAGATGTTAGCCAGAGATTTTCTGTGGTGAAAAAGCCAATGAGTACAGATTACCCAGAAGGAGAATGTAGGCAAAAACACCAGATACTAGGTGATTTACCTACATCATTTAATTACTCTGAGGTGGATGTTATAATCCCTGTCACTTAGAGGTAGAAAGCGAACCTCAATAAATTAGCCAAATTCATATATGTAGTAAATTGTTGTTGTTGTTAGGGGCTGTCGAGTCCATTGTGACTCATAGCGACCCTATGCACAGCAGAAGGAAACACTGCCTGGTCCTGCGCCATCCTCACCATCATTGTTATGCTTGAGCCCATCGTTGCAGCCACTGTGTCAATCCATCTCATTGAAGGTCTTCCTCTCTTTTGCTGACCCTCTACTTTACTAAGCATGACGTCCTTCTCCAGGGACTGATCCCTCCTGATAACATGTCCAAAGTATGTGAGATGTAGTCTTGCCATCCTTGCTTCTAAGGAGCATTCTGGTTGTACTCTTTCCAAGATAGTTTTGTTCATTCTTTTGGCAGTCCATGGTGTATTCAATATTCTTCACCAGCACCATAATTCAAAGGCATCAATTCTTCTTTGGTCTTCCTTATTCATTGTCCAGCTTTCGCGTGCATATGAGGCGATTGAAAACATCATGGCTTGGGTCAGGCATACCCTTGTGTTCAAAGTGACATCTTTCCTTTTCAACACTTTAAAGAGATCTTTTGCAGCAGATTTGCCCAGTGCAATGCGTTTTTAGATTTCTCGACTGCTGCTTCCATGAGTGTTGATTATGGATCCAAGTAAAATGAAATCCTTGACAACTTCAATCTTTTCTCCGTTTATCATGATGTTGTGAGATTTTTGTGTTCTTTTTGTAGTAAAGGGCGGACCAAATTTAAGCTCAGTTGTAACTGATACTGCAAAGCTCTACACGTATCACTTGGTACTTTCCAGAATGGCATGTGTTGGCTCAACCTCTGTCAGTGCTTGTGACTCTGCTTACTGCCCATTAGTGGGGTGGAGTTACAGTGTTGGAGAGTCAGCCACACACTTCTACAACGATCATCAACCAAAGACTCATCATCAACACAGACAGAAATCCTAAAATAGGTCCCAC
Source organism: Trichechus manatus latirostris (assembly GCF_000243295.1). Lineage (NCBI taxonomy): Eukaryota > Metazoa > Chordata > Mammalia > Sirenia > Trichechidae > Trichechus > Trichechus manatus. The sequence goes on from NW_004444038.1 coordinate 221,845, forward strand.
CTAAAAATAATGCTTCAAAATCCACAAGGCAACATCTGAGAAAACTAAAGGAAAAACTAGATTAGCCTACAATTATAGTCATTCGGACAGAACAAGGGGATACTGCGTGGTTTAAAGTCAGGAAAGGTGTGCGTCAGGGTTGTATCCTTTCACCACACTTACTCAGTTTGTATGCTGAGCAAATAATCTCTGAAACTGGACTATATGAAGAACAGGGCAACGGGATTGGAGGAAGACTCATGAAAAACCCGCACTATGCTGATGACACAACCTTGCTTGCTGAAAGTGAAGAGAGGACTTGAAACACTTACTGAGGAAGATAGAAGACTACAGCCTTCAATACGGATTACACCTCAACATAAAGAAAACAAAAATCCTCACCACTGGGCCAATAAGCAACATCATGATAAATGGAAAAAAAAATTGAAGTTGTCAAGGATTTCATTTTACTTGGATCCAGAATCAACACCATGGAAGCAACAGTCAAGAAATCAAAGGTCTATTGCACTGGGCAAATCTGCTATAAAAGACCTCTTTCAGGTGTTAAAAAGCAAAGGTGTTGCTTTAAGGACTAAGGTACACCTGACCCAAGCCATGATGTTTTCAATCCCATCATATGCATGCAAAAGCTGGACAATTAATAAAGAAGACCAAAGAAAAATTGATATCTTTGAATCATGGTGTTGGCAAAGAATATTGAATATACCATGGACTTCCAAAAGAACAAACAAATCTATCTTGGAAGAAGTACAGCCAGAATGTTCCTTAGATGCAAGGATGGTGAGACTAGTCTCACATACTTCGGACGTGTTATCAGGAGGGGCCAGTCCCTGGAGAACGATATCATGCTTGGTAAAGTAGAGGGTCAGTGAAAGAGAGGAAGACCTTCAATGAGATGGATTGACACAGTGGCTGCAATGATGGGCTCAAACGTAAAAACGATTGTGAGGATGGTGCAGGATCGGGCAGTGTTTTGTTCTGTTGTACAGCGGGTCACTATGAGTCAGATCAACTCGACAGCACCGAACAATGACAATTATAGTTGGATATATTTCACACCTGTATCTCAGCAGTAGAAAATTCTCAGTAGACAGAATATTAAAAAGTATATAGCAGATTTGAACAATACTATCATGGTGGCGCAGTGGTTAAGAGCTTGACTGCTAATCAAAAGGCTGGCAGTTCAAATCCACCAGCTGCTTCTTAAAAACCGGGGGCAGTTCTACTGTGTCCTTTAGGGTCGCTGTGAGTTAGAATTGACTCGATGGAAACTAGTTTTATCGGGCAACTTAAACAAATTGGCATTACACAATGCTAAACTCAATAATTGCAGAAGACACATTGCTTTTAAATGTGCATGGGAAATTCATCAATATAGTCCATATGCTAGGGCCTAAAACAAGCCTCAGCAAACTTTAAACAACTGAAATTACGCAGAGTATTTTCTATAACTAGAATGGATGTAAATTAAACATCAACCTCAAATTTCTAAATAAACCTGGTAAAAAAGAAAATATAAACACATTTAGAGAATACTTTGAACTAAATATAATTAAAGCACATGAGAATAATATTTGTAAAATGCAGTTATAGAATTTTTAGAAAATTTTGTATTTTAAATGATAATTTTAGAAAGAAATACTGCTTACAATCAATCGTCTATGTGTTCACTTTATAAAGGTAGGAAAAGAAGGGCTAACTATTCCTAGTGACAATAGAAAGAAGGAAATAATAAATGATAACAGAAAAAATATCAATGAAATATTATATGAACAGACCATAGAGGAAAAAAAACAAAACAAAAAGCTATTTATTTGGAAAGAATAAAAATTAAAAGATAATCAAAGTTAGTGTGATCAAGGAATTAAGAGAGAAAACACAAACTGCCAGTATCAGCTATAAGGAAGGAAGATGCTACAAATATTGAAAGGAAAATTTAAGGCAAAAAACTTTCAGTGTGATAGCGTGGCTCATTTAATATTGCAAAAAAAAAAAGTAAGATAGTATCAAAAACTAATTTAAATATAGCACCAAGCATGGAAAATAACAATCTACCAGAATTTGCAGAACCAAATTGGCTGGGCTGGTAATATAAATATGTGAAGAATGATGAGAAGCAAGAGAGTCTATTGAACTGGAGAGCACTAGCTTTGTGTAAGAGCATTTAAATGCTATTTAAAAATTGTCCTGCTCAAACAAAAATATTTTTAGTTATCAGATTGTGGATTCTGTTTAACGGTACTCTTCACTTACGAATATAGATGTCAAAAATGTAATAGGAGTTAGCCAAACTTAGCTTTCATTTAAAGAATCAACAACATCAAATATCAGAATAAAGTGTACAGATTAAATGAATAAAGTACAGAATTATTTTGTATTCAGAAATGTATTCATATAACACGTCTAAAATTTTATATAAAATGATCATTTTATATTGTGAAATCAATTAAACATCCATTCATGATTTTAAAATGGTAGAAATTAGGAACATGATCATAATGTTTCGTAAACAATGTAAAGACTGTTTATCTTAATCCAATTTCTGACATCAAATGCAATGGGGAAATAATTAGTGGCATTATTTTTAAAGTAAAGCACAGTGTATGCACTGAGCTTGACAGACTGAGTATAAACAGATCACAGAATCTTTCTTTCCCACCAAAAAATTGGTAAAAGCAGAAAAAAATCATTAACTGCAACCAAATAAAAATAGGTCACAACCTCAAGGCAGAAAATAAAACAGAGCTCTATCCCTTGGAAAGATTGTATATTATTCTAGTTGAGGTTTTCTCCTCTACTTCCAAAGCCTCACCCTATGAAATTGATCAAAGACTATAATGAAACCTCGAGTATTAGCTAAAAAGTACTAAGGAGGTAAAAATTCGACACACTCTATCAGCACAAATAAATTTGAACTGAACTGTCCATTGTTTTCGTTGTGTGCCGTTGAATCGATTCCAACTCGCTATGACCCTATATGACAGAGTAGAACTGCCCCATAGGGTTTCCTAGGCTGCCATCTTTACGGGAGCAGATCACCAGGTCTTTTCTCCCATGGAGTCGCTGGTGGTTTGGAACTTCTAACCTGTTGGTTAGCAGCCGAGGGCTTAAAAACTGTTCCATCAGTATTCCTTTTGAACTGTCAATAGGATGTGTAAATATAATGGAATGAGATAGTTAGGCATTGCTGGAAAAACAAAAAAAGAAGAAATTTCCACTGCGGCAAAAAGATACATGAGGATTCAGACTGGATGAACAAAATTTATAAAGAATTCAAGGAAGAGAAGATAATTTCCCAAAGATAATTTGACTCTAACATAGAATTTAAGAACATGAGTTTGGTAAAAAGATAGCTTGAAAATGATACCAGATGGAGGCAAAAGGGGATTGCAGACCCAAGGAAAAAAACCAAGGACCAATATAACATTATTCAATATCAAGCAAGTAAAGGAATTAGAAACTGCAAGACACAGAGTAATTATGGCAGACCAGAAATAAAATGAGATAGTTAAAATGAGTGTAGAAAAAATAAAGTCAAGTCAAAGGTTAAAACAGACAAAAGCTAAAGATAATAGTACATATTCATATTTAGTGTTTCTATATTAGAAAAAATAAACAGAAAAGAACAATTATTTAATGAAAGGATACAAGAAATATCCCTAAAAAAAATAAGGATTAATTTAACAAAAAATTTTAAGTTGCTCTAGATACCTCAGAAATTATGAACAAAAGTGATGGCGGAAATACTCCACCACATTCTAAATTGTGGTGTTAAATTAACTTTGCATGACATGCTAAAAGATTATGATATCAGTTTTAACGCTGTCATTAACCAGACCATTGTCCACTTCCAGATGCATTCAAGAAGACTCATACCTAAAAGGTCTATAGACTCTGGTCAACTAGTTGGCAGAACAAGCCCTGTGTGAGAGCACCGTCCGTATTTTGAGGTAGGGATCATTATTATACAAATATGGAATAGTAGACGGGACTTGGACTGGGTCATCTTGAGACCGGCTCCTGCAAACAGAGCTGCCTGAGGGGTTGAAGTGGCCTCAACAGAGAGTGTCTTAGTTATCTAGTGCTGCTGTAAGAAAAATACCACAAGTGGATGGCTTCAATAAAGAGAAATTTATTTCTTCACAGTAAAGTAGGCTAAAAGTCCAAATTCAGGAGAAGGCTTTCTCTCTCTCTGTTGGTTTTCTCATCAATCTTCCCCCCTACTAGGAGCTTCTTCGCATGGGGGTCCCGGGTCTAAAGGACACACTCTGTTTCTGGCACTGCTTTCTTGGTGGTATGAGGTCCTCATCTCTGCTTGCTTCCCTTTCCTTTTATCTCCTGTAAAATAAAAGGTGATGAAGGCCACACCCCAGGGAAACTCCTTTATATTGGATCAGGGATGTGACCTTACTAAGGGTGTTACAATCCCACTCGAACTTTAACATAAAATTACCATCACAAAATAGAAGACAGCCACACAGCACTGGGAATCATGACCCAGACAAATTGATACACACATTTTTGGGGGGACATAATTCAATCCATGACAGAGAGTAAACAGTGAAGTTGAGGGAATATAGGAACTGTAAGTAGGTGAGAAGACCCTACTGATGGACTCTGAAGAACCCCCAAAGCATCCCATGAGAGAATCAGCATTTGAAACTGACCACACTCCAAAGACACCAACACTCAATTGTAACTGAGCAAGTCAGGTGAGATCTCTAGCCCCTCATATCCCCTCTTTTTTCCCAGCTCCTACCTTGGATGAGATTTTAACAGGAGCCCTGGTGCCGCAGTGGTTAAGTGTTGGGCCAAAAGATTGGCAGTTCAAATCCACCAGCCACTCCTTGGAAACTCTATGGGACAGTTCTACTCTGTCCTATAGGGTCACTATGAGTTGGAATCAACTCGATGGCAATGAGTTTGCTGTTTTTTTTTTTTTTTTTTTTGAGCCAGTGGATAAGAGGATGAGGAGGAAACGTTGAAGAGAACAACTAGGAGGGAAAAAGAAAGTCACAGCAATGCGAGGGGACAAATTTAAATTAATGAATGACTGAGGAGGTTTGAGATTATTAGACTTTTTATTAGGTAGGAATAACTGGAAATTCTTTGAGACTTCACCAAGCCTTCAGGGGCAGGCAAAGTACAGAGTGATTTTAACATGGTAAGAAAGAAAAGCATTTCTTTATGCTTGTGTCTTGCTGAAACAATCTCAAGCACAAAACACTAAAAATAATATACATATAAATTATATAGCATGGCTAAATTGTTGTAAATTTTATAAGAAAGATTTCATGAGGGATTCAGGTGGAAATGGCTTCCTATAAAGGGACAGTGAATAGCTCTGAAAAGCTCAAGGAATTTAGCATCTCTTAGATGTTAGAGCAAATGATTTTGAATTGAAATTTAGCAATCAATAGATGAATCAAAATAAATAGAAAATAAATGGTAAAAAAAATTGTGATGAGCACTTATCATATTGTAATATAGCAAAAATAATAATACTTTGGGAATTATCACTTTAGAATAAATAGTATTAGCATTGATAATATATAAAATTAGAAAATAAATTTAAAATGTGGAGGAAGAGGAGATGGGAGGAAGTATAAGAGGGATCATTTTCTCATCTTTCACAGCAGAGAGTTAATAAATATTACCTAAAATATAATGATACACACATATGTATATTAATTCAAATTATTTTTTTCATGATTAGTTTTTCCATAAGCCCAAAATGACCAATTTTGAAAAGAATATACTTTCTGGTAAGGAAATATTTATTTATTTAATTTTTATTTTTTTATTGTACTTTAGGTGAAAGTTTCCACTCTAGTAATCTCTCATACAAAATTTAATACATATATTGTCATGTGACACTAGTTGCAATTCCTACAATGGGACAGCACACTCCCCCTTTCCACCCTGGATTTCCCGTGTCTGTCCAGCCAGCTCCTGTCCCTTCCTGCCTTTTCATCCTGCCTCTGGACAGGAGCTGCCCAGTAAGGAAATATTTAAACTCAAACATTTACTTTTGTTTAACTTTATCGTATTTTTGCCAATTAAATTCAAAGTAAGTAAATTTAATATTTTTAAAGGTTAAATAAAATTATATCCTTCTGTTTATCTGTCTAACCCTTTTATTTAACTGTTTGCGTCATATCTAACTGAAGCGCCCACAAGGGGTGTCTTCATAGACTTTACAAAATATTCTGAATCACAAGAGTATCACAGACCAGCTTTAGTACTAATCTACTAAGAAAGATATAGAACAGCTTCCACAGCTTGCCAGCAGGAGGAGTGTCAGGAATTCTCATTGGCCGCCCTTGCAGTAGTGAATTTATTAGCCCAAGCAGCCATGCAGGACAAAGCTGAGGTGCAGAGAGACAAACGCTACACTGGGTTCATGCAAGATGTGACCTAGCATAAAATCTTTATGTCCCACAGGAGCCGATACTTTCTGTAAGAATAACATGGACATAATATCTAGATTTTCCTCAAGGAATATGCCCAATTATCATGCACCACCACACTCAAGGAATCAATAGCTTCCCCATCAAGTATTTGGCATTTATTCGTAGCTCCTCACAGTTTCCGCCGTAGCTAATGGTGCCGAGTACCGTAGTTGACATATCCTGTGTTACCAGGTTAGCAATGGAAAAGAAAAGAAAAAGCCATATCCTGGTGCAGAAAGGGAGGGATCTTGTTAATTTTAGCTTACGCTATCTATGCCTAAAAAGATATCTACAAGGATGTTTACATAATGTTAAAGATGGTTATATGGGCACGTTCATTTTACTTCATTCTTTATGTATTGTTACATTTGTTGATTCATGTGTAATGAACATGAACCATTTTTTTATCAAAAGAGTAAAGTATTTATTAACAAATATAAAATAAACAGGATATAGAGAATCCTTCTCATCATCTTGCCGTGACAATTTTCTGGATATTTTGGCCAAGGCACTAACACAAGAAACAGAAACATTACAAATAATTTTTAAGGGGAAAGAAAACAGTAACTCTTTGCAAGTGACTTGTTTATATGCAAAACATTATAAGCGTGCAATGTCTTATAATTAATATAGTTGCAAGTGTAATTGAGGGACCAAATGACTGAATTTAAATAAGAAAGAGATCCAAGGATTGAGAGTTGAGTCACTGAAACACTAAGAGTTCTGAGAACAAAGGAAGCCCCTGTATAGGAAACTCAGAAGTGACAAGATAGAATAAAAATAAGCTAAGTGCCCTCTCCTAAACAAAAGTGAAAAAAAAATTTCCAGAAGGAAGGAGTGATCACCTGTGTCACAGACGAGGACTCTGAATAGTTCATTGCATACAGCAACAGGAATTTTTTTTTCCTTTTTTCTTTGGTAACCTTGATAAGAGTAATTTTCATAGGATCTTAGATGAAAAAAAAACAAAACAAAAAACCCAAGTGTAGTTTTAAAAACAACAAGAACAACAAAAAAAACACTTGGACATAGTGAGTATGGAAAATGACTTCTGAGAGTTTTCCTGTAAAAATAAGAGAAAAATGGGCTGATACCTGAAGGAGTAAAGTTAGGCTAATTATTATTTTTTTTTTAAGGAGTGTTTTAAAAACAAAAAATAACTAAGGTATATTTAAAAGAGCCAAATAATAAGGCCAAATTTCAAAGTATGTTATAAATGTATAAGCAAAGATTGTCAAACTGGTGCAAGAAACAATAAAATACATGAAATAGAACAGACGTCTCTGAAATGTCATATCTTACATATACAGAAAATGTGTCAAACATCAGGTTTATCTAACAATTAGCATTTGTTCCCAAAGAAAAAATACGGTCTGGCGGAGTTTGCCAGATGTCCAAAAAATTCAAAATCCTTCATTATAGTATTATCATGTCACTAGGAGGTAGCTTCCGACCCAGGGATCACATTACCCAGCTATCTTGGTATTCATGATCTCAAAACAAATGATAAATTCTCCCAGTGAAGTGTGGGAAGAGGTGATGTGGTTCAATTTCAGGCCAAGATTTTAAAGAAATGGGTGGACCTTCTCCACACTCTCTTTCCCCATCCTCATGCTGGACGGAAAGGACTCTCCTGCCTTAGAGAATTATTGTGCTTCAGGATGGAGGGGTTCCCAACGTCGGAGAGCCACCTGATGAGCAGGGATACTTTATTTGATTAGAATGTAAGGAAGAAATACACTTTAATTTTTTTAAGACATTGATATAGATATTTATTTTAAAAATACAAGTGACAAATTAAAAATGTAAAAAAAAATTGCAAGGATAGATTCATAATTATAAATAATTACAATAAGTATATCAGGATAGATCTTAAAAATTATTCTGCCTAAAAATTGAGCTAAAAACCAATGAAAGAAAAAT
>NW_004444038.1:230319-240635 GCF_000243295.1 Trichechus manatus latirostris
ATATACACATCACACACATACCAATAAAAATGTAGTTGGAAAGCTACAGTGCAATGTTATTGTTACACAAAATGAAGTCCAAGGCAAAAATATAAAAAGAGAAAAAAAAGTAGCTTTATTTGGTAAAAGGAAAATAAGATCATTTATTTAACTTCATAAAAGTAAGAGTTTCTAAATATTTAAAGCAAAATCTGATAAAACTGCCAGGAGAATTGGCAAAAGTCTAATAATGTTTAGAAATTTTTAATATTCTCTGCAAGAAAACAGAAAGTTTCCCAGACAGAAAATAAATAACTATATGGAAGAATTGAATAATGCAATTAACAAGCTTGATCTAACTGATACATATGTCTGTGTATATATATACGTATATATAGATGTAGATAGATACACACCAAAAAACCAAATCTGTTGCCATCAAGTCGAGTCCAACTCATAGTGACCCTATAGGACAGAGTAGAACTGCTCCATAGGGTTTCCAAGCAACGCCTGGTAGATTTGAACTGCTGACCTTTTGGTTAGCAGCCAAACTCTTAACCACTACACCACCAGGGTTTCCATACACACACACACACATATACACACACATATATATATAAACAATTAATATATACAGTGAGTGATCAGTTATGAAAATAATCATGTATTACACCACGAGGGAAATCTCAGTAAATTCCTTGCATTTTGTATTACTAAAATCATAGTTATAAACCACAGTTCAATAAAATTAGAAAGTAACAGCAAAAGGAATTGATTTAAGAAAATGCGTTTCTAAAGAATTAAGAGGATAAAGAAGAAACTAAAGCTTAAAAAATAATTGGAATTGAAAAACCACGAAAACACTGCATTTGTAAATATATATCTAAAGCAATACTGAAAAAGGGTTGTATCTGTCCATACCCTTATATAAAATAAATGCTTTTTTAAAAAAAAAAAAAGGTTTAAAATGAATGACATAAGCTCTGGCTAGACAAAAAGAAAAACAAAACAAAATTTTAAAAATGGTATCAATGAAGTATAAAGAATGGAAGAAATAATAATAAATGCTCTAGAAATTGCAAAGCATAGACCACCATTACCAACAAGAGCAACAAAAACCAAACGAGCTGCCACTGACTCAGTTCTGACTCCTAGCCACCTCATGTGCTGCAGATTAGAACAGTGCTCCATAACATTTGCAATGGCTGTGACCTTTCTGAAGTAGATTGCCATGCCATTCTTCCTAGTCACCTCTGGGCGAATTCAAACTATCAACCTTCTGCTTGGTAGCTGAGCACTTAGCCATTTATGCCACAAAAAAAACCATTGCCTTCAAGTTGCTTCCAACCCATAGCGATCCTCAGTGACCAACAAAATAGTGTTTATTAATAGAAAGTGTTTCATTTAAAAAAAACCTAATAAATTAGAAAATATCAGCAAGCAAAATAAAAAATCGGGGCAGGGAACAACATCAGGTACATAAAACAGGACATAACTACAAGTCAAACATGAATTTCGATTATAAGAAGGTGCAATAGCAGGCTGTGCTGACTGCTACAAATCTCAGCCACATTACCTACAGATCCAGAAGGGAGTGTCTGCTTCTGCCCAGTTCCAAGATTCTTCCCAGCAGTGAGGCCAAACCAGCGGAGAAGGTAACAGAGTGGGAATGGAAGTACTGGATTTATTGTCTGTACTGAAGTGGAGCCTGTTCAATGGCGTTAGGGTGTGTAGTCAAAGGAGACTTTCCTTTTATCTGTAATAATCATTTCATAAGGCAAATAGTTTCAGGCATTTTTTTTTGTAATTCAAAAGTAATGTAAATTATAAAACCATAGATTTGAGAATTATATCATTGAAACATTGAAATTTAAACCCAATAGATACCAATGTAAATCTACACTTAGCTCAGTTTTAGAATGGGCAATAGCTTTCTTACTATAGAGCAATAGACTTTAAAAAATGTAAAATACTTGTCATGTCAAAAGATCACCAACAGAATTCAAAGGCAAATAGTAACTGTTTTAAAAAGGTGCTAAAATTTAGTAAGTGGTTATTAATATATAAATAGCTCTTATCATTGGATTAAGAAACATTGATACTCAAAAAATTGATAAAGCAGTCTAAAAGACAATTTATAAAAAAATACAAATTTCCAGCAAATTAAAAAAAAAATGGACTGCACAAGAAAATAAATACATAAAAATTAGGGCAATAATAGAAAATCTTCTTAAATTTACAAAAATTTAAAGCAATATACTTAGTTACTGGTTGGGAAAGTGCAGAGAATATAAAAAGATAAATTTTTTTTTTTAGTTTTTTTTTATGTACTTTGGATGAAGGTTTACAGAACAAACTAGCTTCTCATTAAACAGTACACATATTGTTTTATGACATTGGTTAACAACCCCGTGATGTGTCAATACTCTCCCTTCTTGACCTAGAGTTTCCTATTACCAGCTTTCCTGTCCCCTCCTGCCTTCTAGTCCTTGCCCCTGGGCTGTTGTGCCCCTTTAGTCTCGTTTTGTTTTATGGGCCTGTCTAATCTTTGGCTGAAGGGTGAACCTCAGGAGTGACTTCATTACTGAGCTAAAAGGGTGTCTTCATATAGCTTCTGGGAATAAAACCCAAAAAAACCAAACCCTTGCTGTGGAGTCCATTCGGACTCATAGCGACCATATAGGACAGAGTAGAACTGCCCCATAGGGTTTTTCTGGGAATAAAGTGTTGACTAAAACACGCTTTATCACTCTCACATGAAGTTTAGAATCTAATGGGGGAAGTAGGTATTTATAAATAACCTAATCCATAGCATATAACTCAAAACAGCATGTAAAGATGGCCCTTTGAGAGCATATACGGGGGATGATGGAAATGAACAGAAATGATCAGAATCCAGAGATATTTAGAAGAAAATATTAGAAGGTTTTGGTACTGGACTAGTTATAGTGTGTGATGGTGAGGAGGCATCATGGGTAGCTTTCAGTTTTAAAGACTGCATAACAATTTGTTAAGGATGGTATTTACTAAAATGGGAACCCCTTAAAGTGCCTTTGATACACTTAGAGGTGAGTTCTAGGTAGAAAGTTACATTGGTAGTTGTGGGCATATATGAGGTAACTGCGGCATGAATGTAGATGAGAACAAACGGATGGGATAATGTAGAGCTCAGCATGGCTTACATACTCCAATGTTTGCTTGCAGGTAACACATTTTTTAAGGTTCCCAAGGAAAGAAGATAGACACTATAAAATTTATGGTCATAGGTGTCTGGATATATTACTTTTTAAAACATTGTGAGCCTAAGAAAATAGCCACACCGAATGTATTTGTGGACTTTACATAACCTGAAGGTTGAGCATTTCAAGAACTATGCTGTTATGAATTGAATTGTATCCCCCAAAAGTGTGTGTCAACTTAGCTGAGTGGTGTGTGGTTGCCCTCCATTTTGTGATCTGATGTAATTACCTACGTGTTGTAAATCCTAACCTCTATGATGTTAATGAGGGCAGGATTAGAAGCAGTTATATTAATGAGGCAGGATACAATCTACAGGATAAGGTTGTATCTTGAGTCAATCTCTTTTGAGATATAAAAGAGAGAAACATTCAGAGAGGAGAGGGACCTCATTACCACCAAGCAAGAAGAGCAGGGAGTGGAGCAATCCTTTGGACCCTGGGTCCCTGTGCTAAGCAGCGCTTAGACCATGGAATGATACATGACAAAGACCTTCTCCCAGAGCAAATGGAGAGAGAAAACTTTTCCTTGGAGCTAGTGCCCTGAATTCAGACATAGTTTAGCTTCCTAAACTTTGAGAGAACAATTTTGTTTGTTAAAGTCATCGACTTGTGATTTTTCTGTTATAGCAGCACTAGATAACCAAGACGTATGTTTAGAAAAGACCAACCTTGATAAATTTAAACAATATGTAAATAGTTAAATAGATTTTATTCCAAAGATGGAAACATTTATAGTTTTTAAATTATTTACAAACATATTTAAATACATAAGTTAGGTAAGCTCTTCGGCTAGCCAGCCTGTAGGCAGGATTGGTAGTGATGGCTCACTAATGGTATATCTTATTTCATACCAGGACATGTAAAAAAATATTCAACTAATTGCTCAAACTGCAAGGCAGGCAATTGATTTCCTATTGAGCAGTACAAGTAAACCAGCTGTGCAGTTCTTTCTAGTCTTTTCTTTTCTTTTGTATACTACAAACTCCATTTGCCTTGATTTTTGTCACCAGCCACTACAAATGAATTTAGACTTGGACTGTTTTCATGCAATATCAGAACATCTAGTCAGTTAAGTGTGAAACTGATTGCTCTAAATAAATTTGAGTAACAGTCATATTAACTGAGTTTCCATCTGGACGTGTGTGCTTCAGCCTTGTACTTCAGGATAGGTCTTGAAATGTTCTTTTTGACAATGAATGGGATGCCATTCCTCTTCACGATTATCATTCCCAGCATAGTAGACCATATGATTGTCTGATTCAAAATGGCCAGCTCCAGTCCATTTCAGCTCACTAATGCCTAGGATACTGATCTTCAAGCATTCCATTTCATTTTTGACAACTTCCAATTTTCCTAGATTCATACTTTGTGCATTCTGGTTCAATTACTAATGCATGTTTGCAGCTGTTTCTTCTCATTTTGAGTCTTGCCACATCAGCAAAGGAAGCTCCCGAAAACTCGACTCTATCCATGTCGTTAAGGCTGACTCTACTTTGATAAGGTACCTCTTCCCCAGTGATATTTCAAGTGCCTTCTGACCTGACAGGCTCATCTCCTGGCACTGTATCAGACAATGTTCTTCTGCTATTCCTAAGGTTTTCTCCAGCCAATTTTTTTCAGAAGTAGACAGCCATGTCCTTCTTTGTTGCCTCTCTTAGTCTGGAAGCTCTGCTGAATCCTGTCCACCATAGGTGAACCTGCTGGTATTTGAAATACTGGTGGCACAGCTTCTAGCAAACCTGTTGCAGTTGAGTTGCTTCCAACTCATAGCGACCCAATAGGACATAGTAGAACTGCCCCATACATATACACATACATATATAGATAGATAGATATGTATGTATATATAGACATACATTATTTTATAATCAAATTACTCTTAACCTATATTGATTGATTGATTAATACATGTAGGTTCTCTGTTACTGTAGTACTTGCTTCTTCACATGATTTTTCAGGGTTGGTAACAATTTTGCCTACCATTTTGTTGTCTGGAACTGCCAGATTTCATCAGAGCAAAATGGATCAGATAACCTAAGACACGATTTCGTGGGCTGGGATCCATAAAACATGCAACTGCACACACAGGCATTCATGCTGTTTGCGGTGCTTCTATGAGATTTTGCCCTGTAAACACAAGGACGCTGGTCAATTCCATTTGAAGTAATTCCCATCAAAGAAGAAACAAAATATATGGTGCGTTAATAATTGTGTATGCTGTATATATATTACTGTCTCTCTTCCTGGCAGGTTGTGAATTTCTGTTTTGATTAGGTATCAATGAAAACCAAATCTTCTGCTCAGAATTTCACTTATCTAGTGACTGGAAGAGTTGTCCTCATACATTTGACGCCATGTGGCTGCCACACTTCTCACATATTTCTTATGTCAGGGGATGTAGTACCTGTTCATAACATGGTATGACTTCTGTCCCTGCGCCAGTCTTGAGACTGGACAAGTCAGTACAGAGGACAGTAGATACTTTCCTAAAAGCCTTTCCTGTACCATGGAATCACCCACAAAAAAATTACCTTGGAAGTGAAGACAAAGTAACCCCAAACTACCAAATCCAAACTTAAAAAATTCCCAAATGAACTTCCCTCAACTGAATTGCAAAATTGCTTGTAACCCTTTAAAGGTGACTCAGAATAATGAGTGGTATGACAGAGGGAAAATCAGGGTAGAAAGAGACAGTCGTCTTCACTAATCATAGTGAAAATAATTTTATTTTGCAAATTGCACAAAAACGTTTGACCGTATGAATACATTATTAAGTCCCTTCCCCATGCTTTGAAGGGCCCATGAAAAGAAGCTATTATTGTCTTTATATACATGACTTTTTGTTATTATTTTTTTCCCTTTATCAGTCTATTTTAAATGTATAACCATTCATGTGTGTTCTAGAGAAAGGCAAAACAAGGCAACAAGCCTAGTCTTTGAAGTAGAATCTGCTTTTAGCATGAGTGCTGGGCAGCTATGCTCTGGAGCCTGTCAATTACTCCCTTTTCACATTATCAGCTGTGCCCTCCAGACAGTCCAAAATTTGCACCTGAGCACAAATGACATTGTCATGAAAACTTAAATAATGTAGCTGACAAGATCATCTAATGTTCAACTTTTAAAGAAACTTAGAAATCACTGTTTTCTAACTCTAGGTTTTCAGATAAGCAGCTGAGGGCCAATGGCCAGTGGCATTTGGTGATTTGTATTTTGTCACATCAAACAATTGTTACCGGAATAACCAGGTACCCATGGCTCACCTTTCCACTCATAATTCTTTAGAGTTGTTTTAGTAAAACCTTCCCTACGTTCAAAACAGTGTATGATATACACAATATTCTTGTGTAGTAGAGATTCTTTCTCTATTTTCATTTCATATTATCTAGTAGGTAATATAGGTTCTGTTAAATCAGCTGATGCTTTTCAATGTGGGATGCCTTTGAAATAAATAGTTTGGAACTAATGTACCTTCAAATGTATGCATTTTCTACAAACTCTAAATGGTAGAGTGATATACTTTAACCGTCTGTCACGGGTTTGAGAAACAGATTTTATACTAGCTTTAATTTAGTTTACGCTTAGTCAATATTCATTACTTCATATTGTATTTCTCATAAAATAAACAATATTATTTTTGAAAATAGCCAGAGGGCTCCTGAATTGAGTCATCTCTCTCTCGTCACTATCACTTATTCATACAAACGAAAAAAAAAAGTTCCTTGCAGGGTTTGCTTTTTTTTTTTTATCTAATAGTTTTCTTGTGCTAGGACTAGTTGCAGATTACAGGGTACTACCTTTAACTTGTTTGATCTTTGACTGTAGAAATTTTATTATGTATATCCTGTAATTGTTATTGTTAGGTGCCTTGGAGTCTGTTCCGACTCATAGCCAACCCTATGTAAAACCTAACAAAACACTGTTCGTTCTTGCATCTGTCCCTAACACACGGCCATAGAGTGAAGTCTGACTCGTAGCAGCCCCACAGAGCTTCCAAGGCTGTAAATCTCTGCAGAAGCAGACTGCCACATTTTTCTCTCGCAGAGCCACGCGTGGTTTTGACCACCAACCTTTCCATTAGTTGTCTATGACTTTAACCACTGTGACCCCAGGGCTCCTCCTGCATATACAAGCAAACTAAATAATGACAGAAATTATTTGAATAATGTAATTAAATAAAATTTTTGTTCTATATTTTAATTACTTTAGTAAAATTATTCTTCCGCTGAAATGATCTGGGTAATTCAATTGTGTGAATCAATTTTATGTCTTGAGATGCACAATAATATTATGATCATCTATTTAAAACCTTTGCTAAAGAACATGAGCTGGATAAGAGATGGTTGTTTCTAATATTTTGAACATTGATGAAATTACAAAGTATCTTATGTATAAATTATGACTCACTCTAAAAAGTGAAATCTCAGAAATTGCTAATGAAAATATAATGTATAACGAAATCACAAATGAACATTTAATTTTAAGCACCAAAAGATGATTTTACAACTATAAATGTTTTCCATAAGTTGTATTATTGGTGCACTTACCCCTAAATTTATGTTTTTCCGGTGGGTACATTTATTTGGGAAGAAAGTATAATAACTCAGTAAAAGAATAATTAATCTTACTTAGAATTCTGAAGACCCAGAATCCTGTATTTATTTGCCATTTTCAGTCTATTTACTTTTGATTCTTACTAGATGTTACTCATAGCTACTTCAGAAGGACAGTTGTTATCCTGGCTGGAGACAGTCAATATCTAATTTTCATTTTTATCCTGCCTGAGAAAGGAGCAAGAATTTGTATAAAATCAAGAAATATTTGATAGAGTGTTACTTACATTATGGTTACACTCAAAGAATAACAGATTCAATTTCAGAAAATCTCGTTTGTTTTCAAATGTTTTCTTTTCCGAAAAATCTGCAATAAGGACTTGGAATCAGGTTTCGCCGCAACAGGCTATTGATGATCTGGCCCCATATGGGTCAAATTATATAATATGTTGCTATTATTGAAAAAAAGAAAAATAAATTATTTGATGTTGGATTGTTTGGTTCTTTAGTTTGAAGCCATTGTTTTCCTGTTGATGTTGGATGTCCAAGTTGGATGCTGATAGAATGATTGCCCTATTTGACTTTAGAAAGTATGGTCATTGAAATAAAACGACGCTTGTCAAAACAAAGCAACTGTCAACTCACATCACAAGCTCCTTCTGAATAAAGGACTCCAGTGCGTTAAATTTGTTTTTCTTTAATGAACCTAAGCCTTTCACTTACTCATTCCTTCTAAAAACAGTGGAAAATGCAATGCATTACTCAACTGAGACCGTTTGTCCTGAGGTGCATATTTTATTGATGTAAATAACTGAGATTTTGGCCCACTCAACTACCAATGTTTTGATTTTTATAGAAATTCTACATATACTTTGAAAGTTGTCATTTATTAAATTACCTGCCCTCCCTCCCCACTCCCCAGAGACTCTAGTGATACTCTGAAGTGTTTTTAATAAATCATTTTCTAAAAAGCTAAAAAGCAGGTTATGTGAGAAATGCATGCTGATCATTGTACTTGATATCTGTCTGTCTCTCTACTGCATGGAGCAAGTGGTTTGTGATCAGTTGCTAACCTAAAGGTTGGCCATTTGAACCCACCCAGTGGTGCTGCAAAAGAAAGGCCTAGAGATCCGCTTGCTTAAAGATCACAGCCAAGAAAATCCTATGGAGCAGTTCTACTCTGCAACACATGGGATCAGAACTGACTCAATGGAAGCATTGTTTTTGTGTACATATATATATATATATATAATCTCAGGAACTATGATGTTATAATATTCCAGAAGGTTTACAGAGTCTCTATTTATTATAGATACTGTTCAATATATTTTTATTGCTTTTTTGTTCACTTCCCTTTTGACATCATGATTATTGCCAAGTTAAAATTCAACCTTCTCAATTTAATTACTGCTAATAGTATTTCTGATTTGTTATGGCATTTCCACGGGTAGCTCAGTTCTTTATGACAGAATCTGTGTTAAAAAAAAATGTCATTGCCTGTAATGCCTGTCATTTTGGCATCTAAACTTCCAAAATATAGCATGCTATTTAGATCTCCCTTTTTAAAGAGAGCAAATAGGCCCCATGCTAATTTGTTCATGAAGGTTCTTCACAGCAGGAGCCTGGTTACCTTGAAGATGTCTTGGACTACTCCTCCATGGTGGCAAAGAAACCATATTTCTAGACTAAGCCACAATTTCTAAATGGATGCAAAGGTTGGCAGGGTCACCCTTATGGTAGATTTAGTGTTTTTGAGTATTATAAACGTCTCTCTTGTCTACATACTTGGTGCACCACCCAGTAAGTGTAAGTTTGGGGTAACTCTAGTATGACTTGTCCTGCATGATACTATTCTCTCCTCCATAAGAATATCAATGAACGAAGTGGGCCATTAGCTAGGTAGCAGATGAGTGGGTTAAGTAGAAATTTTCTTCTTATAAATAAATTTAACAAAATTAGAATCTGTAGGACAAACATTTTAGTTAAAGGAATGTCTTTCCTAAAAATTTGACCTCATTAGAAATTTAAAACAATTTAAAATAGATTTGTTACAATAATTAGTTAGAAAAGATAATTGCTCCTTTCTTAGGAATTTGAAGTAAAATTTTCCTTTTCTTAGTTTTTTTTTAATAATAAAATCAGTGCAGAGAAAATTATATATATATATTTTCCTTTCCTTTTTGTTTTAAGTTGTGAACTATTATTATGTTATCAAAATAAATTCTCTTTTTAAGGTCATTGACTCTATGGTATATTTTTAATGTCCATTCAGTTAAACAGGAAACTACGTTATCCTTTACTAGATATTATTAGCACCAATTAAATATGACTAAAAACTGCAATCATATGAGAGAATTATAAAATAAATATTGATTAAATTAAACATCTGCTTCTGAGAAAAGGAAACTCGTGCAACTTTTGAAAGAACAATCTTAACTCAAGAGAATCAGAAAAAAAGAGACCTTGGAATCAATTCCATTTCACATTCCCCACCTGTATAACAAAATGAGGACCAAACATAGTACAGTCAACCCATCCATTATAAGTT
>NW_004444038.1:242471-273790 GCF_000243295.1 Trichechus manatus latirostris
CAAAACATGTTTGCATTCAACAATTTCTACAAAAAATGTTCAGTGATGTTTGTTACATTCTTCACGTTGTGTCAACATTTTCATTATTTTCGTTCTAGTTGTTCCATTGCCACGACTCAGTCTCACTGCCCTCCAAACTTCTCATCCGTGCTTTAGAGTAACTGTTTTCCATTTGGTCTCATCTAGATAATTTTTTAGAAGAGTGCAGTGCTCAAGGGTAATATTCTTTACTTTTTGAGCTAAACTGCTATTTAGTTTACAGGTAACTTCAGGGGATAGTTTCACTGCAAGGTTTAAAGAGTATCTCAAGGTAAAAGTCTTGGGGATTCCTCCAGTCTCAGTGGGTCCAGTAAGTCTGAATGCTTTAAGAATTTGAAGTTCTGCTCCACATTTTTCTTTCTCAGCTTATCCTTTTGATTGAAATTCTATTAGATAAGTGTATGTGTGTGTGTGTGTGTGTGTGTGTTTCATAGTCCCAGTTCAGATACTGGTAAACAGAATCCGCTGGTAAAACAATACTCCTTCCAGTGGAACTTCAAAATGTCATTTCCTCACAGTGAATAAATGTGTGGTAAATAACTCCATGAAGAGAAGATATGATAGTTTAGTTCACTGAGATCCCTTTCTCCATATTTAAATCCATTTAATGAAACTTCTAGTTAGCAGCTGAACTCTTAACCACTGCACAAGCAGGACTCCTAAAGGAGCCTTAGGTAATACATAAGTTTTATTTTTGCATCATGAAATTATTATATAGAAGATTTACATTCAGACTTGGAAACATGCTCTTTCCATTATCAAATAAGATAACCCTTTCTTGGGACAGAATTTAAGACTTTTAAAGTCATTGTATTTCTACCAAGAATGACTTTCCCAGACAATGACTGACTTCATTTCTCTCAAATACGACAAGAGAGTTGAAAAAAAGAAGAGAGACATTAAAACTTCCATCAGAATTTCAAAATGAATATTCTTCTTCCAGTAAGATACCTTGTTTTAATTGGACTAAGTTTTGTGTGGGTAGGGGTAGAATATAAAAAAGGGACATAATTGTGGAAGAACGTTAACAGACATAGCTTAGTAATATCCTATAATTGAAGCGTCTTATTTTACAGTGGATGCATAGAATTTGTAAACCTTTATTTCAGTACATTTACCTGCCATTTAATTTGGCCCAGATATCTGTAATAAAGTTTACAATACCTATATTCCCTTTATGCTGACTACCAATGGTGATTCTTTTATACATGGGTGACATTTTTTCACCCGTCTATAAATATCACCATTTTAATTTTAACATTTAAAAATTGAGCAATATGCCCTAGTCTTTATTACAATATTGCTTATTTATTCAAGAAGATTGGAAATAACCGTTTAATTATAAGGCAAGATGCTTCTGAGCTGCTTTCTAGGGAAATGTGAAATCATAGCTAACCCTAAATAGCTGTTTCACTCTATAACATCTACATAGAGGTCATACCCAATGTTTTTCAATTTATAATACAAAACTATAAGTTTTAAAGCTAAATTTGAAGTCAGAGTGAGAAAATGAATAGAAATTATGTAGCAATTTGAGGTACTGTATTTTTTCCTGTGAATGAGCCCTGGTAACACAACGGTTAAGTGCTTGGCTGCCAACCAAAAGGTCGGTTGTTGGAACTCACCAATGGCCCCTCAGGAAAAAAGACCTTGTGATCTGCTCCCGTTAAGATCACAGTCTAGGAAACACTATGGAGCAGTTCTACTCTATTCTGTAGGGTCACTATGCATTTGAATCAACTCTATGGCACACAACAACATTTTTTTCCTAAGTCATCATGAAAATAATGATTCCTTAATGAGAAATTCCTTAAAAGCTAGAATAAGAAGGTATTCCTGAAGCAAAACACTTTAATGCCGTTAATTTGATATTGCCTCTTTAATTTAGACCAAGGGGGAATAAACTTTCTATAAAGGAGCCAATGGTAAGTATTTTTGGCTTTGAGGACCATACAGTCTTTATCCCAACTACTCAACTGTGGCATGGTAGAGTGAAAGTAGCTATAGACAACACTTAAAAGAATGGGTATGGCTGAGTTGCCATAAAACCTTATTTACCAACACTGAAATTGGGATTTTATAGAATTTTCAAGTGTCAAGAAATATTATTCTTCTTTTGATTTTTTTCAACTATTTGTTGTTGTTAGGTGCCATCAGATTGGTTCTGACTCACAGCGACCCCACGTACGACAGAACGAAACTGCCCAGTCCTGCGCCATCCTCACAATCATTGTTATGCTTGAGCCCATTGTTGGAGTCACTGTACCAATCCATGCTGTTGAGGGTCTTCCTCTTTTTCACTGACTTTCAACAATTTAAAAATGTAAAAAACAATCTTAGCTCACCAAAAACTCATTGCGTGCCAGTGGATTCCAACTCATATATGCCCTTAGGAAGCCTGCCGGCAGGCACAGTGGTTAAGAGCGATGGTTGCCAACCAAAAGGTCGGCAGTTTGAATCCACCAGCTACTCCTTGGAAACCCTATCGGGTAGTTCTACTCTGTCCTATAGGGTTGCTATGAGTCGGAATCGATTCAACAGCACCAAGTTTTGTTTCGTTGACTAACCATATAAAAACAAGGATGGGCCATAGATTGCTGACTCCTGAATTAGACCTTTTGATAGAGCAGGGTTAAAGCTTTTTCACTAAAATATAAATATGCTATTTTAGTATATTCCCCAGATGCTCTTGATCCTCTAGTTTACCCTACTCCTCAGCTTTTTGCAAAAGAGTGAGTTTATCCTCTGGGATGGGATCAGGTATGGTACTGAGATCACTGATGGACCGAGACATGGAAATCCAGCACCTCAAGTATAAAATGAAGCTATCTGGGCTTTCACTACTTCGTGATAATTAAATAAAATTGAAAATTTATATTTATTACATTTCACAGTATCTGCTTCTCAAAGTAGTTTTGTCAAAAAGGTCTTGTCAAATTGTCACGTGCTCATACATGTTGTTGTTGTTAGGTGCCGTCGAGTCGATTCTGACTTAGAGTGACCCCATGCACAACAGAATGAAACACTGCCCGGTCCTGTGCCATCCTCATAGTCCTTATGCTTGAGCCTATGGTTGCAGCCAACCGTGTCAATCCATCTCGTTGAGGACTTTCCTCTTTTTCGCTGACCATCTACTTTACCAAGCATGATGTCCTTCTCCAGGGACTGGTCCCTCCTGATAGCATGTCCAAAGTAGGTGAGATGAAAGTCTTGCCAGTCTCACTTTCAAGGAGCATTCTGGCTGCACTTCTTCCAAGACAGATTTGTTCCTTCTTCTGGAAGTCTATGGTGTACTCAATATTCTTCGCCAACACCATAATTCAAAGGCATCGTTTCTTCTTCAGCCTTCCTTATTCATTGTCCAGCTTTCACAGGCACATGAGGGAATTGAAAATATCATGGTTTGAGTCAGGAGCACCTTAGTCCTCAAAGTGACATCTTTGCTTTCGGTCATACATATAACTTGTTTATTAAGCTGCTATGTAAGCAAATTAAAATTGTATTAAAGATATAAAAGCAACTCTGTTAGGGGTATAACATTAGGGCCAGAGTTCACAATAATTCGCCAAATCTTGGCATACCTTTGAATAGTCCATTATTTCGAATGGGCTAAAACAGTGGTTCTCAGACTGTGGTGTTTAGAAACTTACTGTAGGAGCTGTCGAGAAGAGGGAGGGAGAACTATATTCGGACTTTAACAAAATAGTTCTACTTGTGTTATTGTTTCATTTACTGTTTCACCTAAGATTCACTTGAAGAATGGAACATTTTGTTGAGATATATTTTTGAAAAACAGTGAACTTGGACACGCCAATTTAAATAAACTCATGTTTTACACATCAGCTGAAATTTTCTTTAACCAACATTACGAGATCATCCATAATTTATTCCCATTTTACTTTCCCCAATTTTTAATTTTCCCCCAAAACATACCTCCATTTTATTCTTGGCAGCATTACTCATAGATCTCTGAAAACCTGTAATTTATCTGACCTTCATGTCTCTGCAAATTCCTATGAAAATTCTCACCTATCTTAAGCTCCACTCTCATTTCTTTTTATCCTTCACAAAAAGTCATTTTTTATATACATGGTTGAACGACGTGTATTATTGTTTGTTTTATAAGCCTGTCTAATCTTTGGCTGAAATGTGAACCTCAAAGTGATTTCAGTACTGAGTTAAAAAGGTGTACAAGAAGACAGGAGGGGACAGGAGAGCTGGACAAATGGAAAGGGAGAACCCAAGTTCGAAAAGGGGAGAATGTTGACACGTCACGGGATTGGCAAACAATGTCACAAAACAATATGTGTATTAATTGCTTAGTGAGAAACTAATTTGCAGTGTACACCTTCTCCTAAGGCACAATAAAAAAAAAGCTAGCTTTTGTTTCTGGACCATAATACATTGGTTATATTTCCTTATTGTTACTTTTATGATAATTTTATTTTCCAGAAATAAAATTAAAATTACTTTTTTGAGTAGCATTTACATTTCATGTTTTTTGTCTATTTATTCTAGATAACTGGATAAAAAGTATGCACTCAATGACTATTTTTCTTATTGATTGATGGGTGTTATTGAAGACATGCGACACTAACGTAAGTGTTTAAAGGAACACAGAGTTTCGACACAGATGTGTTCAAAAACACTTCACTTGTGGAAATATTTTACAATAAAAAATTGTAGAAACAGTACATGATTAAAATGTCACCTATAGTGTATAGTGGGGCCCTGGTGGCGTAGTGGTTAAGAACCTGCCTGCTAATCAAAAGGTCAGCATTGCAAATCCACCAGGCGATCCTCGGAAACCCTGTGGGGCAGTTGTACTCTGTTGTATAGGGCTGCTATGAGTTGGAACCGACTTGACAGCAACTAACAACAAATAATGTATAGTTAGGAAATCTAACCCTAAAATTCCACTCCAGAGAAACTACCCTGTGATTGTTTTGTTAAGTCTGATGTAATAGGTCAGGGCTAAGAATTTAGAGGAGTCTCAGGATAGAGTAAACTTCAGTTAACACAGTCGTCCGCTATCAGATAGGTTGGAGGTCCGAGTCCACCAA
The DNA here is from genome assembly GCF_000243295.1 of Trichechus manatus latirostris. NCBI lineage: Eukaryota > Metazoa > Chordata > Mammalia > Sirenia > Trichechidae > Trichechus > Trichechus manatus. Next base: position 247,574 of record NW_004444038.1, read on the forward strand.
GAGGGTCCTCGGAAGGAGAGCCTGATAATCTACTTCCCAAAAATCAACCACTGAAAATTCTGTGGAACACAGTTCTACCCTGACATGCATAGGGTTACCGTGAGTTAGAATGAGATTGATGGACATTGGTTTAAAAAATTTAGAAATCATTTTTAAAAACGTAATGTGAAGAAAATGACATGAGGTTTAATGCAAGGATATTTCTGTTGATTGTCTACATTTTGCAGATAGTAATTTCACATTTAGAGTTTTGTTCTATCATTCGATTTGAATCAAATTATTTTGTTCGAATTGATATGGGAAATCTGAAATTATGTTTGAAGCACTTTGACAACATCATTGAGGGTTGAGTGAACTTTTCCAGAAGCTTCTTTTACTTATTTTTATGAACATTTTTCTAATGTGACAAAATAATATATAATTATATATGTTTAAAGGAGAAAATCCTGAATCTGAAAATAAAACCACACATTTAAAAAGAAAATATGTTTGCTGTTTCATCTCCAAAATATCACTATTATTAAGATTTGGGTTTGTTTTTTCCAGTTCTTTTCTTATTCTGAGGTGTTGGTCGTGGTCCATTTATGTTCTCTCTCTTTTTTTCTCTCTCTCTGTACCTGTCTCTATCTAACAATATATAATGAATATTTTCTCATGTTAACAAAATGTTTTAGCAAAATACACTCTACTGGCTGCAAGGTATTACTTTCTTCTACTATGAATAATGTAATAAATAAACTTGTTGCTACATCATTGTACTCTTACCTAAAGATTTCTTTAAAATAATTTTAATAACACACATGGCTTATTTATCCTTCACAAAGTTTTTGGTTTTAGATAACAAGATATAAGCTATCTAAATTATTATAGAGTTATTTAAAATACCTGGTTTTGAATCTGCTGGAGATTCTTTGGCACTTCAGAAAGATAGTACAACTACATTTTTTAGTGCATTGACCTTATATATTACATAAAAATTTATTGTAAATGCTGCCATATAACATCTCATAATTTCAGATTGCCTTTTTATTACTATTATTGGTTTACAGCCAGTTATTTTAAACCAGCAGAAACAAATATATTTTTTTCCTTAGAATTTGACAAATCCCTAAAGTGTTATTGAAACAAGCTACTAAAATTATTTTTGAACACCAAAGGCAATTCTTAATTTCTTCATGAAGACCTTGACCTAAAATGTATTAGCGTATTTAAATCTCAATTTCTTGATTAAAATTGTTACCTCTCTATTTGGCTTTCTTTCCATTTGGTATGGAGTTGTGAAAACTTCAAGGAGAAAATAATGCCAAGTGCATTTTGCAGTAACTTCAATGAAATTAGTCTCTTGAGGATAGTTGTATTCTATCCGTCTTAGTTATCTAGCACTGCTACAACAAATACCACAAGTGGGTGGCTTTAACAAATAGAAGTTTATTCTCTCACGATCAAGGAGGCTAAAAGTCCGAATTCAGGGTGCTAGCTCTAGCGGAAGGCTTTCTCTCTCTGTCGGCTCTGGGGGAAGGCCCTTGTCATCAATCTTCCCTGGTTGAGGAGCTTCTTAGCACAGGGACCGTAGGTCCAAAGGACACGCTATTCTCCTGGCTCTTATTTCTTGGTGGTATGAGGTCTTCATGTCTCTCTGCTTGCTTCTCTCTTTTAGATCTCTAAAGAGATTGGCTTAAAACACAATCTAATCTTGTAGATTGAGTCCTGCCTCACTAACATAACTGCCACTAATCCCATATCATTAACATCACAGAGGTAGGATTTACAATACATAGGAAGATCACATCAGATGACAAAATGGCGGACAATCACACAGTACTGAGAATCATGGCCTAGCCATGTTGACAGATATTTTTGGGGGACACAATTCAATCCACGACAACCAGCTTACCCTTGAGTAATTTCAAAGAGCACAGTTAAGTCTTTATATATTATCACTGTTTACATTATTTATTTCAAAAATTATAGCGTGGGATTTACGTAATTAATTTACATTTGTTTCCTCAATGCCAGTTGCTCAGTACGCAACAAGCAGTGTGAACTGTGTGAAGCAGAGTGTTACTTGGCCAGATACAGAGGAGTGGAATCTGAGGAAGAGTCCACTCGCAGTGACGTCAGGGCTAATATGATGGCACTCCGTTATTACATTTTCCCAGACACCACTCACTGTACTAGCTCCCAGGGCTCTGTCAGGTGGAACATCGAACCTTTCCTTTCAACCACACACCTCTAAGCTGCACCTGGGATCAAGTGACTCACTGCTATTTTCTCAGTATTCCAGCTGAAAAAGAGTAGTTCCATCTCTGAAAGAGCACTGCAGCAACTCACCTATCCACTCCCCCAGAGCAAAAAACCTGTTGCCCTTGAAATAATTCTGATTCATAGTGACCCTAAAGGACAGAGTAGAACTGTCCCGTAGGCTTTCCAAGGCTGTAAATCTTTACGGAAGCCAACAGCCGCATCTTTCTCCCAAGCTTTTGTTTTCTTTCATTTTTCTGTATTTTGAGATAAGTATTAACCTATGTTGCTTTTCAAGTCTGCATTCTTAGTCCTGATATATGATAATTCTAATTCAGTGGGTCTAGGTCTAGATGCAGGGATGCAGCTTTTGAAAAGCATCTTTTCCGACAGCTGCATAAAAAAATCATCACAAACTTGATGATTTAAAACAACACAGTTCATTATCATACATTTTATGTAGGCCAGGAGTCTGGGAACAGCTTAGAAGGGCCCTCTGGTCAGGGTCTCCCAAGGGTACATTCAAGGTGTCAGTGATCCTGCAATCTCCTCTAGAAATTCACCTGGGGAAGAATCTAATTTCAGGCTCATTCTTATTGCTGGCAAAATTCATTTCCTTCTGGCCGAATGACTGAGAGCCCTGGGTTTTGCTGGCTTCTCCAAAAATGGCTGCTCAATTCATCAAGCCCACATGGACTGTCTCTAAACTCAGGAGGGTGCAGTCTCTTTTTTAAGAGTGTTTACCTGATTAAGTCAGGCCCACCCAGGATAATTTCCTTTTTAATTAGTTAAAAATCAATTATTCAAGGATTGTCAGATTTGACAAGTAAAAATATATTATGCCCTACTAAATTTGAATGTCAGGTATTGCCAAATAATTGTTTAGTATAAATGGTCCCAAATATTGCATGAGACATACTTCTACAAAAAAATGCAATATTTTTCATCTGCTTATATTTTAAAAATTGTACTTATACTAATAAGTGAGTCCTGGTGGCACAACGGTTGAATGCCTGGCTGTTAACTGAAACATTGGCCGTTCAAATCCACCCAGCAGCTTCAAGGGAGAAATTCCTGGTGATCTGCTCCTATAAAGATTATAGCCTAGAAAACCCTACGGGGCCGTTCTACTCTGTCACATGAGTTGAAATCGACTTGAAGACACCGAACAACAACAAGAACTTACACTAATATTTAAAAATTATCTGTTGTTTATACGATATTCAAATTTACTGAATTGTGTGTATTTTATCTGACCTTTGCCATGGTTTACTGGTTAGAAGCAAATCACAGGGCCCTCACACCCTCAATGGGAGGGGATTATACAGGGTGTAAGCAGCAGGGGGTGAGAATCATGAGGGCTTCTGTAGGTAAATGCCATGACTTTAGTGTATTAATATTATCTGTATCTTCGACAATCAGTGAAAAATGCTATTTATAACTAAATACATATTTTCAGGATATGATACTCCATATTGCCTTTTTACCTCCTTTTTTTGTTTTTAAATAAAATATCAGATACAAATTCAGAACAAAAAATTTTTAAATAATGTCATTCTTGGTTCAGTTTTAACCCTTTCTCAAATGTGAAGAATCAGAAGCAGTTGTGTCAACCAGCCAACGTTATGGGGTTAATCATTCAGGAAAACTAGCTGGTAAGGCCCGTAGGAGGCGCGGTTACGGATTTCAAGTATTGTGACAATAAATTAATCACATCAACACCAGATAAAGAACAGCATTGTTTTTTTCATCATCCCCTGTGCAGAAAGCAACATTTTCTCAAAACAGCCTCCGTAAACAGCACACTGAGAAATACAAGTTAAAAATGTAGAAAAGGCCACTGAAAAGAGTTTACTTCTACTTTATAAGTTTCTCTAACATACTGAGTGTGAATGATGGAAATCATTGATCCAGTCATTGTTCTCATTGTGTATTGACTCGTGTGTATGTGTGTGTGTGTATAACCGAGAGAGAAAAAGAGAGGGAAAGAATTACTACCAAAGACAGCCAAATGAGAGTCCAGCAGAATCTTTTGAAGACAGAGATGCTCGTGGAACCAGCTGATCTTCACGAGGTGGTAACTGGACCTACCTGTTCGTAGCTTCTCTTAACAGGAACTAATATGTTAGTTTAGAGCATTTATTGGCTTGGCATTGTGCTAAACTGCTTAAGTACATTCCAGTTTATTTTTCACAAAAATCTTACGAGGTCACTACTAACAAAATACCCATTTTCTCATAAAGGAACTGAGGTGTAGAGAGACTAAGAAACTTGACTAAACTCATATTGTTAGAGTTTAGTGGATGCAGGGGTAGAATGTGTTATCTAACTCCAGAATTGCATTTCTATTACTAATTTGAGTTTTTGAAATTCGAGGTCATAAGTGAGCCTAGGAAGCAAAAATATGAGACTTTTGGCAACCTCTGGGATCAAGTCAACTCTAAGTACATTTATTCATCCATGCCATGATGCACATTGCCTAAATAGCCAGTGTTTTAATTATTTTTTTGTAAAGAAGCTACCTGTTTCATCTATGAGAATTTTAATAAATGGGCACAGTATCTATTTAGGAACAGCATGAGCCCTGTTGAAATATATGTAGTCTCTAAATAGATTTCTTTGCACTGTTTGACAGCGTCTCATAATTGTTTTTCCCCACCTGTTTGTTTCTTTTTTGCATCTACATGCAACCATTCCTTTTATTTGTCTGTATTTCTACTGACAAAATGAGACATAAACTTTCTTGCTAAGGGACAGAACATAAGAGCAACGTTTTCAAGAACATAGCTACATGAAAAAGAGAGATATCAACAGCCTCCTGAAGTTTTAGCAAGGTACAGAAATGTTCCTGAAGTAAGGCTAGTCCACTGTGAGTTAGAGGCAGGAATAACCAACCTCCCTCCTCATTTCTGACCTAGTTTCTTGACTGATCAGATGTGATGTTGTTAACACTTAGTCACATGGTCAGGATACAAACTCGGTGCTTGTACATCAGTTGTCTCTTTTATGATCCTTTATCCCCTCCATATTCACTACGCTGGATGTGACCATCTTTGAAGTTCTGATGATCAGAGTTGTCTATAGTTTTGAGGGAACCCACCTATAGCTAATCATGTTTTGAAGAGTGTCTGCACTCTAGATGTTTCTATCAGAGACAAATTTGTTTACCTAAATAAAACATTTCCAAACCAACTTATTCTTTACCCGAAACCTGTAAAGGTAGGTGGTGGACAGTGGAATACTCCCAGCAAGTTTGACTATATTCTACCCTGGGTCTAACATCCTAGTTTTCTGTTTTTTTCTTACTATTTATTCTAAGATTTCTGGTGTGATATAACCTTAGCAGAGTTTCCTTAGATCTGTCAGCCTAAATGATTAGAAGATGATTAGACTGGGGAGGTTAAGTGGTTGAGATGGCTCTAGGTCGATTGGTGAGGGGTATGTATATCAGGACTGCTGAATCCCTACCTCAGGTGCCTGGAAGAAGAGGTTTTCAACATGCCTCTTACCAGTGTATTGTAGGTAATGTAAAACTACGGCTAACTGCATTGTGACCCATCAAATGCTTCCCTTACTAATCCTTCAATAGTAGGTTGGCATGGATTGTTTGAGAGGGAAAATTAAAATAGTCTAAAACAGACCTCTTATCCCTTTTTCTACATCTTCATTTATCTTTGGCTTTAAGAGAACATAAAGCTTCAAACTAGGAATGAGCTGTCATCAAGGGGAATAGAGGAAGAGCCAGAAGTCCTACTAAGAGCCAAATGGGCTGGGCTGTATGAACAAAAGGATGAATAAGAAATAAACTCCATTTTGGTAGCAGCCCTAGTGGCGCAGTGGTTAAGAGCTACGGCTGGAAACCAAAATGTCAGTTCAAATCCACCAGCTGCTCCTTGGAAACTCTATGGAGCAGTTCTACTCTGTCCTATAGGTTCACTATGAGTCGGAATTGACTCAACAACAGGTTTGTATTTTTGGAAGTTCATAGTCTGGAAGCTTATATATAAATAGAAATATAATTGCAATGAAAGGGAGGAAGTAAGCCACAAAGACATGTACAAGTCGTGACAGTGGCAGGGAGCAGCGCGTGCTTAACTAGCTGTAGGGTTCAAGGGCAGGCTTGAAAGAGAAGGTGGAACTTGAAATGAATCCTTTAAAATGGTTGGGAGCTTGTGGCCTACACTGCTAAGGACTATCCTGACTCTTACTAATAACATACACAAGAACTAAGAAGAACTTCCATCTTTAAATCTCTTTTTTCTCTTTCTTCTAGAGTTATTTGGCTTTAATACTCCAAGTTAGAAAGTTTCCAAAGGGTAGAAGCAGGCTTGGCAGACCTGCTTCAGTGTGCACAACAGCGGGTCCACCTCATGACCGTCAGGGCGAGATGCAGATATACATCCACTATGCAGATCTAATTTAGGCTGAAGGGGATAACTCAGGAAAACTCAGACATTCTGTACCATTGAATGAACACTTGGTGAGTTCTGCTGTTTTTAAATGAAACGTCTTGTGCTTGTCCACGAGACCATAAAATGTGGAACAGTGCTGGAGACCTCTGCTATTTTTATCCGAAGTGAACAGAAAGTATGACTTTTTTTTTTAAAGGAAATGTCATTTTGGTGATGTGTTGCTAGCTACTGTCGCATGCACCAAGGTAACTTTCAGAGCTGTACTTTGCCCTAACTGGACAAATTCTGAAACCCAGATTTTCAGCATCCTGTAAGAGGCTTAATGATGAGCACAATATTTCCTCAGCTGATAGACAGACCACATAGCACTATTGTTCACTGATGGCTTTACAGTTCTATTCTTTGAAGTAATAAAATGCTTAGAAAAGCTAGCCTGAGTATCTGTATGTACGCGTATCAGTGAATAGTGTGCGTAAAAAAACTGACCAAGGCATGAAATAACATGAGATTCCAGAATCGGAACACAGAAATGTTGGAAATGCTGACGCCAGTTTTGGGATGAGATTAATCACTTCAGAGTTGTATAGGTTTAGCTATTTCTGTGCCAGAAAATCAAACTTAGATTATTTTTAGGTTTGGAACTAGATGGGATATTTTAGCATGATAATCGTATTTGTAAGTGTTGCAATATTAATAAACAGGTATTTGTCACATTGGTAAAATGTTTTTTTGTTTTGTTTTTTAATTTGTCCTTACCCACAATATTTGTGTGGTAAATACCCTTCAAATGGAGCTATTCAAATGGGGTTTTGCAATGAAAAAATTAGAATGTACTTGCTCAGATAAAGTGTTAAGTATGAATTTCACAATCAAAAGAAAGTGTAGACTCTGAAAGGGAGTTACATGGAAGACAGGTAGAGGTAAATTGCCACGTATTATGCTGAACCCAAATACTCAGACCACTACCCATCTATCAGGTTGTCATACTGTGATGGCTTGTCTGTTGCTATGATGCTGGCAGCTATGCCACCAGTATTTCAAATACCAGCAGGGTCACCCACGTTGGACAGGTTTCACTGGAGCTTCCAGATTAAGAGAAACTAGAAGAAAGAGCTGGTGACCTACTTCTGAAAAGTAACCAATGAAAACCCGATGGATTACAACAGAATATTGTCTGATAGAGTGCTGGGAGATGAGTGATTGTGAAAGTGGTATAGGACCAGGCAACCCTTTCTTCTGTTCTATGTAAGGTCGCCATGAGCTGGAGCTCACTTTATGGCAACTAACAAAAACAAATCCTCAAAAGACATGAGTCATTCTGACATTTTCAGGTGAGTTAAAGAAAAATAAATAAATAAATAAAATAAAATAAGCATTCACCATCGTCCTATGTAGAATTTAGGTTACTTTGTAACTCCTTGCTTTTTTTTTTATCTATGTGACCTTGAGTATGTCACCTAACCTTTATAGGCTCTATTGCTTCCTCCACATAAAGTAAAAAATGAAATAGAATCTCTAGATTTTTTTCTGGTTAAAAACAGAATATAGTGTCATATAAAGTCTCCTGAGTCTCTTCTAGTGCTAAGGTCTCTGACTCTACCGGCTTTTAAAATAATGGAAAATAAACAACTTCAAATTTCTAGCCTCAATGAAAGATTTTTTCATACTGGAAAGTAGAAAAATTTGTTAACTTCTTTTTTTTGTACTTTAGATGAAGGTTTACAGAGCAAATTAGTTTCTCATTAAGCAATGAGTATGCATATTGTTTTGTGACATTGGTTGCCAACCTGGCGACATGTTAATACTCTCCCCTTCTTGAGCTTGGGTTTCCCGTGACCAGCTTTCCTGTCCCCTCCCGCCTTCCCGTCCTTTCCCCTGGGTGGGTGTGCCCCTTTAGTCTCCTTTTGTTTTATGGGCCTGTCTAATCTTTGGCTGAAGGGTGAACCTGGAGAGTGACTTCAGTACTGAGTTAAAAGGCTGTCTGGCGGACATTTGCTGACTTTTAATGGTATTCTGAGTTTTCAAACTGCATGACTGATAACAAACTTGCTGTTTTTAATAAGTGGCCCATTCTCTTCCCATTTCCCCTATTTGTGCTCTTGCTTTACTACTAGTTCTTCCCGAAACCAAACCAAACGAAACTTGTTGCTGTCAAGGAGATTCTGACTCATAGCAACCCTGCAGGACAGAGTCGAAGTGTCCTGTAGGATTTCCAAGGAGCAGTTGGTGGATTTGAACTGCTGACCTTTTGGTTAGCAGCCAAGCTCTTAACCACTGTGCCACCAGGGTTCCAGTTCTTCCCTGCTTACGTGAAATTCCAGCCATGGCTATACTTCATCTTCTCATCAGAGGCAACAGAAACAAAGGCTTGTGGGTATCTATGTTGGATGTACCCTTTGAGGTCAATGGGAAGATATTTTCATGTGAAAATTTGAAACTTCTCTTGGATAAAGGCCTGTATTGTTTTCATAATTCACCCACAATTATGTCCTTAGTGTTCCCCACCTCCCGCCAAGGACTGCCAGGCACAGAGTAATTGATAACAGAACAACTATACTGTAGAGTGACTTATCTCTATGAAAATAAACCACAGTTACAGTTTGAAATGTAAATGAAAGAGAGATTAATGGGCCCAAAGAGGAAGGCATTCTATCAATCACCCCAAATCGCTTATCCATTTCCGGATGCAGTGATTGGAGAATGTTTCTAGGTATTTTATACTTTCAGTGATCAATAAAAGGTAGTATATTGGACATGTTGAACAAGTTTATTAGTCGTCCCGGTCAGTTTATGTAAGGTTCTGTAAGTCTTAGATTTCACTTGAGGAGAAAAATGAACAGAGCAGAAGATGGCCTCGGAGGCAGCCTGGCTTATTTTGATTTGCTTTCTCTGCTCAAATCACTTCACCTCTCAATGTTCCCATTTCAATGACTAAAACATGACAATTTTGATTTCACGGGATGATGTAAGATTACTGGTGAAGTGTTTTCTACTATCCAGATGGCTATTGCTACATAAGTAGAAAATATTTTAATTAATAGCACATAAATCATCCTGAATTTCTTGACAAAGAGAAATATATTTTGAAGATGAATGTGACAATTAAGCACTTAATGAGGAGTTACCTTATGAATATACATGGCTACATGGGATATGTTCACCAGTTTGAAATTTAAGCAAAATGGATAAGCTGTAACAGTAGTTTACTGTGAAGAAGTAACTTAAACAACTTTTTTAATTCAATGTGTCATTTGAGTTGTTGTTAAATAGCCATAGCTTATTTTGAAATACAAATTAATTATCTATTACAAGCAAGCTATTGCTTATCTGCTTCAAAGTCTCATTAGTATGCAAATGACTCTAATTACGTCACTGTCAGAGAATATTAGTGCAGAGTCACTTTCCATGCATTAGAATGAAAGGTTTTGGTTCCTAAATATTTATAAAACGCTTTTCAGAAATAAGCTTCACTTAATTGGGATTTTTCTGGAAGTCTTATTGGTTCAGAGAAAATAATCTCAGACCACAAAGAAAATATCATTCTTTAAAAGACACTCATCTTTAATTGCCACGCACAAGATAAGTCTACTAATGAAGAATATTTATATTTGTAATATAACTTTCCTTTTAAATTCTTAAATCTCTAAAATATATTTTTGGACATTTATGTACTATAAAGCTTTGGTCATACAGTTTACAGAAGATAACGTTTATTCTTAAGTAATAAATTAATCATTCATACTTGTTGCAAAGATGGATAAAGAAATTTTCAGATATTTTTAGATAAAAAAATCATCCACACCATTAAAATATGCTTATATCTTTTTTTCATGAATTATCCTCGATCTATAAAGTCATATTTAAATACAGTGAAACCTGTGAGAGCTGGAACTCGATGGGACTGCCTTGTTTTTCCAGGTCTCGCTGCAAGTTTTCTGCCTTTGACAGGGTGCAGTCTTATCAATTTCCTATCACCTCTATTAGTGGAAAATATTTGGGTTTTCCTTTTCTGATTAGTTTCTGCCTTACACAGGTTCCGGCTTTCACAGGTATTATAGTATTTGTATTCGTACACTGTAAAATATTAGATATTCCAAAAACTCTGTACTGGGAATCTCTAGACCATTCCTGCACTTTGTCACTGAACTTCCTATAGAATAAAGGAAACCAGGAACCTTAAAACTTAAAAGTGAGCAGGAAAGTCAGCATCCTCCGCAGTCACTGAAGCCACTTGCTCTGCGAGTGTATGTCAACGGTAAAAATGGCAACCAAATCCATTGCCGTCAACTCAATTCTGACTCGCAGAGACCCTATAGGACAGAGTAGAACTGCCCCGTAGGGTTTCCAAGGAGCAGCTGGTGGACTCAAATTGCCGACCTTTCAGTTAGCAGCTGAACACTTAACTACTGCACCACCAGGGCTCCATGCGAACAGTACTGTCTCCTAAATATTTGGATGTTAATATTAGTATGGGAGGTAAAAACAGGACCATAGGCTCATACAAAGTGGGAAGTTGAATCCCCACAAAAAGTTGAGACCCTCAACGTCAACCAAAAAAGCCTAATCCATTGCTGTTGAGTCCATTCCGACTTACGGCAACTCTGTAGGGAAGGGTATAACTGCCCCATAGAGTTCCCAAGGCTGGAAATCCTGGTAGTGTAGTGGTTAAGAGTTTGGCTGCTAACCAAAAGGTCAGCAGTTCAAATCTACCAGCTGCTCCTTGGAAACCCTATGAGGCAATTCTACCCTGTCCCATAGGGTCGCTATGAGTTGAGATCAACTCCACTGCAGTGGATTTTTCGGGTTTAATCTTTACAGAAGCAGAGTGCCACACTTTTCTCCCACAGAGTGGCTAGTGGGTTCAAATTGTAGACCTTTCAGTTAGCAGCCAAGTGCTTAGCCGCTGCACCACCAGGGCTCCAGGCACTAGAAGGAAACAAGATTGACATTATCAGGGGAAGTTTTATCTGGTTCAGGCTTAGACCTCAGAAGGAGAAACACAGCTTCATAAATAATACATATAGATATAGACATAGATTAAATTTCTTTCATGCACATCTAGAACTTTTTTAATTTATGTTGTTTATGCTATTGTCATGGTTCCATAAATGCCAGAGCTGAAAGATTTAGATAATCTCTTCTCAAATTGATAGCATTCTGGGGGCTTGGCAGAAGCAAATGTAAGTCTTTTTTGGAGTGACACACTCTTAGCCAGACATCCTAGGAGCTTCATATATAAAATCCTACCAAATATTACTCAAAAATTTACAGAATATATGAAAAAAAACAAGCCATTATGTGCAGGAATCATCAGAAACAACAAACTGAAAAATTGTAACCCCTTGGGCTTCAAATATTAATCAGATGAAACACATACAAAATGTTATTAAACCAAAAGTGGTTAAAGAAACAATAAAGTAAAAACGCGAGGGAAGAACAGGATACTTTCAAAAATACCTAGCAGATTTGAGCTAAGACAAATAGAACTTATAAAAAAGTAAACATTGAAATAAAAACTAACATATAAATTATTTAGTTGAATAAAAAATAATGAACTAGTTGAAAAGTCTCAAGAAAATACAATGAATGTAGAATATTAACTGAAATACAAGAATACTGTAATAATGTCTAACAAAGATCATTTGAATAACAGAAAAAGTTATTGAAGTTCAAAAGTGGGACAAGAACTATTTACAAAGATAATACCTGGGAGAATGAATGAAAGACATTAATACTCAAATTCAGAAGAACAATAAATTCCAAGAAGAATAATTAAATAATGAGTCCACATCTAGGCATATCATAATGGAACTGTGAAACATCAAAGAAAAATATTAAAAGGAGCTAAAGAAAGGTCAGAATACCAACAAAGAAAAATTGGTTTGATAGCTGACTTTTCAAAAGCATAAAGCAAGCTTAAAAACAAAAAATTAAAATCAAGGGAATTTATCACTAAGAAAATACTAGCAGTTCTTCAGGCAGAAGGAAAATGTTCCCAAAGAGTTATGTAAGATGGAAAATCAAAAGTACAAAAAGAAATAAAGAAAAAGAAAAATGGCAAATGTGGGGGTCAATCTACATGAATATTCACTATATTATTATATAATATGAGGTTTAAAATATACTTCATATAATGTATATCAGCTGGGAATAATTGGAAAGAGGGGTGAACGGCACTAAAGTTTCCTTAGCACTTCCTTTGTTTAAGAAGGAGTAATAGAACTGCTTTATATCAGATTGAAAATAAGATTCATCTGTGATCTTTAGAGTAACATTTAAAGTTATCTATATCATATCTATCTCTATGTATCTATCTATCTATCTAATCTTCCGAGATAGTATGGAGAACAAGAAAATTTTAAAACACCATGCAATGAAATCGAGAAGGGTGAAAAAAAAAACAAAAAAAGAGAGAGAGAACAGGCAGGGAAATAGAATACAAAAAAAAAAAAAAAAAGGTACATCCAATCTCATTACACAGTAATTATTTTAAATAATGGACTAAGTGCTCAAATTAACAGGTGAATATTATCCAACAAATCTATGCTGCAGTAACAACTAAAATATAAGGATGTATTTATATCTAAATTACAAAGATACAGAAAAGACAAAAAGCCTCCATCAATAAAGAGGGATATTTCTAATGGTAAAATATTCATTCCATTAAGGAAAAAAAAAAATGATGTAAATGTATACGTATCTAAAATTATAGCCCAAAAATATTTCAAGCAAATATTGGCCAAAAAAACCCAAAAAGCAAAAAACAAGATAAATCCACAATAAGAGAAAGAGATCATAATAAATCTGCCCCTAATGGAGGGAAGGTAACCAAAAGAAGCTCCGTAAAAATATCAATGTTTTGAACAGTTAACAAAAATTTGAAAACTTCATCTTATTGATATAGAGAACTATGTGCCTTCTGTCCCTGGGTGACGCAAATCGTTAACACGTTCAATTGCTAAAAAGAACCGTTGGAAGGTCAAGTCCACCCAGGGACACACAAAAGAAAGGCCTGGACATCTACTTAAGAAAAATCCGCCATTGAAAGCCTATGGAACACAGTTGTATTGTGAAACACATGGGGTCACTGTGAGTCAGAATTGACTTCATAGCAACTGGTTTTTGCAGTCTCTGAGTGGTTCAAAGGGTTAATTTGCTAAGCTGCTAACTGAAAGTTAGGGGTTCAAGAGTCCACCCAGAGGGGCATCAGAAGAAAGGCCAACCCAAACATACACAAACAACACAAACAAACTCTGAGCTGAAATCAAACCTTTGAGCAGTAAATACTGCAATAAGCAGACCTAGCCTCATGCTGGTATCACAGAGTGGGAACTGTATGACTTGATGGAAACTGGAAAAAATGTACCTTTCAAATGTGGAAACTGCATTGTTTTCAAGCTCATGTGTACTGTTGACCAAAATTGATCATATAATGCTCCATAAAGCAATCCTAACAAATTTCAAAGAAGTCAATGTTCTCTGACTGTAGTGGGATTAAACTAGAAACCCAAGGGTTGGGATTTGAGGACAAACTACTGTTGTGTTGTTGTTAGATGCCCTTGAGTCAGTTCCCACTCATAGCGACCCCATGCACAGCAGAATGAAACACTGCCAGGTCCTGAGCCATCCTCACAACCGTTGTTGTGCTTGAGCCCATTGTTGCAGCCACTGCGTCAATCTGTCTGGTTGAGGGTCTTCCTCTTTTTTTTGCTGATCCTCTACTTTACCAAACATGATGAGCTTCTCCAGGCAGTGATCTCTTCTGATAATATGTTCAAAGTACACAAGATGAAGTCTGCCCATCCTCGCTTCCAAAGACCACTTTGGCTGTACTTCTTCCAAGACAAACTTGTTCGTTCTTCTGGCAGTCCATGGTATATTCAATATTCTTCGCCAAAACCATAACTTGAAGGCATCAATTCTTCTTCAGTCTTTCTTAGTCATTGTCTAGCTTTCCCATGCATATGAGGTGATTGAAAATACCATGGCTTGGGTCAGGCACACCATAGTCCTCAAAGTGACATCCTTGCTTTTGAACACTTTAAAAAGGTCTTTTGCAGCAGATTTGCCTAATGCAAAATGTCCTTTAATTTCTTGACTGCTGCATTGATTGTGGATCCAAGTAAAATGAAATCCTTGACAACTTCAATCTTTTCTCCATTTATCATGATGTTGATTATTGGTCCAGTTGTGAGGATTTTTGTTTTCTTTATGTTGAGATGCAATCCATGCTGTAGGCTGTGGTCTTTGATCTTCATCAGTAAGTGTTTCAAGTCCTCTTCACTTTCAGCAAGCAAGGTTGTGTCATTTGGGTATCACAGGCTATTAATGAGTCTTCCTCCAATCCTGATGTTGCATTCTTCTTCCAGTTCCTCGGATTGCTTGCTTATCACACAGATTGAATAAGTATGGTGAAAGGATACAACCCTGACACCCACCTTTCTTGACTTTAAACCATGCAGTAGCACCTTGTTCTGTTCGAATGACCGTCTCTTGGTCTATGTACAGGTTCCTCATGAGCACAATTAAGTGTTCTGGAATTCCCATTCTTCTCAATGTTACCCATAATATGTTATGATCCACACAATCGAATGCCTTTGCATAGTCACTAAACTACAGGTAAACATTTTTCTGGTATTCTCTGCTTTAAGCCAAAATCCATCTGACATCAGCAATGATATCCCTTGTTCCAAGTCCTCTTCTGAATCCAGTTTGACTTTCTGATAGTTTCTGTCAATGTATTGCTGTAACCGTTTTTGAATTATCTTCAGCAAAATTTTACTTGTGTGTGATATTAATGATAATGTTCAATAATGTCTGCCTTTTATCAGAACACCTTTTGCCATGGAATGAATTGTGTCCCCCCAAAATTCCTGTCAACTTGGCTAGGTCATGATTCTCAATATGTGTGATTGTCCACCATTTTGTCATTTGATGTGATTTTCCTATGTGTTGTAAATCTTACCTCTATGATGTCAACGAGCTGGATTAGAGGCCGTTATGTCAATGAGGCAGGACTCAATCTACAGGATTAAGTTGTGTTTTAAGTCAATCTCATTTAGGATATAAAGGATAAGGAAGCAGAGAGATGGGGGACCTCACACCACCAAGAAAGTAGTGCCAGGAGAATAGTTCATCCTTTGGACCCTGAGACCCTGTGCTGAGAAGCTCCTAGTCCGGGGAAAGATGGATGACACTTCCTCCAGAGCAGACAGAAAAAGAAAGCCTTGCCCTGGAGCTGGCACCCTGAATTTGGACTTCTAGCCAACTAGACTATGAGAGAATAAATTTCCCTTTGTTAAAGTTATCCACTTGTGGTATTTCTTTTATAGCAGCACTAGATAACTAAGACACCTTTCTTTGATTTGCTTACTAGATAGTCATAAACCAAAAATACATCACAATAGAATTTGAATTATAATGATAATCTGATATCAAACTTTATTACAATAGTGTTAAATTCTTACTCAGACTAGAAACCTCTTTTGAAAATAGAACTTACCATTTCTATAATTTTCGTATTGCTTAAACAACTTTATTTCCATAAATTTAAAAATCTTTCAAACTGCAAATGTTCCTAGCATTTATAATGTACCAAAACTGCTTTAAGAGAATTTATAATTCATTAAAAGAATGAATCCGTAGTTTAATAATTACCAGTTAAAAAAAAAAAGAAACAGATACTTTTTACATGACAAAACCAAAAAATTTCAAGGAATGAAGTCATTCCAAACTTGTAAAAAAGTCTTTTAGTAAGAGACAGAAAGGGCCACATAAACAAGAGACTTTATCAGTCTGAGAACAGAAGAACTAGATGGTGCCCAGCTACCACCAATGACCACCCTGACAGGGAACACAACAGAGATTCCCTGAAGGAGCAGGAGAAAACTTGGGTGCAGAAGTCAAATTTTAATAAAAAGACCAGACCTAACGGTTTGATTGAGACTGGAAGGAACCCGGAAGACATGGCCCCCAGACTCTCTGTTAGCCCAAAACTAAAACCATTCCTGAGGCCAGCTCTTCAGACAAAGATTAGATTGGACTATGGGACATAAACTGATACTCATGAAGAGTGTGCTTCTTAGCTCAAGTAGATACATGAGACTAAATGGGCATCTTCTGTCTGGAGGTGAGAGGAGAAGGCAGAGAGGGTCAGGAGCTGGTTGAATGGAAACAGGAAATCCAGGGTGGAAAGGAGGAGTGTGCTGCCACAGTATAGGGAGAGCAACTAGGGTCACATAACAATCTATGTATAAAGTTTTGTATAGGAGACTAACTTGAACTGTAAACTTTCACTAAAAATACAACCTTAAAAAAAAAGTCTTCTGGTAAAGAGAAATTTTGTTCTTATTTTATCCTTTATTATATAATTTGTATTTTTTTAAGTGTTTCATTATTTTTGCCTGTATTTTCTGCTTTTATTATCCCCTGTCCCCATCTAAGCATGTGGAAGAAAGGCCTGTTGACCTACCTGGAGAATTACTATCTTACTCATTGTGTAATAACTTTCTCATCTCTAATTGTTTAACATAAGATCTATATTGTCTCTTATTAATGGCTACCCCCATCTTTCTTTTGGTTGATATTAACATAATAGATCTTTTTCTTTCATCTCTATTATCTGTTAACTTTGTTTCCCAAAGATTTACGTTTCTCTTTTCAGGTTTTTTCAGGTCATTTCCTATGATTTATCTTTTCTTTTTCTTTTTTTTTACATTTTGCCTTTCTTTTTATTTTCTCCTTGCATTTGCTTTTCCCCTGCACGAACCTGAAAGCTATCTTTAAGTTTTACATTTGAGATTCATTATGTATAACTTTATTCAAAAAGTCATAATTTATCCTGCATCTTTACCTTGTTTAACAATCATACAGGTATCTTAGAAATTTTGTATTCTTACAAAACTATCCCTGACTTACATGCTATTGTTGCTTAGTACGTTGTCTACACTTAAATCATAAATTAGGCTTTGTTATTATTATTATTACCAGATTTTTATGTACATACATTTATTGAGATACTGACATGTCTTTCCTCATATTCCTTCTTTCCTTCATCTTCTTTCTGGGGTCATTTTTTATTTCTCAAAATATATCCCTTAAAAGTTATTTTACAAAGACATACCTGTTGCCGTGAGTGCATTCCGACTCATAGAGACCCTACAGGACAGAGTAGAGCCGCCCCATAGGGTTTCCAAGGAGGGGCTTGTGGATTCGAACTGCTGCCCTTTTGGTTAGCAGCTGCAGCTCGTCATAGCTCTTAACCACTGTGCCTCCAGGTCTCCCACAAAGACACAGATGGTGCCAAATATTCACAGATTTTTCTAAAGTTGTCTTCATTTAATCCTCATTACTAAAATATATTTTGTATATACAATTCCATTTTGAGAGTAATTTTCTCAAGCTCAATTTAAAGATATTGTGTCACTATTTGTTGGATTCCATTTTGGATTGATTGGATTAGATTGTTATTGAGAAATCAGCTGTTAGGTAACCTGTATATTTTCTAAAGATGTTTTATAATTTTATATTTTAATTAGATGTGAAATTTTATGTCTTGTGGGCGCTTGGTGAGATCTCTCGTCTGTTTTTACTTCTTCTCCTTTGTGGATTTTGCAAACAATTTACTACATTATCATCATTCTGTTTGAAATACTTAGAGGGTTTCTGTTGTCCTAATGTAACAGTAACTGATGAAAGGGGAATATATTTAGGATCTTAGTGTTTTTTTCTTTCTATTTTTAAATAAATATGAAGTATGAAGTAAATTATGGAATCATAAACTTTACTTTTATGATAGTGATGACCTCTGGGATAAGGAAGAAGCAATTAGGGTGAGCAGGGCAGTGTTTACAGGTAACTTCAGCTGTGTTGACTATACTTGATTACTTAAGCTAAGTAGTAGGTATATGAGTAAGTTTTACAGAATATTTTATATATTTCTGAATGTCTGAAATTAATAAAATAACATACATATACTAACATGTGTCATACTTAACATATAATAATATATACCGTAGAGCTCTTTGAAATACATCTTTAAGCCAAAAAAGTCAGTGTTCTCTGGTTTGGGACAGATGGAGAACAATTTGACCACGTCTGTAAGTCACCTCTGCTCCTGCTCTTGCTCCCTATAGTCTCTCTTTAACAAGGCAGTCAAAGGGATCTTGTTAAAGTTTAAGTTAAATGAAGTCAATCCTCTGCTCAGAACCCTCAAATGACTCTCATCTCATTCAGAGCAAAAACCATACCTCTTACTATGACCTGTGAGGTCCTACATGATCTGGCTTCTTAAAGTTCTGACATCTTTTATTAATTTATTTGTTCACTTTGGTGCAGCTACAAAAATGTTCACTGCATCTTGAACTTAACGGGCAGGCTCCCAGCCCAGGACCTATGTTTGCTGTTCTCTTGGCCTGAAATGCTCTTCCTGCAAATATCAACCTGGAAAATTCTTTCCCTTTCCTGTCTTCTTTACTCAAAATTCCCCTTCTTCAAGGGGCTTTCCATGATTATCCTCCCCCTCCGGACATTTCCAATGTCACTTAGCATCATCCCGCCCCCCCAGTATTATCATTATTAAATGTGCTGTCTACTAGACCATGACTACATAGAAGGCAAAGCCTTTTCCTTTTCTTTTACATTGAACATTACTTAGTAATTAAAAAACAAAAAACTGCTGTCGAGTTGATTCTGACTCATAGCCACCCTGTAGGACAGAGTAGAACTGCCCCATAGGGTTTCCAAGGAGGGGCTGGTAGATTCAAACTGCTGACCTTTCAGTTAGCAGCCAAACGCTTAACCACTGCACCACCAGGGCTTCTTGCTTGGCAACAGTAGACATTTAATAAGTATTTGTTTAATGAATAAATGAATATTATATCTTTCCATTGTAGTCAGTGTATAATACAACCTAAATTTTGCTACGTCATTTCTCAATAGCCTTTAATGAGTATTAAGAAACAGTGATTGGAGGAGGGCTTAAGAAACAAATGTAGAAAAAAAAAATCAATGAAATATTAAGCTAATATATTAAATGATAAGAATTGAGTTTGAGTTATCTCTATATTTAGCACAGGTTTGACTGATTCTCCTTTTATTTTTAAAATCAGGCTGGACTGGTAGTGTTAGTTTTATTGTGTATTCGTGGACTTAATCCCCATTAAACTAAATTTTTGGTGAGTCCTTTTATTCTTGTAACTGTATTTCTTACAGTGCATACAATGATTAGGGAAAAGTAAAGCTCTTTAAACTTTTATGATTGTTTTATAACCCTTAAAATAGATTCTCTCATAAATGAATGTCTTTAGAGTGCTTTTATTAGAAAATCTCACGAAAATGGCATTTCTGAGATATTATTTTAACTGAGTATTTGATGAAAAATTTCACACATACATAAAAAAGTAATGTCTCATAGCCAAATGCTTCTAGTGGAAGTCATTTGCAGCCAACTGGTTTCCCAACGACAAAAAAAATCTTAGAATATCATTATGTCAGCTAATAATGAAGTCCTATTTTTGCAAGTTTTTGACACATTTAACGAGGTTAGTTGGTGTGCATTATGCCGATAATTATTCACGTGTTCTGTCTTAATAGTCTGAAGATTCATCCTCTCTAGGACCCTTTGCAGAATTTCGCTATTTATTGTATTTAGTTTTTCACATCAAGTATTCCAAACAGATACTATCATAACTACGAGATGATACAATAATAAGCGTAAAGATTTTATCTGGTTTTTCACAGCTGAATGCACAAAATTTGTAACACTCTTTCTGGGTATAGGGAAATTTTCCTCTAGCTTCATGTGTAGAGACATTTATTTTGTTATTGCTGTGGTGGGGATGGTGGGAATGGTTGTTGGTATTGAATACTTAGAATTCCCCCTATCTGTGGAAGACATCTTTATGGGTTATAAACAAAGATTTTAAAGAGATTATATATGGCAATTCCACTTTTTTCTTTCAATGACTGTTATAAATTATAAAAAGTTCCCAGCGACGAGACACATATGCATTTCATTATTTGTTCCAGTATTCCCTATCATGTGTTCCAGAGTTTCCACTAGAAAATGAGGTCAAAGAAAATTAAATCACTAGATTTAAAAATGCTGTTTAAGACCCAGTAATACAAAATGAATTAAAGTCCCAGACTTTTCAGTCACAAGTCCAAAGTTCAAGTACTGCCTACACCTAAATCAGGGTCTCAGGCTAATTATTATATTTTTTTAATTGCAATTTTCTTTTCTATTTAACTGTCCCTGGACTCTCTTTTGGTTCCACAGAAGGGTCTCAGACACTTTGGCCCTAAATGAGTAAGGAGGGCATACCACTTTTGTTTCAACCAGAGGGGGCCTATTTTTTATCCACAGTCCTGCTCTGCATAACACTCGTTCGGGCAACATCTGATGGCATATATGTCCATGGTCCCATAAGGTTAGAGTTAAGAAATCCCTACTGAAGAATGGGACTTAGCAGACACGCTTTTATGCACCTCGCAAAGCGCTGCCCACTTGTTATTACGAACAATTGAATGTACCTTGAATTTTTAATATAATAGGCCTTACAAGGGTTGGCTTATAACTATAGGTTGTATCTAAGTAGGACATTTGAAACCCAGGGACTGGCTGTATATAATACGGTGTTCACACAACGTCCAAATCACATAACATCCTATTTCACAGAATGTATCATGGATGTTAAGCAACACGTGACTTGAGTTTATACCTATAATTTTTAAGTTTTTGTCAAATTCTCTGGTTCTGCCAAGTTTATATTCTAAAGTCAGTGAGAGTCAGTCAGTGAACATGCACTATGAACCTTATCTTCTCAATGCTGAACATATGTGTATATATATATATCTTTAATGGAGTTATACAATCATTTAAGAATGTTGATTGCTGTTGTAGTGTGCCATGGAGTCTATTCCAATCCGTAGCGATGCTAAAGGACGGAGTACAACTGACCCATAGGATTTCTTAGGCTGTAATCTTTATGGGAGTACATCTCCAGGTCTTTTCTCCTGAGGAGCCACTAGTGGGTTCAAACTACCAACCTTTTGGTTAGCAGCCAAGTGCTTAATCATTGCTGCATCTGTGCTCCTTGAACGTTGATTAAACCCTTTGCCATGGAGTCAATTCTCACTCATAGCAACCCTATAGGACAGATTAGAACTGTCCCATCGGGTTTCCAAGTCTGTAATCTTTATAAAAGCAAACTACCACACCTTTCTCCCTCAGAGCAGCTGGTGGGTTCAAACCCCTGACCTTAGGTTAGCAGCTATGCCACCAGTGCTCTTTGAATGTTGATTACTGATGAGGAATTTTCTGTTGAAAATGTGGGATTCAATAAAGAAAATATAAACATTAAAACTAGGCGAATGTAAAGCTATATTGACTCAGAGATTAGCATGTAGAGAATACAAAAACAGAAAACAAGCAAATTTGAAATTATTTGGTTATTTGAGGAGCTAATTTTCACTAAATCAATGAATTACAATCACTCTTCCGTCCTAACACCTTTAAGTGATAGGCTACACTTCCATCAGTAAGAGTGATGCATTATGGTACTATTTCTGATGGAAGAATTTGTCAGATTTACGATTCCAAATTAGTTGAATTTGACGGTATTCAATTCCCATCTAACCCTAAAGTGCACAGAGTCAAACAAGAGCTATCCTATTAGGACACATGAATGTTTTCACAAAAAATAATGCCCGCTATTATTTTTGAAATTAAAACTCAAATAAATTTAATATGAACAAATTGCTACATAACCCTGAGTATCAGAGAAATGAAAGAGAACACTGCACTTTTTTTCTTTACTCTGTTTCATTTCAAGAACTATCATTTTTTTTTTAAACTAGGAATGGCAAATTGGCCATTTCGCCACATTTTTCCCTAAAGCCTCTACTCACTTCAAGGGGTAATATGGTTATTCCGACTCATAACAACCCTATAGGACCATAACAACCCTATAGGACCTAGTAGAACCGCCGTACAGGGTTTCCAAAGAGCGGTTGGTGGATTCAAACTGCTGACCTTTTGGTTAGCAGCCAAATGCTTAATCACTGTGCCACCAGGGCTCCTTGGCTGTCTTACCCACATAAAATTTCATGGAGTGATCTAAAAACAGGTTTTCATAAAGAAGAGTGTTTGAAGGGATTGGATAGGAACTGTGAGACATGTCTTTTCTTATAAATATTCTTTTCAATAATTCACAAATGTAATTCATTTGTGTATTAGATTATACATGTATTCATGTTTTACATTGAAAGGGTGTGCATAAAGAATCAAACACTCCCTGAGATGCAAAACTTAAAGCTGTTTTGGTAGCAAGCACACAGTAATTCTGAGGCTGGTTCCACCTGACTGGATGTTGTAATGTACTTGGCTAATACAGCACAGTGTCACATACAAAATAGGTTATTAATTTTGTGGTGGTTAAATTTGCATGCTTTTAAAATGTTGGAGATATTGGTCCTTAGAGATAAAAGGAGTATAAGACATAAATATAATCTACTCTAATTCTAGGCATAAACAATGAGTTTAGTTATTATTTCTTAAATAAATGAAGTAATGAATAATTGAGTAAATCAATTAATGAATGAATACTTGATGTTGTTTAGTAGCTTAATTCCAAAGACATAGGACTCTGGAATCAAACCTTATTTATGATTATCCCTCAGTTTTTTCACTGATAAAATGTCAATAATATCTGTTTAATTTGTTTTCTCAGATGTGTAAAAGTCCAGGGTGCTAAAGACAGGAATTCATTCAACAAAACTTGTGGGGAGAGGGCAACAAAGACATTTGATGGGGACTGTGTTGCTTGAACAAAAGAAGGCGGCATCTTGCTTCAAAGCTGAGTGAAAAGTTGGGTGGACTGACAAAGTATATTGTCATTCACAACTGGCTAGACGGAGAGCAAGCTTCTCTGTAGGGCCCAATGGATAGTAGTCATGGCATCTGCCATGAGTGAAGGTCCCAAGAAACTAACCATCTCTCAGAGCCTTCGCAGGATTCCAGAGGTTCCTGAAGTGGAACAAGAGGCCATTACAGAAGGTGCAGAATTGGATGTGGTGACATCATGCTAATTAACTGGCTGATTTTATAGCATCTTGGTCATGACTTTACTCATGAGAATTCTCACCTTCGTGTTCAGACATTTTTGCCTCCAAAAGGTGTGTTTCTGAGTTACTACAAACAAGTTCCCATGACAACCCAGAAAACAGCTCCTCTACTTTAACACAAGGCTGCTAGGATGGAGAGACATCCTTTTAGTAGAATCCTGGAAGACAGAGCTTTTGGTATAGAAGGTCCAATAGATGTCTAGACGCTGAAGGAATGACCAGTAAGAGAAGAAGAAGAAGAAAAAAGGTCTTGCTTTTCCATCTCAGAGACGTTTAACAGGTAAATTACTTATTTTTGAAAGTAATTTGGAAGTGTTAAAAGGAAAAATGTAGCTAAAAAGTGTCATTAATTCCAACATATGGAGGAAAATCTGACTGAATTTAAAGTGTTTACCTGGCACTTATGCATACATGTTATGGAAAAGGCCCTCAGGCAGTCAAAAATGGGATTTTCATTTCTTGTTGCTTGTAGTGTAGCCATAAATGAAATAGGGAATAAAGTGAATCAAAACAGAGGCATGCTGTTTCTTTTACTTAATTGTTGATTGATTGATTGATTCATTCATTCATTAGCATTTCTTATGTGCAACTTACATGGATTTTAAATAGAGTTTTGTTGTTTATATTTGCTTTTGTTTCGTTTTGTCCTTCAGACCTAGGTGTAAAATGAGGCTTTCTTCCTCTCTCCCTCCCTCCCTGCCTCCCTCTCTTCTTTCCTTCCTAGAAATGTATTGCTTTTTATTTCTTCCTTATATAAATATATTTTGCTTAAAGCAAATAACACTAAAAACAAAATCCTTGGCAATTTATTTTTCATTAAGAATTTATTTTACTGGCTTGCTCACTCTAACATACTCTCTTAAACAAGTAAATAAATAATTTATATTCTTGTTTTTATCCCTTTTTCTATTTATAGGTAGTAGTAATTCACCTCTTGCTTGTGTGTGGTATGGGGTGTGTGTGTGTGTGTGTGTGTTGGGGGGGCACTGTAATCAAATAGGATTTGATTTCTTGAATTCAATATCGATTAAAATTTTCGATGCTGCCAACATGGCAACAGATCCTTGAACACTAAATTTTAAATTTTTCTTGTTTGTTTTTAAAAATATAATTTACATTGTCTTTCTGAAAAAATTGACAAACTTAACAGAGTTGTTTTTATTTCCAATATTACAACCTGTTTAGCATGCATAGATTTTTTTACATTTTTCTACCCAAGTCTACTTACAATTTTATACTGTGAATTTTTAAATTCAACATTATATAATGACAATTTAAATAATTTTCTCAAGTTTATATTGTTTTAATGGAAGCATGCTATTATATCAACTTTTGTACCATGAACTATGAACAATTCTTTATATTTATATAATAATTTTGATAGTATAATACTAAGTAGAAATACTTTTGACATAATAATCTATTATTATCAAATTATTTCCTTATAATAAATTTTCATGGGTTTATTTCTGACTTATATTGTGGTAAGCGTCTGTGTAGCCCTTGTTATGTATACAATTTTCACAAAAGAGCTGTGTGAATAGACATCAATGCTTCCATTCAATATGTGTAGCACTTCTTTCCATAACCTTATAATTAATTTTAGTTTTCACTAATTTAGTAGATAATAAGCACATTTGAAATTTTACATTTTAATTACTCATTCAGAGAAATAGTTCTCCATATATTGGCTTGCGTTAAATTAACAAAAAAAAAAGGCAAACTTATACCTTCAGAGGTCTTTATAGCTATTAAATTTGGTGTATACACCAATGAATTTGCTATACTTTTAAGTAATACATATTATTTGCATATCTGATGAGTTTACATATCAAAAGGAAGCCAAAGTATAAGTTGGAGTGAAGCTGTAATAAGACTTAAGATATAAGGCTGGGTTAGTTGTGTCTATTGAAGAGAAAAAGCAACCCTGGTGTCAATAAAGGAGTCATATTTTTATATTTACTAAAGTAAAACATTTCAATAAGGTTACTAAATTATTGGCAGTTAGCTCAATTTAGCATACTATTTTTCGACATATCCTTATTATGTGTCTGTTAGGTGCGGTTGAGTCTGTTCCGATTTATAGCAACGCCATGTACAACAGAGCGACAACACAGCCCAGTCCTGTGCCATCCTCACAATATTATGTGTCTAGTTTCCTTGAATCTCTGGATTGCTTTATATTTTCTGTATCATTGTGTGTGTCCTGTTTGTTCCCGGGTGGTTTTCCACTAAGTTTCATTTCCAATGAACACGGAAATCATACAACTGGCTTAAGGAAAAAAGGAAAAAAACCTAAAATTCCGTAGCCTTATTTTGTAAGAATATATAAGAAATTCTTCAGACTGTGAACTATTTTATAACAAGTCAATGACAGACAGATAGAGACACACACACGCACTGATCCAAAGTAAAACTTTTTTTGAAATATTATTTATAA
>NW_004444038.1:273890-320233 GCF_000243295.1 Trichechus manatus latirostris
ATTAGTATAAGTTATAAAGTTGAATGAAATTCAAAATATTTTAGAGGAGATTTATTCTCAGCTTAAAAGAATATTGACTAGAAATTTTTCTTATCTATCCAGATTTTATGAAATTCAAGAAATAATCTAATTTAATTATCAAAATTTGCATCTGTCTTGAATTTTAAAAGCAACAGTAAACAGTTTTGACATAGATTTTAATTGTTGGTGTTATAAAAGTATCAAACAAGACATTCTCACAAGAGGACTCAAAATCAATTAGGAAAAAAACAAACTAAAAATAGTTCCTACTGTCCCCACTCTGAGGTTTATTAATATTTTGATTGAGTTAAGGAAAGAGAAGGAGCCCGGGTGGTGCAAGCATTTTTTGATCGCCTGCTACCTAAAGTTTAGTAGTTGACACCTGCTAGTGGCTCTGGGGAAGAAAAGGCCGAACAAACTGCTTCCGTAAAGATTTGTTGTGTTGTTGTTGTGAGGTGCCGGCCAGTAGGTTCCAACTCATAGTGACCCTACGTACAATAGAACGAAATACTGCCCAGTCCTGCACCATCCTCACAATCATTGCTATGTTTGAGCCCATTGTTGCAGCCACTGTGTCAATTCATCTCATTGAAGGTCTTCTTCTTTTTCGCTGACCCTCTACTTTACCAAGCATGATGTCTTTCTCCAAGGACTGGTCCCTCCTGATAACACGTCCAAAGTATGTGAGATGAATGAAGTATTGCCATCCTCACTTCTAAGGAGCATTCTGGGTGTACTTCTTCCAGGACAGATTTGTTTTTCCTTCTGGCAGTCCATGGTATATTCAATATTCTTCACCAACACCATAATTCAAAGACATCAATTCTTTTTGGTCTTCCTTATTTATTGTCCAGCCAAGAAAACCCTCTGGGGCAGTTCTACTCTGTCACACATGAAGTCTCCATAAATTGGAGGCCAACTTGAAGGTAGCTAACAACAACAAGGAAGAAGAGAATTACAAAATCCAGAGTTCTTAGGGTTAAAATGTCCTCCGGGGTTTTACATTAGCATATTATCCAAATGGATTTGGCTGATGCCAAGAGCCATGTAAGAGAAAGAGAAAAAGACCATGGATAGGGGCTTTCATATAGGGTTATATACCTATATTGGTTGTCAAATTCTTAAATAAGTAAATATATGCATGAAAATGTCTAATATCTTGGTTTATCACTTTATTCCAAAGTCTCAGATATGTTTGTTTATGTTCAAGCTTGATCAATTATAATGTAAACTCATATTTGATATCTTCAGAGAAGCAGTCCTGGTTAACCCCTGAAGTTTAGACCTAGTTTGTATGTCAAATTTTACCTTTTCAGAATTTTTTGAGAGCCCTATAATCCATCTTGGGCTTCATGCAAGTGTAGAGGGGTTGGTTTAAGTCAAGAGACAAGCTCATTAAAGGAAGAAATGTTGGAGAAAAGTAGACACCTAAGGACTGTATCTTGGGGAACACACAAAGTTAAAAGGCAGAAGGAGTGAATAAAATATTAAATAAAAGAGCTAGAAAATGATATAGATATTTTAAGGAATTAGGATTATTTCTTCTAGTGAAGGTGGAGTAAATGTTAACAAAATTAGCGTATGATACTCTCCAAGAATTGAAAGGGTTATCTAACAGAGAATAATGACTTGCACAAATAAATAAGAATAAAAGAAGCTCTTAGTATGATGGGCTATACCAATAGAACTTAAAGAGTCAGGGCCACAAGAAAGTTACGGTGATTAGTGACAAGGTGAGGTATAATTAAGATATAAGGAATTAAACAAGTACAAGTGGCTGCTTTACAGTTCTTATACTAAGGGCTATAGGAATAAGAGTGAATGTGAACTTTGGATAAAATTCAAGGAGGTGTAAATAAGATGACCAACTTTGTTTATTTTTCTTGGTCCTCTGCCTCATTACAAATATACTTTGCAAACTCATCTTTCAGAAAATAAATTAATTCCTTGACTCTTTCATATGTTAACATATCTGGGAAAATACATTTGTCCCTAAAAAAGCTTTTATAACTAATTGACAAAGTATGAAATAAAAATCAAAAGAAAGTCTTTTTTTTTTTTTAATTATTCCTTTGATGGAGATAGGAAAAGAAAAAAAAACACAAGAAGGTTTTGATAAAGAAATTATTTTACTGTTCAAAGGGGACTTGTTTAGGAAACTGAACACATTAGCATCTGATGCTTGAGCTTTCCTTTCAAAGTGAAATTAAGCTGAGTAATATATCCGCCCTCCTTCTGGCTTCTTTAAATAAACGCATTCAAATGTTGTATTGTGGCAGAAGGCTTAAAGCTTTAATGATTCCAGGGCAAATGAAAGAATAAGGCTGATATGTAACTGAGGGAAAAGAGCAGAGGTAGCACAGGCAGCCCCACTATATACAAAACTTTTATACTTCATGACTATTTAGAGAGCTTCCTTCATTTGTATAACTTCCTTGCATTTGTGTAACACATAAAAGACCATATGGACTTCAAATTCTAAAGGCACTTTGACTTGGATGTTTATGTTGTTTCAGCAGGAAGTTATACTTCCTTATTGTGGAGTCAGTCCTCAGGGATTGCTTCCTCTATCCTCAGATGACAAAACCAAAGACTGATTTAGTGATTGACTCCCATTCCTTCAAGACCCATGTTCCCTTTTATTGCCTCATTCCTGTTGCTTACAGACCTCTTGCTGATTCCCATGGTTTAATTAAGAGATTTACTACTTGATATCGAGTCTCCCTTCCCATCCCATATTCTGTCTTACTTTTAGAGAACTTAAATATTTCTTTAAAACCATGATTCCAAAACCTGATTGATCATCCGGACACTCTAGAGGCTTCTTTAAACATGATGAGTCCTGGACTCTTTGCCCAAAACACCTAAACCAAAATACCGTCAGGTATAATTGATATTGTATCCAACCAGTTACCAAGTTCTGTAGTTTCTATCTACTAAAAATCTCTGCTAAATGCCCTGTCTATTGCCAATTGTTAGATTAGGTCTGCACTCTCTTACTTGAACTGATGCAAGATAATCTTTCATTAATCAGTTTCTTTAATTAAATATTTTATCTAGATCACCATCTGACAGATTTTTCTAAAGGCACATCTAATTACATCACTCCCTTACTCAGAAATATTCTTTATACCTTGTGCAATTTAAATTCTCTTACACGGTTTTCATGATCTGGATCCTGCTGGTCTACTCAGTTTTGTTTTGTTTTGTTTTCAAGCTCACTTTTCACAACTATTTCCTGTGTATTACAACTATATTGTGCTAATTAATGCTTCTTGCTTCCCTATTTTTCATTGTTTATTACACGGTGATTAGAATATGTGTTGTCTATGCTACCAACCTTTTGAAATGTGTTGAGGTTGATTTTATAGTTGAACAAATGATCAATTTTTGTACAGATTCTGTGTATCACTCTATCGGGCTTGTTCATTGCTTTATCGGATTCTTCTATGTTCTTATTTATTTTTGTTTTCTTTACATATCAATATTCTAAATGGTTGAGTTAAATTCTACTAGGATAATGAATTTGTGAATATCTTTTGTTTTTCTGCTAATTTTTTAAACAAATTTGAGGGTATATTTTAAAGTTGATTATGTAGAGAGGACTGCCAATATCTTTGAGATATTCTCCTTTATCTATATTGTATCATTTTGGTTAGTATTTGCATGGCAACATTTTTTAGTCTTTCAGTTTTTCTGTGTTCTTATGTTTTAAGCATCTCTTATAATTGCGAAGAGCAAATACATTTTCCAAACAAGGACACTAGAGAATGAAGGAGAAGCTATTATTAATTATGTTAGGAAAACAGACGTAAACTGGAACTAATAGTACAAATCAGTGTATTTGACCATCTTTCTTATAAATAAAACATAGTGTTTGTTTATACAGGCTGTCCATTTTTTTTAATGTAGATTTAAGTTCATTAGATTTTTTACATCTCTGATAGATTTGAATTTATTCTTCTCAAACACTGCTTTCTATTTGTTCAGCATTATGTTATTTTTCTTTCTTCCCCTAGTTTTCTTCTTTTTCTAAGTATATTTTTCCCCCTACTAATTTGAAGGTTACATATTCCATGTCCATTCTGTTAGTGGTTACTGTACATCTGAATATTCCTTTTAGCAAGGTGTAAGGTGAATCTAATCTGTCTTGGAAGAAGTACAACCAGAATGCTCCTTAGAAGCAAAGATGGCGAGACTATGTCTCACATACTTTGGACATGTAATCAGGAGGGATCAGTCCCTGGAGAAGGACATCATGCTTGGTGAGGTAGAAAACCCATTGCCTTTGAGTCGATTCCAACTCATAGTGAAAGTAGGGGGCTAGTGAAAAAGAGGAACCCTCAACGAGATGGATTGACACAGTGGCTGCAAGAACAGAAGAAAGCATAACAACGATTGTGAGGATGACGCAGGACCAAGCAGTGTTTCACTGTGTTGTACATAGGGTCTATGAGTCGGAATTGACTCAATGGCACCTAACAACAACAAAGGGGAATCAATATTTTATACTTTGTATAAACAAAGCAAGGTTTAGAATTATTTAATACTGTTCAACATCTACAAAATCACATAGAATTATGCTAGTATTTTAGTTCTAGCTTCCTTTATTCCAACCTCTTGTATTAGATATCATGTGATATTATTATAAAGAACTAGTGTTCATGTATTTACTCATACATTTTTTAACATTTTTCATTATTCCCTTTTGTACTTTAAAACCACGTTCAGTAAATATTTTCTTTATTCCTGAAATGTATCTTTCAAAATTTCTGTTAGTGAAAGCATACTGGTGAGAATATTTGAAATTTTAAAATTTCATTGCTGATTTGAGGTCTGAATTTTAAATTGACAGAAATTTTCTATTAGAACATTAAAAGTATTACTATCCTCTTCTCTGGCTTCATCTCCATTGGTTCTGATAATTGTCAGCTCTCAGTCTAATTGCTCTTTCTTTGTAGGTGACTCTCTTTTCTCCATGTGTTTTTATTTATCTCCTTTTGTCTTTGGTGTTCTTTCATTTCACTGTAAACATCTAGGTGCTGGTTTCTGTTTACTTGTATTTTTCATGCTTTCTGTATCTGAGGTTTGCTGTTTTCCTTTACAAATCTCTCAGGAAGTATTTCTTTGATAGTGCCTTGTTTTTCCAATTGTTTTTGTTCTTTCCTTTTGGAAAATTAATTAAACATATGTTTGACAATTTCCCTCTATTATATATATTCCCTGGCTTTTCTTTCATAGTTTCCATATGTTTTTTTCTCTGGGATGAATTCTGATCATTTTTAAGGTCTCTCTTGATCTCTATCTAATCTATTGTGTTTCAAATTTCAAATTATATTTTTTATTTCTAGATAGTCTTTTAATTATTCTAAAATCTGCTGGTTTATTTTTTGAATTCTGCCTATATTTTTGTGATTACTTTTTTTTAAACAAACCAAGCATACTTATTTTGTGTTCTGTATTTGATAACCCCAAAATGTGAAGAGTTTGTGGGTACAATTCTGCTGTCTGTTTGTATCAACTCATGATACATTTTTGCGTTGTGTACTTTGTAATATTTTCACTGTGAGTCCTAGTGACTTCCCAATTTTTCTGTGAGAATACTTTGGGGCCTAGATTGAAATTGTGTTTTTTCAAAAAAGCTTGCTCTTATTTCTGAAAGTGCGTACAGATAATAACAATATGAGACCACTTTAAATTAAATACTTTTCTTGAGGATTTTTGGAACACACAGGTAACATGGTTTTACACTACAAATTCACCTGAGGAGTGATTTGTGGTTATGAAGTGTCAGGGGAATTTTTTCTGCTGCTATCTAGAACTAAGGTTAAAAGAATCAAGTGTAATTTTTGCTTGATTTCTTAGTAGCATATTTATTTGGTTTTTTTTACCTTTAAATGTGGGTATTGTCTTATGGGATCCCAGCTTTATGTAACCTACTCCATCTCTTTTTCACTATCTTATTTACTTATGCCATTACCATTTCCTCTCAGGTAGGAAACTTAGCCATGCTTGACCCCCCTAACTCCCTCATTGGCACATACCAAAATTGTTTCATGGGTCATAAATAATTGTAATATGACATGCATTTCAGTCCCTAGACACAGGGTTATATCTCACTTTACCTAATACAAACCCACCCAAAACACAGTACTGATTTGCCTCTATACTATCTGGTCCTGTATGTATACTTGTTCTAAATCCTGTATTATAAACAGCAAGTTCTCAATAATTATTTTCAAATGAATGGGTAAGTGAATATTGCAGTCCGTTAATCAAAAAGCTTTCAAAGTCAACAGAAGATCTCAGTGATTTGTTCACG
Organism: Trichechus manatus latirostris; assembly: GCF_000243295.1. Taxonomy (NCBI): domain Eukaryota; kingdom Metazoa; phylum Chordata; class Mammalia; order Sirenia; family Trichechidae; genus Trichechus; species Trichechus manatus. The sequence continues at coordinate 280,234 of NW_004444038.1, forward strand.
AAGGAATAAAGGAGTGTATACTTCACCGGAGATGCAGTTAATAACTACTTACAAGGTTCATTGAAGGTATAAGTGCTTCCATCATTTCTGAAACTTTTATTATTATTATGGTAGACTTGTCATTAGAATAAGATCCATTTTATAATAATGCAACTGTGATGCTATTAGGTTTAATTCTATTCCTTCTAATTCTTGACATACACCAAACCATGAAATCAATTGGCAATCTATTCTGGCATGAAATATACATTTCTGAAACTCATTATTATCATTCTTTGCTCAAAAATATTCTCAAATGATAAATCAAAATTTTGTTTTTGTGTCTGTTATATACTTAAGTAGTAAACAAACTTCTCTTTAATGGCCAAAGTCTCTGTAATTACTGTTTTCAGGGCCAAATTTAGATATACTGACAATTATTCTGTGTATGTTACTAATTGCTGTTAGGTGTCATGGAATTGGCTCCAACTGATAGTAACCTTATGGACAGGAGAACAAAACGTTGACTAGTCTTGTGCCATTTTCATGATTGTTGCTACATTTGAGTCCATTGCTTTGGCTATTGTGCCAATCCATCCTGTTTAGGGCTTTTCTCATTTACAATGATCCTCTACTTTACCAACCATTTTCTAGTGATTAATCCTTCCTGATGAAGTGTCCAAAGTAAGCGAGCCAAAGTTTTGTCATCTTTGATTCTAAGGAGAAAACTTTATGGATAAACTTTACAGATATAACATTGTGTATGTTAGTAGTAAACTTTTTTTGTCTTAATTAAACAATGAAGCCCACCACCCTCACTACTGTCCATGCTAAGTGTCTCTGTCTGCACTCTCTGAATACTAGTTAGTTATTAGAATTCCTTCTCTCTAACAACACGTGCTTTGGGATCACACTGCCTAGCTCTACCATGCACTGATTTTCTCCAGCTATGATTTCTCATTTTTAAAATGGGAATGATAAAGGAGCTTATCTCACAGGGTAGCTGTACATTTTAACTGAGTTAGTACATACAAGGTTCTGAGAAGAATGTCTAGCACAGAAAAATGTTCTAAACAGGTGGAAGCAAGAAGGAGTAATAGTGGCAATGGGAGTAGCAACGTATTAATTCCTATAGATTCTATTCCACTTAGGGACTTAATGTTTCAGGTGGGCAAGATAAACTATGTTAATGTTGTTGATAACCAAGTTAGATGAAGAATGGTTGAGAATTAAATCATGACTGAAGAGGGTTAAGAGAGAGTGGGAGGAATTTAACTGAGGATAGCAAGTCTAGATAGCACTTAGTGGAGCTTTGCCTTAAAGGTGGGGTGGAGGAGGTGAGGCAAAGTAGACAAATGGAATGGAGATGGAAGTTAAATGTTAAGAGTGGAATTTTCCTTTTTCGAAATGGAAGAAGTAACATTTCATTTGTAGGGTAATAATAATGATCCAGTAGAAATGCAGGAAAAGGAAGAAGTGCTGTAGTAAATGCTTACTCTAAGCCAGAGGCTGTGGGGGTGCGGGAAAGCTCCATGGGAAAGAGGAAAGGCTGGCATTAGTTAGGAGCACAGATAATTCATCTGTATTTACAGGAGAGAAGTCAGTGGGTATGGCAAACATGCAGTGGATATGGTAGATATGAAAGTGTATGCAAGTTTTTTTTTCTACTTACATCAATTTCTTTTTTCAGCAAAATAGTAAGCAAGGTCAGCTGGGAGTGAGGACAGTGGAGGAGGTGCTGGGGGTTTGAAAAGAGAAATTTGAAATTGTGGTCTTAGGGAAATAGGAGAGTAAATGGACCACGTAAGTGTAAATGAGCTCTGGGTAGGACGCAGAGTAATAAAAGTCTAAACACTGACAATTGATCTAACCCAATGTAGGATATAACCTTATCAGGAGAGTAGGTAGATGGAGAAGGTGCATGAGTGTGTGTGAAAAATGAAACAGAGCTTCTGTAAAATAAGAGTTTTATTCAGATTCAGAAGCCCTGGTGGGGCAGTGGTAAAGAGCTCAGCTACTAACCAAAGGGTTGGCAGTTTGAATCCACCAGCCACTCCTTGGAAACCCTATGCAGTAGTTCCACTCTGTCCTGCAGGGTCGCTATGAGTTGGAATCAACTCAACAGCAGCGGGTTTGTATTCAGATTCAAAGATTTGCAAATCAAGAAGCCCCAAAATAAAACTTCAAAATGGCCTTCCAAGGAGGGAGCATAAGCACAGGTCTTTTATTAGAACTTTGTACAGTGTGGGGAAAGAGTACGGGGTACATTTGATTGGTTGACATTCAACATGCTTTGTAAGACTCATTTATCAAGAATTTCTGTTGGCTGAGTTACTCAACCTTAGCCACAGTTTCCAGAGCCCGTTCCTTCTATTTCTGTTACATTCTGGGTGGGCCCATCTCAGAATGTTGCAAAACAAGTTATCTTGATCAAAAGTGCGCTCATGGTTCCTGTACTCTAAAAGTAGAAGCAGAGGCCTAGGACAAAATGGAGTCCGATTCAGACCTTGTCAGCCATTTATTTTTAGTTATGTCAAGCCCCTCAGTTTCAGAGTGCTCTTTCACAGTGTGGGGAGAGGCAAGGAGAGCACAGAAAGCCAAGCAGAAAATTTATACAGTAACAAGCATATAATTTGCATAAAAAGAGGTAAATATTTAAAAAAAAAATCTGGACAAAAGGGTAACAGGTAGCTGTTTCCTAAGGGGACCATGTTTTATTTTTAAATTGGGTAAAATTAGTTAATTCTCTAAATTACATGCAAAAATAAATTAGATTAAAAATTTTTTCAACATTAAAGTAAAGGAATACGATAAGGGGAAAATAAGCGCATGTCATTTGTATATATGCATATAAGTGAGCTGTGTTTGGCTGTTTGAATAAATAGCACATGTGTTTACTGTTTACACCTCATGGCCTGCTTAATGCCAAAAAAGATTTGCTATCTAAGCAGAATTGCCAGTTCTCTATAAAGAAATAATACCACAATTAATAGTGTGTGGCCATGTATTTTTCACCACCCTTGTGTGTTTGTCTTACTGCGATGGCTTGCATGTTGTTATGATGCTGGAAGCTAAGCTATTTCAAATACCAACAGTGTCACCGGTGGTGGACAGCTTTCAGAGGAGCTTCTAGATTAAAACAGACTAGGAAGAAAGTCCTTGTGAGCTACTTCTGAAAATTTGCTAATGAAAATGCTATGGATCACAACAGTATATTGTCCAATATGGTGCTGGAAAATGAGCTGGCTATGTTGGAAGGCATTCAAAATACACAGTGTCCTCAACAAGGGACTTGAGAATACCAAGGACTGTGAAGATGGCACAGAACTGAGCAATGTTTGGTTCTGTTGTACATGGGGTTGCCATGAGTTGGAGCTGACATGACCAAAGATAACTACAGCTAACAAGACACGCATTTCAGGGAAGAGCAGTTATTAGTTAGACTGATCCACCTGATTATCAAAACATAGTAATAATTTTTTACTTTTTTGGCAAAAGACATCTGGCATTTAGTGAGTCAAGTAGTTAGAGCTGAAAAATAACAGTGGCAATTGTGGAGAAAAAATGCAGTTGTCTAGCCTATCAATTACGGAAATAGAGTGCCACATTATTTAAATTAACCTGTCGAGACCATATTCACTATCATCTTTTAACAAGAAGAAAATGTACAGAAAGCTTTATGCATTACCCTACTGTGAAATCATTAATATCACATCAATTAAAATAAAAATCAGTAAACTTTTTGGGAAACACTAATAGCCGGCCTAATGATTTTTGAAAGAACATAACTCTTCCGCACGTATGAATCTAGCTTTGGAGACAACTTCTGATATCTGGATCTGCTCCAGCCCTGATCATTGTTCACCAATTGTGTTTCTGCAGGCCTAGGTTCTTGGGATCCATCCTCATGCTTACAGCTGTGGAGAAGGTATAAGGATTTTTCTCATGCACTCTCCTAGACCTTGGTGACAGATAGATTGCTAAACAGTGGCATGAACCACAATTGTCTCTACCGTGCAAGCATTCTGAGAGTATGAAACAAGAGCTGAATCAATCTCCATAACATTCGCTGTGGTTTGTCTACCCAGAGCCTAGTCATAATTTCAAACCAAGAACAAGGTCCTCCTGCGTGTGACATCCAGTGAGCCATGAAAGGAACTGAGTACATCACTGCCCTGGAGAGATTCCAGCAGCTTCTCCATGTGGGATGAGTACAGAACAGATGGGACCAGGGTGACTGATTTAATTAGAATATTTTAATAGCAGAATGGCAAACATGGTACAGCTCTATCAGTGAGGAGGAATGCCATTAAATTCAACGAAGTAATTGTTTCTTTGGGAGGATATGTCAAATAAAATGCATCTACATGTAATATATATATTTAATTTGAGGTGAATTTCAGATGATGATTATGAAAATGAAGTCTTTATGTAACATATGATGGTACATCTAAATCTTTATGGGAAATGAAACTTTAAAGCTACTCAAATATTTATCTTGGCTTATTAATTCAAGTTTCCTGCTGCTTTAAACCCCTTTTGACCTAGTCACTGTTGTCCTTCAGCCTTCAGACTGATACACTAGAAACGGAAGTAGTTTTTTCAGTTTATTCAGAAAATAGACATTTTGGGGGCACAAAAGGCAGTTGATAAAATATACAGCATTTATCTAGAGTTAGTGAACTCTCTAAAGGGAACAGTAATGCAAAAATATAATTCCTAGAGAAAGAGAGCACCCTGTACTGTGTCTTTGAATGAATTTTACCCCAGCAGAAAGAAAAATAATGTCTTTTAATTATTATGATTTAAGGATAAAATATTCGAAGGTTTTCATTGAAAATTATGCCTTTAGCCTGAAATTTATACTCACAGCACTAAGGCTCAGTATCTCCAAAAAAAAAAAAAAAAAGCTAACTGCTATACCTAGTGGATAATATATTACACATTATCTTTCAAATAGTATCTATCATTCTAATTTGAATAAATCCCGCATCTTTTATAATAGAGCAAGTCTTCTTTTGATAATGAAAGATGGTCATACTCCAAAGCTTAGTAAAGTGGTACTTAATGGAAATTGAATTAATGCGATAATAGAATTTATGTCAATTAGCCTTAGTAGAATTTCTTGTTCAGTTTCTGTTCAAATAGCAATGAGGAGAAAAATGCTCCCTTTTACTGAAAGGAACTCACTCTTATTCACGAATACTTGATATGTTTTTTTTTCCATTTTATTCAGAAATCAAATAATCAACTACGTTTAAGGAGAAGATAAAATGAGAGCTCTCTATTTATATGTATCTCTTTTTTTATGCTTATCTCTGTATCTACAGAGAAGCTTTCTTTTAATAAAAATAATGGTGAATGCTTTTCCTTGTAATACAGTTTCATGCTTTATTTAAATAATGTATTTAATTTATGCATTTTCTTTTTAATAACTTGTATATGCACTTAGTTTTATCAATATCATTTAAGATATAATGGCATTAACCATCTTAGTTTAAGATACCCACACATCCCCAAGGCGAGTAAGAATAAAACAATTCAAGAGCAAACTCCTAGACTGCAGTAGCCAGGAAAGATATTTGCTGCTGAAATCCAAAAAGCACCCAAGAGGCGAAGATGCTGTTTTCATTGTTAGCTGCTATGAAGTCAGTTCCGACTCATGGTGACCTTACGTATAACAGAAAGAAACATTTTCTGGTCCTGCGCTATCCTCACAATTATTGATATGTTTGAGCTCATTGTTGCAGCCACTGTGTCAATCCATGTCATGAAGGGTGCATGGATCCTCCACTTTACCAAACATGATGTCCCCTTCTAGTGAAAAGATGTCATAGGGGCACACATTCAGGTTGTACTAACCTGGCAATCCTTTCCTTCAGCCTCAGAAACCTATAAAACGTCTCTCACTACTCCAGCACAAAGCAAAGTCCTCAAGAGGAAACAAAACTGAGCAAGCTACATAGACGAAACATTTCTCAGTTAAAGCAACTGGTAGCCATGCCAAGAATTCCATATGAAGCCTATCAGAGAAAAATATACTTGATTATGTTATTACATTGTATGGTGCCGCATAGTAGCTGGTAGTGACAGACTGCATGGGTGTTAGTAACCAGTAGACACTGTCTTAGTTACCTAGTGCTGCGGTAACCCAAATACCACAGGTAAGTAGCCTTAAAGAACAGAAACTTATTTTCTCACAGTTCTAAAGGCTAAAAGCCCAAGTCAGGATCTCAGCTGTGTTGATTCCCTCCTTGCTAATAGCCCCAGGCATTCCTTGGTTCCTTGTCCTTTGCAGACTATTTTCACATGGTGTCTGCCTTACCCCTGTGTGTGCCTCTATGCCCATTCGGCTCTCTCTCGCTCTTTTAAATAACTCAGAAGTGATTAAATTTAGAACCGACTCAACTCAGGTATGACCTAATTAACATAACAAAGAAAACCCTATTTCCACACAGGATCATATTTAAAGGGATCATAATAACAGTTGCTCTGGAGTGGATTCCAACGCATGGCAATTCTGTGTGTGTCAGAGTAGAATTTTGAAGGATTTCAATGGCTGATTTTTTTCAGAAGTAGATTGCCAAGCCTTTCTTCCAAGATGCCTCTGGTTGAACTCTAACCTCTAATCTTTCACTTAGCAGCTGAGCACATTAACCATTTGCACCACCCAAGGAGCTCCATTTACAGATACAGAGGCCAGCGTTTCAATACCTATTTTGAGGTGACATAGTTTAATTCATAACAGATACTAATCTCTTTTGAACCTTAAATATTGGCAGGCAGAATAAATTAGGAATCCTCTGCAATTTGTATTAATATTGATCTTTCCAAAGCTAATGGTCTAAAAAGCTAAGGACATCAAAGATAAGGACAGTATAGATGCAAGAGATCATACCAAACCAGGTTGAAGTAAGCAGAGACTATGGATACCAAGTGGACCTGATCAGGGATGGATTGCCCAATAAGCAAGGTAAGGACGTGTTTAGGGCATCAACAAAACAGGGACACTAGTTGTCCGAAGCCAAGACCCATACCCGCCAAGGACACAAGAAGATGGGACACAAGGAAAAGGGAGCATCACAGTGGAAGGGAACTGGCAGGAGCTAAATGAATTTGATACGAGCTTCAGTGCATAAGAAGGTGCCAGCAGGAAATAAAGTTCATGCAGGGTCACGAGGGCACCCATACACAGGGTTGTTTAAGCTGTGAGGCCCCTACCACTTCCACACCTTTGCTGACACTGTCTCCTACATTCCCCTCCTATATAACTGAAACTCCTTATCTTAGCAGGTCTCTTGGAAGTACATTATTTCCTTCCAATAAACAAAAGCTGGGAGTGGGCTGTTGAGTTTAACTCTTGCTGCATTCACCCACCAAAAATTTTATAATCCAGTTTATCTCATTCCGCTAAAATGGCATTCGCCACTTTTGCACTCAATAGCTAAAATTATAGTTTCATTTAAAAAGAAGTGGATAGCTAAGACACACACACACACACACACACATATACAATAATGGAAACTCTGGTGGAGTAGTGGTTAAGTGCTAGGGCTGCTAACCAAAATGTCAGCAGTTCGAATCCAGCAGGCACTCCTTGGAAACTCTATAGGGCAGTTCTACTCCGTCCTATAGGGTTGCTATGAGTTGGAATCAACTCGATGGCAATGGGTTTGATTTTGGTTTTTTTATAAACAAGTAATACATATAATGCACACATTTTGTTCAAATGCATGAGTAAGCAGAGGAGGGGCTACCACAGATTATCACAGATTATCAGTGTTTAGGGCCTTCACATGCCTTAATCCAGCCCTAGACCTGATAAACTAAGAATGTCCTCAATTTTCAAGTAAGAAGGACTGAAGATTGATCAGAATCTCTTTATATGTTACCTGTGTTTTGATGTGTAAATACGCTTGATTCATTTAATAAACTTTAAGTTCTAATATCGTATTTTTAGGCATTACAATGAAAGTGTTTGTTAATTTTTACAAATAAAATTCTGGTTTAAAGAAACTCCTTATGAAGTATTATGAAAGGACACAATAGAAAATTGTAGTCCAACCTTTTGGAGCCAAGAGTGAAGAGAAAATGCAGTAGGCACCGTCAAAACCCGCTACTTAGTGCACACTCACTCCAGCACAAGTGTGCTCTACGTCACACCCACACGATGTTAGAGAGTCTCTCTTCACTTTTCCCTTTCCCCCTTCATGCAGTAGTTTCCTTACCACTGAAAACCTTTTCCTTTTTTAGTTAGAAACGTAGCAGTCCAGCATCGGAATATTACAGCATAAAAAGCCTTGTCTTTATTTTTTTACCCTTATTACAAATGTAAAGATTCAGGGTCAAGTTTATAAGGCATACCAAAGAGACAAAAACCATTGGATCGTTTCTTCATGTCCTGCTTAGGACTGAGTCTGGGCTAATACAATTAAAAAAAGAAAAAAACTATTGCCGTCTAGTCGATAATACAATAATCAGCCATTAAAAAGAAATAAGTTGATGTGAAAATCATCTTCCCATTTTCTCTCTATAAAATATGGCACATAAAGCAGTTATTTATATTGACAATAACAAAAATAGTGCCAGACTTTTGAGGCCCTCTGTAAATGTTTATTGAATTAGTGAAAGGATTAAGCCAACCAAACACTTTGTACCTATGTGAAAATAATGCTAATATCTGATTGCCTATAAAACCAAAGCTTCAGGCTATAATTATGGAGAAACACATAGGAGTTACATCGTGATAGATCTTGTTTCTCCATCAGCTGCTGATAGATCCAATGAGTTTCGTTCTGACCTGTTCTGTGTAGGAAATTAACTAGAACGTATTAAAATTAAACCTGTCATCATAAACTCAATAACACATTCAAGCAATTTAATAAATAAAAAAAATGTCTGAGGGCCTAATACCTAATATGTGCAGAGTGTTTTTGTTTTTTTTAATATAGAAGCCCTGCCCTTTTAACTATATACTGTACTTGGGAGACAAGATGTAAAAATTTGAAGTAAAGATAACTACATTAAAAAAAGTGTTAATAGTTAACAAAATAATTAATATCCAAATGATAGTCCATCTAGAAAAATGAGAGGCTATCTTGATCTGTATTTCCATTCAAAGGTTCCAAACAGAGCAAAGGTCTTGAGTAGGTTATATTAAGTTATTAAGTTATTTAGCTAATTATATATTTATAGTATATAATTACCAAGTGATATCTTATTGAGTCTATTTTGGTACTGAAGAACTTTAGAACTACAGTCTAAGAAGCTGTCCATTGCAACTTCTAACAGAAAATTGGAAGTGGCTTCTTAATAATCACTTCAGATACACTTAATCATATTCTGGCACCTTAGCAAGAATGTGGACAGTTCAAATCCCATACACTTATGATGTATAAATGCAACCTTCTGTTCCCTTTCATGCTTTGGAAATATCAAATAAGCATCATATATATATGTATACACATATATATATCATACATATGTGTATACACATATATATATCATATATATATATATATATATATACACATTTCATTTAAATGAAGCATCATATATATGTTTTATTTAAATGACTAGAAGTTCCTAAAAGGAGATAAGAATATAAAGGTCATGTTCCAAAAGACACAAAATTTTATGATTCTATGTGTTTTATAATTTTTATATTAAAATACATTCAATTATTTACTAAGAGTTTAATAAATGTGCCCTGGTCATTGGATGCTTTGTAACTCAACGTGGAAGAGAGTTTCACATTGTGTCCATGATATTGAGATTTTTGTCCCTTAGGGAACAAAACACTCTATGTAACTTATTCAGTACAGCTAGGATATGATTCATGCTCAGTTCAGATAAGGTTTTTTTTTTCTTTTTTAGATTGAATGTATAGGTCAATGCATATAACCAGATTTAAAGGACCCCTGGTGGCACAGTGGTTAAGAGCTTGGCTGCTAACCAAACGATCAGCAGTTGAAATCCAACAGCCACTCCTTGGAAACCCTATGTGGCAATTCTACCCTGTCCTATAGGGTCACTATGAGTTGGAATAGACTTGACAGCAGTGAGTTTGGTTTTTGGTTTTCCATTCTGACAATCCTATGAGGAAACCCAAAATCGATCTTAACTTAACCAATGGTAATGTCAGTGCCAAAAGTATCCAAAAAATTAATTTTTCAGGAATAATATTTTTAATTTAACGATGATTATATATTGTTGAAACCAAACCATTGAAATGGAGAAGCAATAATTTAATACAGTGGGTCAGTGTGTGGAAACAGTGTAATTAACAGAATTGCGAATAATCAATCGGTAAAGTTGTAAAAGCCATCAGCAAGATAAAATAGGGTAGACGTGAAGGACAATTATGATATTTCAGCCGTCACTGTGGTAAATAAAAAACTTTTAGAGTTTTTGAATATTTATTTAGATTACTGGGAACAATAGTTATGGTAATAATAACACTAATACCTAATGTGTTCAGAGGGATTACTATGTGCCACGTTCTTAACACTTTACGCACGTTTTCTGTGGTGATTATTTCCATTAACTTTATGAGGTAGTGTTTGTATCCCCAGTTTTTAGAAAATTTAGATATAGAGGAGTTAGTTGTTTAGGGTCCCAAGATTAGAAAGTGATATCGTGCAGAATATGTGATGTTCTTGTTTGCAAACACACACACACAACTATGCACATTGCCAAACTATCCTTCTTTAAAAGTCTGCTCCCTATATCTAGGAAGAGCATTAACCAGAAAAGAGCAGATACCGAATACTAAAATGTAATTGATAGTCCAATGCTAATGTGATGAAAGATGCATTTTATGAAAACTGAAATATCAAATCATGTAGGAAGTGTTTAGAACATGAGATATTAATTAATCATTTTTTAGATACTGATAATATTTCATAGGAAACCCTGGTGGAATAGTGGTTAAGAGCTATGACTGCTAACCAAAAGGTCGGCAGTTCGAATCCACCAAGTACTCCTTGGAAACTCTATGGGACAGTTGTACTCTGTCCTATAGGGTCGCTATGAGTTGGAATCGATAACACTTTTATGTGAATGGTGAATTATTGGAAAGAATACACATCTTCAACTACCTTTCATGGCTGCTTTTGAAGGTACAGGATTGGAGTTCATCACGAGAACTGTACTTCCACACACGGCAAATTCAATAGTTATTTCTGTTTGATCTAATACTGTGGCAGATATGTTAGGCAGAGGAGGAGAAACAGTGGTACAAAATTGTATGAGCATACATATATGGCGTATTAGTTTCATATTGCTGCTGTGACAAATTACCAAACTTAGTGGCTTCGAACAGCACAAATTTATCACAATTCTGGAAGTCACAAATCCTAAAATCAAGCCGTCAGTAGGATTGTAATCTTTCTCAAGGATCTAGGGAGAATATGTTCTGTTGCATTTTCCAGCTTCTAGAGGCCACCTACATTGTTTGTCTCTTGGCCCCTTCCTCTATTTTCAAAGGCAGCAGCATAGCATCCTTGATTCTCTCCCTGACCTCTGATTTGGTTGCCACGTCTCCTTCTATGACTCTCACTCTCTGGCCTCCCTCTTAAATGGCTCCTTGTGACCACCTGGTGCCCATTTGGGCAATCCAGAATCATTCCCCCCCATCTTGAATTCTTAACTTAATCACATATGCAAAGTCCCTTTTGCCATGTAAGGCACCATATTCACAGTTTCCAGAGAGTAGGCATGGATATCTTTGTGGGCCTTTGTTCTGTCTACCACACATCAATAGATAATACCAAAAATGAAACCCATTGCCATAGATTGAGTCTCAATTCTGACTCATAGTGACTCTGTAGGACAGAGTAGAACTGCCCCATACGGTTTTTAAGAAGCCGCTGATGGATTCAAACTTGATATTTTGGTTAGCAGCCAAATGCTTCTCTAGTCTTCCCACTTAAGATCTCATTGTGAATGTTGACTTTTAGTAACAGCTTTAACCACTGAGAAACTATTTTCAAAAGTGGAATGTTCAATTAGTTTGACAGTTCACTATTGTCAAATTGTTTTAAATGTACGAGACAAGAGTTCCAACCGCTGTGCTCTGACAGGGACCACAGATGATTTACAGGTGTGCTAAAATGAGGATTATAGCCCGATAGGACGTAGGGCTATGAGGGTAACCTCCCCTGCTCCTTTATGATGGCACCAGGCACCTAGTCTGTTCACAGCAGCGTACTGAACAGAGCTTAACATTGACTATGTGGTCCTTGACTAGAAAAATACTGGAAAACACTCACTAAATCTATGAATCTGATCGCAGTATACCGCTGTGTCAGATTGTTGAAGGTTCTCTGCTTCATATTTTAAAACATATCATCCATATATCCTAACATGGCGTGATCTATCTTCTTCCTGAATGTTCTACTCATCTGTCTTCTACACCCTTAGATTCTGCCCATTCTGATGTAAGCAATTTAGAAAAAAAAAAAATTAGTAGCTTTTATTCTCCAAAAATATGGCAAGCATTTTGTAGCATAATGTTCAAAGTACTTTCAGTAGCAACTAGTGTTTTGAAAATATCAACTGGGATTTTATATATATGGAGCAGGCATTTCTAGTTCACACACGTTTGAATCTGGATATGAAGTTACGTTATTCAGTGCTTACTGCATGCTGTATAGAAACATTATGTTATCTTACCTAATCCTCATAACAACTCTATAATGAACAGGTCTCAGAGAGGTTAGGCAACTTTCTTAAACATATGTTATTGAATTGTGTTGGGATGCGTATTTGAGCTAACATTTAACATCAAAGCTAATTATCTTTCCATTACGGTGGAAAGATCATTTAACCTAAAAGATCATTTAGCCTAACCCAGTTATTTTATATGATAAAAAACCATGGAACAGAATGTTTAAGTAACTTGCCCTTTATTTTATAATGTGTAGTTGGCATAGCTAGATTTACACAGATAATTAACCAAAGAAGAAATTTCACTTGAAGGACCAGTAGAGAAAGAACTTGATTAAGCAAAGATCATACCTGGAGCACCTAACATGTCTCTAAATTGTCTCTGGTCGTGTTTCCTCTTATCAAATGTGGAAATGCCCTAGTTTAAAATGACAAGTTTCAAAAAAACTTTTTTGAAGTTAATGTGTATAATCTTCCATCTCTCAAAACTGGACCAGTCCTTTGGTTTCTGGTTTCTTGTTGGTGAACACAGGTGGGTTTTATTTTGTTTTTGAACTTCAGATTTAATTTTATAATAAATGACTATTTTTGACATTAGTAGGCAGCAAGAAGCAACTCATTCCATAAGCAGGGTAAAGCTGCAACCTACTGTTAACTAAGCCTCCACTGATCCCAAAGGGGTCTGTGAATAGAATTTTTGGATTTTATGAAATAGGATGAGAAAAATATTTAAGTATACCTGAAATTTAGCGTTTTCTTCAATGTTAACTGTAGTCATTAACCTACAGTAGTATTAGCTGTTCCAGATGACTTTGTCATCAACAGAAATCATATTCTCATTACACTCAAGTTATAGCAGATACCACGTATACAGTGTATACTCACCACTACTTTAAAATGATCGGGAATATTAGATGTTAATATGTTAATTCCATTTTAATAAGATTGTTTTCCTTTGCAATACTATATATATATATATAATTTAATGTGTTCAAAAACACTGTAAATCCACGACCCTCACAAGATTATCTAAGGGATCCATGTCTCAAGATCAAAATGTGTTAGGAATGCTTCATACATGTTTCTGTCCAGCTGGACTCAATAGTAGTGAACAGATAGTATGGTCATTGACCTTAATTTGCCCCAGTTCACTTGTACACTTTTGCCAAAGCCCAGATATCAGCACACTTACTGGTTCTCTGCTCTGTAACATCTCAAATCTCCCACATGGTTTCCCCTCATTGGTAGCACCACTGCAGCTTAAGAAATGCTGGTGCTGTAGAAATGAAGCCCTAAGTCCCAGAAGGGGAACAGAGACTAGGCCTCAGTGGGGGAAGGACTCCAAATTCAGGAACAAGAAACACAGGAGAGAATGCGTGGATGCAAATGTCTTCTCTATTCTGACATTTGTTATTTACATTTCCTTGTATTATAAACGTTCAGTCTTTGAATCCTTGGAATATTCCAATTATTTTCCTTCTCGCCAAATCTGCATTAATACAAACCAAACGCTCTTTCAAGACTTGCTCTTAGCTATAAGTTTTAAAAGTCTATTTTGGAACTCAAAGCCAAGAATTTGATTATTTGATGATATTTTGTTCTTTGTGTTCTTTCTATCCAGGGGCTATAAGTTCAGTATTATTATAATGGCGGAGGAACCTTAGGGTAAAAAAGATGTAAGGAAAAAAAAAATCAATTGGATACTGTTTCAAAATACTATCCTCCTACATTTGCACATGACTTATTGGACAAATATATACTCAGGTGAACAGAAAAACCATAAACTATATTGACCATTATACTTCCAATTACGTTTGGTAATGAATAAATACACTTCCTAATATAAATATGACTGATATTATTGGCTAGTCATCTCAAAATATATTCATCTAATTCTATGAGGCATGTAAAACTCCTAATATCTTTTAATTGTTTTAAGGAAATGAAATAATCTGTAATTTATTTAAATATTCAGGTTATATCTGATTCCAGGAAATTCCAATTCATTATTTATATCGATTTATAGCATTCAAGTTTATAATAGCAACTCAGTCTAAACCAGAAGTATTTAATAAGGTTTTATTTTTGCTTTACGTCATCTTTTTATGATCTAATTTTGTGTAACTTGTATTTGTTGTGTTACTGTATGTCATGGTATTTTCTGAATATATGAAAATGTTACGCTCAAATTCAACTAAGAATAGATATAATACATGCCTTGTCAACTAGATGGTTTATATTAAAAAGTAAATGTTAACTAATTGTCAATTCCTCTCAGTAGAAAAGTATGAGATTTATCCTAGACTTTTTGATTGATCCTTTGGCTTCTCTTTTTCAAAATCTGGTGAAATAAGATTAGGTGAAATTCTGTATATTTTGTTTCGATTGTGATAATTTTGCTTAAGTAGATTACTACACAAACAGCAGATAGTTATAAGTGTAAACATGCAGACTGTTTTACCACCTAACCACAAACGGAGGCGTTTCTAGAAAAAATTTATCTAAACAAAGGAAATATACACTCAATACTACTCTATTAACACAAAGTAAAATATAATAATTGAAGGAGACTCAAGAAAGTTCCGAAAAATTCTGGGAAAATAAGATGAGTTATTTTGTTGGACTTTCAGTTAGACACTGCATATTTATTGGAAGAGCTCCCACACAGAGAAAAAGAAAAAGAGAGAGCAGAGACGTTCAAATAAATTCAAAAAACAAAAACATTTAATTAGTGATTGAAAGAAGGAAGAGGGTCCAGTGTGTACTGAATTTTCAAAAATAGCAGTTCTCTAAATATTGTTTTCAAGGAGCCCTGGAGGGAATGGGATGCTAACCAAAAGGTCAGCGGTTCAAACGCTCCAGTGGCTCCATGGGAGAAAGATACAGCAGTCGGTTTCCATAAAGATTAGAGCCTTTGAAACCCTTTGGGGCAGTTCTGTCCTACAGGGTCACTATGAATCAAAATGGACTCAATGACAGCGGGTTTGTAAATATTGTTTTCAGATTCCTGGGTTCCCCTAGACACTTTCATGGGATCTGTGAGGTCAAAGCTATTGCCGTAATAATGCTAAGGTGTTATTTGCCTTTCTCAGCAAGCTAACATTTGTACAAATGGCACAAAAGCACCATGAGTAAAACTGCTGGTGTCTTAGAAGGATTCCCAGCAGTGACACCAATCTACTAGTAGCCACTGCAATCTTTAGAGACAGGAATTTGTAAGGAAAAAAAAAAAAAAACCTAAACCAAACCAAACAATATCACTAAAGAATGCCCTGAATAAAGCAGTATAATTTTTAATTTTATTACATCTCATACTCTCAAGGACGAAGTATTTTAATACTTTCTGTCATGAAATGGGAAGCACCACCAAGGACTACTGTTCCATAGCACAGTGGGATGATGGTCTCAGGGCAAAGCACTGTGTAGTTGCCTGAGTTAGGAGCTGAACCAGCTGCCTTTTTTTTTTTTTCCCCCCACAGGACACCATTTTTAATTGAAAGAATGGCTGACAGAAAAACTATGGTTATACAGAGCTGGGTATTTGGTAAGCAGTTTCTTGATAATAAACAAATAAAGTGCTGCCATTTCAGGAAAAAATATCTGATGGTATTTTTTGCTGGTAATAAAATTTGAGATTTCAAATGAAAAATATGAATTTGAAAAACTTGTATCCACCACTGTGAGACTGACCCTAGCTAATCCTTAAACACGTTTCTCATAGAATTAGTGTTAAAATTAATGAGTATGATTTTTCATATTGTGTAACGTAATGTGTCAATAATCAAAGATCTGTAGCACTTAGTAAATACTTTCCAAATGACCAGTGTTCCATGTTACAAAATTATGCCTGAGTGAAAAACCCATTCAAAGATCAAGGTACATTGATTTTAATGTAACATATTACAAAAAAAATCAGTGGTACAGGTTTTGATTCCACATTTCAACTGCTATTTAAGAAATTACCACTTGGTCAAGTTTTGGTGTAGTATTAAAAAAGAAGACCCCCAAATATCTGAAAGAGAGCACTAAAATAATCTTCCCTTTTTCAGCTACATTTGTATGAAGGTGGTATTTCTTCATATACTTCAATCTAAACAACCCATTTCAACACAAAAATTTCAGAAGCTGAGATGGGAATTGAACTATCATGTATTACATAAGAGATTGAAGAGATTTGCAAAAAATGTAAATCAATGTTCTTAAAATTTTTCAGTTTTAGAAACTATAGTAATTTTTGTAAAAGCATGAAAATGCTGCTTTAACACATTTAATTAATAAATATATTTTTTAAATTCTCAGTTGTTGATCTTACTGGGTTCCCTTTTAAGTCAAGAAATCGAAAGACGTATTGCATTGGGCAGATCCGCTGCAAAAGACCTCTTTAAAGTGTTAAAAAGCAAAGATGTTACCTTGAAGATTAAGGTGGGCCTGACCCAAGGCATGGTGTTTTCAATCCCTCATATACATGAGAAAGCTGGACAATGAAAAGGAAGGTGGAAGAAGAATTGATGCCTTTGAATTGTGGTATTGGTGAAGAATATTGAATATACCATGGACTGCCAAAAGAACAAACAGATCTATCTTGAAGTACAACCAGAACGCTCCTTAGAGGCAAGGATGGCGAGACTACTTCTCACATACTTCGGACACGTTATCAGGAGGGATCAGTCCCTGGAGAAGGACATCATGATTGGTAAAGTAGAGGGTCAGTGAAAAATAGGAAGACCCTCAATGAGATGGATTGACACAGTGGCTGCAACAACGTGCTCAAGTATAACAACGATTGAGAGGATGGCACAGGACCAGGTAGTGTTTTGTTCTGTTGCCCATAGGGTTGCTATGAGTTGGTACTAACTCGATGGCACCTAACAACAATAGCTTTTATGTGACAAGTTGTTTTTTCTCTTGCTGCTTTCTAGATTTTTACTATGGCTTTCAGCATTTTTACTATGGTGTGCCCGTCTGTGGATCTCTTTGTGTTTATCCTACTTGGAGTTCATTGAACTTCCTGAATATATAGGCTATTGTTTTTAATAAATTTGGAAAGTTTTCAGGCACTATTTTTTTGAAAACTTTTTCTCCTTTTTGTATTCCCTTTGTGTGTGTTGGTGAGCTTATTGTGTTCTCACACTTCTCTGAGGCCTCACTCTTTTTCTTTTTTCTCTCTTATTTTCAGTTTGTGATTTCTATCAATGTATCTTTAAGTTCTCTAATTCTTTCTTCTTGAAGTTAAACATCTGATGTTTAACCTTCTACTGAAGTTTTTACTTTGGTTATTAAACTTTTCCGCTCCGGAATTCCATTTGCTTCTTTTTTTTCCTCCAATTTTTATCTCCTTATTGATATCTTTTATTGGATGTGACTATATCACCATACCTTTCTTTACTTCTTTAATCATGGTTTCCTTTAGTTCTTTGAATGTATTTATAACGGGTACTTGTAAGTCTTTTTTCGATAAATCTGATACCTTGTCACTGCCATAGGCAGTTTGTGTTGTCTGCTTTTTTCCTCCAGTGTACGGGTTACCTTTTCTTGTTTCTTTGCATGCTTTTTTTTTTGTTGTTGTTGTTGGGAACTTGACTTTTTAGATAATATATTGTAGCAAATCTAGGCTAATGATTCCATTCTTCCCTCCTCATCCCTTTCTAGGCATGGTATTGTTATTTGCTTGTTTGTTTACTGACTCCTTGGATTATTTTAATGGAGTTGGTCTCCTTACTAACCCTGGGGGGCAGTTCTATTCTTTCCTATAGGGTCGCTATGAGTTGGAATCAACTCAGCAACATCTGTTTTTTTTGGTTTGGTCTCCTTACTACGTTTCCCAGTGTTAAGCCTCTGATGTTGCTCATGTGTGTGTCCATAGTCATCTTGAGATGATATTGGTTTTGCAGGATTCTCTTTTACTGTTCCTTTTTCTGATCACAACCAGCTCTTAAGCTCCACTAGCTGTTAACAGATTGCTCTTTTGTTTTATCCAATGCCTTGGGGGTATATATTGCTCCACAGACTAAAACCATAAAATCTAGACTCCTTTGAATAAATAGTTGCACAGGTTCATATTTGAGATTTGTTCTGACCCATGCAGGCTCCTCCCAGCTGTCTCCTTCCCAGGTTCTCTGCTTCTTCATCCATGCAAAATCTCTGAGCCTTGGCTGAGGAACTAAGGGTAGAAACAATGGTTCATCCCCTTGAGTGACACCCCTGCTTTAGAAGCTGAGCATTTGGTGCGGGTAGACTCAAATCTTCTCTGCTTGCCATCATGGAGCCTCCATCTTATTAGCTGAGGCAAGGGCGATCAGCAGCTCCATGTCTAAGGTACAGCCTCAGCTTTCCACAAATGAGGGTTGGTTGGAAGAAGGGAGCCTCTACCTCTCTGATGCACTTGTTGGAACTTAGCCTGAGCAACTGGTGGCTAAGGGCAAGATGAGAAATACTGACATTCTGCCGGTCCCAGGAAGAAAGCCTTCCAACTGAGAATTGTGGGGAGAGGAAGCCCTGTTCACCCTTCGCTGAGTTTGGACAGAAGTGGAAGGGAGCATGTCATGGTTCAAATACCACAGACTCTTGCTGATCTTACCTAATTATAGTAGATTTTCTTGTATAAACATTTTTCTTTTCTTTTTTTTTTTTTTTGCTGTACACCCTTAGAATCATTTCTAAAATCTTTAAACGGTTGCATTTTTATGATATTAACCAAGTTTGCTGGGGAGCAAGGCAGTAAAGCAACTCACACAGTCATTCTAGAAGTCTAGTAGCTCCTGAATATTTTGTAACAGTGCAAAGAGTTACTGAGATCAAAAAGTTCGTGAACCACTTTTCTAAACAATTTTGTTTCATACATTTGTGGGGATTATTGTTGACATATCTGCACTGCATGTCACTGCTCCCTATGGGAAGTCGTTTCCATCCTTAGTTCTCAAATTAGTTTCTTCTTATTTGGCCCTGTTCCTCTGATTACTCTTTTCTAGCCTCTTCTCTATATCTTTAAATGTTGGTGTTACTCACTATCCATTAGTCTTCTGGATGACTATTGGGAGAGACAGTCCATCTGCCACAGAAATCCAACCAGCCCTGTGCAATCTTCCTAGGTATGTCAAGAATGCAAGGCTATGACAGCTCTTTACCTAGGTGATTTATCAAGGTTGTGCTTTCAATGAGCCTCTGTGAGGGATGAGGTGAAGTATACTCCAGACTAAGGGAAAACTGGTATCTTCTTGCTATAAAAGCATTAGGTTCGACAAGTTCTGGGTTCCTCTGCCATATTGCAACCTACTGCATGTGCAAACATTTACCATGGGCATTTAATGTCACCCCTGTAGGATATGGGGAGCGTTGAGTACTGATAAAAAAGGACATGAAGCATTGGCTACTGCTGTTTATCTCTTACCCAGATGCCTTGTGTCTTATGACAGAATCATGAAGCTGTGGCAGGCAAAATTGTTAGCTTGCAAGGAGGATAAAATCCTAGACTTTGTACAGTTTTTTATTGTAATCTCTTCCCCACCTATGGTTTCCTCTAAAATTTAGAAAGAGCGATAATTTCCAAATTTATTATTTTATCCTGAATTATTTTCCAGCTCATATTACCTATTAAACAATTAACTTCTTCTCTGATTATAAGTTCCTTGATGTGGGAATCATGACAGATAAATCTTCTGTATTTTTTTGCAGCCCTAAATTTGGTATAGGTTATAGCTACGCCTCAGTAGTTTATATGAGTTAGTTATCAGTGATAATATTTCTTTCTCTGGTGCTCTAGTTTCATCTAAAAGTTCTCAAGCAGTAGTTCCAAAGTAAATTAGTTCCCCAGATCTCAGAGTTTATTTGTTTTTTCTTCCATTATTCCCAGAAATACAATTAATTTAGCCTGAGAGTTTTTCACAAGTTGCAGCCTAGCCCATGGCCTTTCCAACAGGGTACCCCAGAGAGTGTCTGGGAACTTAGCTGAGCAGAAAGCTGAAGCCAGACCTTCTGTACAAATGCGCCAAATGCAACATGTTGGCTTCCAGATAACGCTTTCTGCTCACTTTTGGTGTGACCATGGCCCATAAGGCAAAGCTTGTTGTGGACATACTACTCCTTAGCAAAGAAAAAAATATGTAATGACTTTATGGGCATAGTTTCAGAATCCTGATTATTAATATTTTCTTGGTCTCAAGCACAGCAATGATTGTGAGGATGGTGCAAGTCTGGGCAGTGTTTCATTCTGTTGTACTTAGGGTCGCTATGAGTCGGAATAGACTTGATGGTAACTAACAAGGATTGCACACAGTAAATGTATTTAGCAAGTTTCATCTTTTAGAAGATTTGTGCATAGTCCACAATTAAAAGTTAAATAACAGTGAGATTATTGGATATGAACTAGTTGGTAAAATTTGTTGTTTGTTGTTAGGTGCCATTGAGTCGGCTCCGACGCATCGCGACCCCATATACAACAGAATGAAACGCTGCACGGTCCTGTGCCACCCTCACAATTATTGCTAATGTTTGAGCCCATTGTTGCAGCCGCTGTGTCAATCCATCTCATTGAGGATCTTCCTCTTTTTCATTGACCCTCTACTTTACCAAGCACGGTGTCCTTCTCCAGAAACTGGTCGCTCCTGACAACATGCCCAAAGTACATGAGACAGTTTTGCCGTCCTCAATATTCCATCAGTTCCTGAAGCCTTGTTTTTCGACAACGCCTGTAGCTCAGCTTGAACTTCTCCCTTCAATACTATCAGTTCTTGATTGTATGCTATCTCCTGAAATGGCTGAATGTTGACCAGCTCTTTTTGGTACATTGACTCATATTCCTTTCATTTTCTTTTGATGCTTCCTGGTTCATCAATATTTTGCTCATAGAATCCTTAAATATCGCGACTCAAGTCTTGAATTTTTTCTTCAGACCTTTCAGCTTGAGAAATGTCCAGCATGTTCTTCCCTTTTGGTTTTCTAATTGCAGGTTGCACATTCCATTACAGTACTTCAGCTTCAACTTGAATTTGCATATGAGCAATTGATGGCCTGTTCTGAAGTCGGCCCCTGGCCTTGTTCTGAGTGATAATATTGAGCTTCTCCATCATCTCTTTCCACAGATGTAGTTGATTTTACTCCTGTGTATTCCTTCCAGTGAGGTTCATGTGTATAGCTGCCATTTATGTTGTTGAAAAAAAAAGGTATTGCAATGAGTAAGTCGCTGGTCTTGCAAAATTCTATCATAAGACCTCCAGTGTCATTTCTCTCACCAGGGTCGTATTTTCCAACTACTGATCCTCTTCTTTGTTTCCAACTTTTGTATTCCAATTACCAGTAATTATCAATGCATCTTGATTGCATGTTTGATCAGTTTCAGACTGCAGAAGTTGGTAAAAGTCTTCATTTTCTTTATCTTATGCTTTAGTGGTTGGTGGGTAAATTTGAATGGTAGTCGTATTTACTGTTCTTCCATGTAGGCATATGGATATTATCCTATCACCCTTACCATTGTACTTCAGGGTAGATCTAAAATGTTCTTTGGATAATGACTACAACACCATTCCTCTTCAATTTGTCATTCCTGTCATAGTAGACCATATGATTGTCTGATTCAAAATGGCCAATAACCGTTCATTTCAGTTCACTAATGCCTAGGATATTGATTTTTATGCATTCCATTTCATTTTTGACAACTTCCAATTTTCCTATATTCATACTTCTTACATACCACATTCCGATTATTAATGGATGTTTATAGCTGTTTCTTCTTATTTTGAGTCATGCCACATCAGCAAATGAAGGGTCCAAAAGCTTGACTCCATCCACATCAATAAGGTCGACTCTACTTGGAGGAGTCAGGTCTTCCCCGGTCATATTTTGAGTGCCTTCCAACCTGAGGGGCTCATCTTCCGGCACTATATCAGACAATGTTCCACCGCTATTCATAAGGTTTTCACTGGCTAATTTTTTCAGAAATAGACTGCCAGGTCCTTCTTCCTAGTCTGTCTCAGTCTGAAAGCTCCTCTGAAACCTGTCCATCATGGATGACCTTGCTGGTATTTGAAATACCGGTAGCAGAACTTCCAGCATCCCAGCAACACAAAAATCACCACAGTATGACAAACTGACAGAAGAGTGGTGGTAATGGTAAATTTTAACACGTTAATATACAACGTCACTCCGAAAACACTCATCGCTGTCAAGTTGATTCCGACTCATAGAGACCCTATAGGACAAAGTAGAACTGCCCCATAGTGTTTCCAAGGAGTGGCTGATGGATTTGAAATGCTGACATTTTGGTCACCAGCCCAGCTCTTAGTCACTGTACCTCCAGGGCTCCACAATATCACTAGTAATGTATTAATAGTAACAATCTTGTCAGCAGCTTTGAAGCATGAGCATTGTTACTCATTTTTTTAAATAAAATGCATTTAGATAGTGTTATGTTTAAATGATATGTATCTATCTTTCTATATATAATCTATATTTATCCATTTATATCTATATCTATATCTATAATGATATAAATGCACTTGCTAGGTGTATACCTGCCTACCCTAAGCACTCCATTTATCTTTCTGGAATAAAAACAAAATTTTTATTTTCTTTTTTATCCTCCCAGAGATGCTTTATACGTAAATAACCAACTTCCCCCCCTCACTCTCTTTTTCTCTAGCTTTCTCTCTCTCTCTCTCACACCCCCCCCCACAAATATTGATTTCTCCCATTTCATACAAATGAAAATATACTATTGCACACTGTACTTTTTGTTTTTTTAAATTAATTTCTGTCTTTAAATCATTGCTTCTCAACATATAAAGAGCTTCTTCATTTTATTTTTTGGTGGCATAACATACCAGTGTTTTAACTAAGTCCTTACAAAGGGATATATACATTTGTTTATTATTTTTGCTACCATAGTGATGCCGTGAAAAACTTTGTGCATGCATCATTTTAAACATGTAAGAGTATATTTATGAGATACATTCCTAGAAGTGGAATTTTGGGGTCAAAGGTATGTTTGTTTTTAATTTACATAAATTAAAGACAAATTATTTTCAATAGAGGATGTAACAATTTGCAAAGCAACCGGCAATAACTGAACCTTTCACCAACGTAGTGTGTTTACAAAAATTTTATGTTTTTCTGAATCTAGTAAGTGGAAAATTATATCTCAGAAATCATTTATATAGTATTTCTGTTATTTTGATGGAAATTAGATTTTTAAAAATATATATATGATGAAAAGCCATTGTTATTTAACTTCCTTTGACTTATCTATCTTTTTTTGCCAATTTTTAATTTAGTGATTGTTCTTTGTCTCCCTCATTTCTTGAAGCATTTTATATTTTGTGAATTGAAGCTCTAAGTCTCTAATATGAGGCAGAAATGTCTTCTCCCAATTTACCATCTGTTTTTTGATCTTGCTCATGTCAGTTTTTATATAGTCAACTTTATCATCTTTTTCTTATTTTTTATGCGAGGATACAATAAGGCCTTCTGTCTATGGCTAAGGTGCTTCAAAGCGAATGGAGGCAGCATACTAAATTGTATTATGTAGAAATTGAAGAAATATCCCTATTCAACATTTGGGAAACAGTATCTGAATGACTATCTCTTAATTTACAGGGCTAAATTATTTTCTCTTTTAAAGATATATATCTATTCTTTCATTATATTGTGGTGAACCTTTTTTTCATATTTTTCTTGCTCATTTCCCATATAATCTTATTCTGAGAGTGTTCAAAGTAAGAAACAATCACCTTTTTTTTCCTTTTATCTGTTCATATTTTATATTTTTCAACATTCCCAAAATGTGTAATCTCTTTTAGTTATAGGTATACTAACAACTTTCTCCTATTGTGAGGGGGTGATTTATATTATTTGTGTGCTAGATAATGACTCCAAAATTGTAAAGACTACTACTTTAGGAAGTGCCTTTGTAATTTAAGTAACCCATCCAATGGGATTTTCCCCAGTATTGGAAATCACAAGGAGCAAATGACTAAATATGTGTATAAGCAGGATATAAGTTCTAAGAATTAAGCCGTAGAAAGTACAAGAACATAATAATAAAAGCAAAAAGAAATTAAATACATCTATGATCAATAGAAAATATTTTCATAGTCAATTTTTAAGTAATGGCAAATGTTGTACTACACTTTCACATACTTTTTCAATAATATATATATATATTTTCCTTCATATCATACTTCATTGTTTTACTCCTTCCTAATCCCCGGACATGTTTTTTGTTTGTTTTAAATTTTGGCAATCTTCTCATTTTTATCTACATTTAACTACTGAACTAATGGGACAGGTGATCTTTTTCTATCCCATTTCGCTGCAAGATTGTTATCTTTCTAGTCAAACTTGAGTAAATTTAGTAAACTTAGGCCCAGAATACCAATGTCATGGTTTGAATTATGTCCCCCCAAAAACGTGTGTATCCGTTTGGCTGGGCCATGATTCCCAGCATTGTGTGGTTAGCCTCCATTTTGCGATTGTAATTTTATATTAAAGAGGATTAGGTTGGGATTGTAACACCACCTTTACCCAGGTCACATCCCTGATCCAATGTAAAGGGAGCTTCCCTGGGGTGTGGCCTGCACCACCTTTTATCTCTTGAGAGATAAGAGGAAAGGGAAACAAGCAGAGAGTTGGGTACCTCAAACCATCAAGAAAACAGTGCTGGGAGCAGAGTGCATCCTTTGGACCTGGGTCCCTGCGCAGAGAAGCTCCTAGCCTCATTGATGCGAAGGCCAACAGAGAGAGAAAGCCTTCCCCTGGAGCTGATGTCCTGAATTTGGACTTCTAGCCTACTTCGACTGTGAGGAAATAAACTTCTCTTCATTAAAACCATCCACTTGTGGTATTTCTGTTATAGCAGCACTAGATGACTAAGACAACCAACTAGTTAAATTTTCAGTTTTGCTTCTTTGCTTATCATGTCTTCTAATGTATTTTCCACATTCAGCCTATATAAGCAACAACAATATTTTATAAAAGCTAAACTAGTACAATTTTTATTTAATGCATAGCAGAATGCTTTTAGGTGTAGAGAAAAAATTTGAGTAAATACTTTGTGAATGGATATACTCACTGCATGAATACGTTTAATTTAAAATAGTGACCATGTTGAGAAAGCTATAGAGACAGTAAAGAATTAAGGGACTGGAATAAAATCATCATTGAAGACATTCAGAAAGATTAATGACAAGGGACAGGATTCTGTACTTCCAACTGCTTTGTGCTAATTCAAAATATAAGGGATCATATCATAATTTCCTCTCATTCCTGATGGTCATTATACTTTATGACTCTATTTTTAGGACAATTTTTGCTATATTACACTGATTTTTTAACTTTTGAGAATAGTTCTGGTAGATTACATTAATTCTCTTTGATTTCACACTTCGGTCGATGCCCTGGGTTGAAAATCAGGAATAAGAATCATCCGTGACTCTAGTTTGCAGTCTCTTTGATGAATTGCTCTCTGTATCCCTTTAGGACTCATACTCCCCATGCGTATTAAATTAATCACCTTCAAGAGCTTTCCTCAAACACTACAGAGTGTTCCTGATGGACCAGCAGAAGGATGCGGGGCAGAACTGAAATTCTAGTAAGAAGACCAGACTTAATGGTCTGACTGAGACTGGAGGTACCCCAGAAAGCATGGCCCCTGGATTCTCTATCAGCCCAGAACTGAAACAATTTCCAAGGCCAACTCTTCAGACAGGGATTGGACTGGACTGTGGGACATAAAGTGATACTTGTGAAGAGTGTGCCTCTTAGTCAAGTAGATACAAGAGACCAAAGGGGCAGCTTCTGTCTGGAGATGAGATGGGAAGGCAGAGAAGGTTAGGAGCTGGTTGAATGGACACGGGGAATCAGGGGCGGACAGGAGGAGTGTGCTGTCACAGAATGGGGTGAGCAATCAGGGTTATGTAATAATGTATGTATAAAAATTTTGTATGGGAGACTAACTGGAAATGTAAACTTCATTTAACTACAACAATTAAAAAAAAGATACAGAACATTCTGTCACCACAAGGCCATCCCCCACTGCTCTTTTCTAGTTACACCCACCTCCATCCCACCCATCTCTATAACTGTGTCATTTCAAAGTGTTAAATAAATGGAATCATAAAGTACAAAAAAAAAAAAGTTTTCCTCAAATACTGTCTAAAATGGTTAAAACAAATCTGCAACTCTGTGAACTTTTAAAAATTGACCTCAATTTTTATATCATGACTTTATTTAGCTTTTAAGGATATAATTTTGACTTAATAGGTATTTAATAAATATTTTAATTACATTCTCTGTCAAAAGATGGAGTTTCTGACTTAGCTCTTTCAAATTTTGGAAATGTCTTCCATATTACCGAACTAACAAAGCCAGGCTTCACGTTTAAACTGCTCCTTCAAATCAGACCTACGTTTAAAAAGTTCTAACGATCCTAAACTGCTGTGAATGGTTCTCTCATAGGAAACAATCGAACTGGAAGAGTGAAGCAGACTGAAGATACTTGAATGAGACTATAAGAAACACTCAAATGTAATTTTCTATTTCTCTCACACACGTACCCAGATTTTTCTTTAGCTGGAAAGTCAAGATATTGCATCTGTCTTTATACTGACAATGAAATGATGTGCTTGTGTGTGTGTTCATATGTACATACGTTTAGCAAGAGAAAAAAAAAGTGAAAACAACCTAAATGCCCATTGACAAGAGCATTGATAAATATATTGTAGAATATTTGTATATTGGAATATGATGCAGCAGGTAAAAAAAAATTGCTGTTTTACACATCATAATAAATGAACTCCATATGTATGATAATGAGAAAGAAAGGCTAGTCATAGAAGAGTATAGAGTAGCATTCCATTTATATAAAATTTAATAATCCATAAAACTAAAAGAATATATTATTTATGAATTCTGCTCATGTTGAAAATGTATAATGAACAGGAAAGAAACAAAGCAGGGCAGACAGAGAACTTTAATTTTAGTGATAATGTATTTGTAAAACTCCATGGTGAATACATAGGCATTTGTCCTGTTATTCTTTAAATACCAAAGCAAGCTACATAATCTATGTAATCTATTTTATATGAAAATAAAAATAATATTGTTTTAAACCATTAAGCCCTATTTTTTAGTGACAGAAAACCAATAATATTTGTCACTGTGATAATGTCTCAATAAAATCTGGCAAAAGACAATGGCCAAAGATGGAGAGACTCAGGATTAGGACCCATAAGCACATAAATAAAATCCAAAGCAGCCAATTTAAGCTTTAAACTGTGCCTGAGGTACCCAGTTAGCTGAGGCTGAAGTGTTTGTATCCTTGGGCGATTTGAAAATAACATTAATAAACAAACATGTTGTGGGACTGGTTTTCTGGGATTGCAGGATTAGGGTCACAGTCTCATGGAACATCTCGCTTTATTGGTATTCATAAAGTTACGAGCTATATACTAGTTCGGTGAGTAGTGTCCGGGGTCTTAAAAGCTTGCGAGCCTCCATCTAAGACGACTATTGGTCTCTACTTCTCCCATGCAAAAGAGAAAGAAGAAAACCAAAGATTCAAAGAAGAAACAAGTCGACAGGTCAAATGGTCTTCACCAACTATGGTCTCATCTATCCTGAGGCCAGAAGAACTAGATGATGCCTAGCTACCACTACTGACTGTTCTCATCAGGGCTGCAATAGATGGATCCTGCTAGAATGGGAAAAATGTGGAATGAAACCTCAAATTCATAAAGCAAACACACAAACAACTGACATACTGGACTGGTTGAGACTGGAGGCCTCTCGGAGACTATTGCCCTGAGTCACTCTTCAAATTTTGAACTGAAGCTAACCCCTAAGGTCACCTTGTAGCTAAATAACAGATTGGTTCACAACATAATGATCTATCTTTGTAGCAAGAAAGTACTGTGCTCCTTTAAAAAAAAAATCACCTGAAAGAGATCAAATGGTCAACAACTAACTTAAAGCAAAAATGTGAGGGGACAAGGAAACTAGATTAATGGAAACAGAACAACCAGAATGGAAATAATGAGAATGTTTACACACTGTGAATAATGTAACCAATGTCATTGAACAATTTGCGTAGAAATTGTTGAATGGAAACCTAAAGTGCTGTGTAAGCCTTCACTGAAAACACGATACAATATAATTTTTTAAAAAAAGGAGAGAAAATAACTTTAATGGTCCATGTAGTGAACCTGATTGAAATCCTAGAGTTCATGTACAGGTATGCAGTACAGTCACAGTGGGTCACAGATTCAATCTATTAAAAATGTACATTTGGACCCAACCATGAACAATTCCTCTCTGGAGCTCTGGAGCATGTGAGGAAAATTCATGTAAGTTTGAGTTGTTCCTGAAAGCCAATTTACAATCTTACAGGGAGATTGTAACCATGTACAGTAACAAATATCTATGCTAGCCTAAAGATTTTATCTGATTAGATGGAAAATCAATTTGGAAAAGTTAGTTAAGAAGTGAAGAAAGCAAAAATAAATAAATGAAGAAAGCTTGACTAAATCAATGATAGATTGATAGGCTATTTAGGATATTTACAGCAAACTACAGAAATCTGACAACTCATTCTCTGGTTGAATATTCCATTTTCTAAGCAGTTCATAGAGTTTTCTGGTAAATATTAAATTATTTTTCTTGGACTATTGTGGAACATCTACAAAATTATGATTCCAAATATAATTTTAAATATTCCAAATTTAACTTTAAATTCTACAATATCTTTTTCTTATTCATCATTGGTATTTTCACAATTGGTTATATTTCTTTTATCTTCAATGATTTTCTTTTCATCTATGAAGACTCTATTTCTTTTAGTTCTCAAGGTCCATTATCCACCCTCTATTTTTTGTTAAAATGCTAATTCTCTTAAAAATATCTTTTGCCACTTCAATCCTCTTGCAAGATTGTAGTAGTTAACACTTCCACTAAGGTTTCCATCTGAACTTTAAGTAAATGTAAATGAAAGCAGCACCTGGGAATGCACAAGCCCTATCTTCAGTAACAAATCCCACAGAACATCAAATTGCCTAACGGTAACATCAAGTGGTTTGACCACAAGGGGGTGCGAGGCATAGTAAAACTGACTCGTGGCGACCCCATGTGTGTCAGAGTAGAACTTGCTCCATTTGGTTTTTATTGGCTGTTTGTTTGTTTTTTTTTTAAGTAGATTGCGAGACCTTTCTTTCAAGGTGCCTCTGGGTAGACTCGAAACCCCAACCTTTAAGTTAATGTAAAAAAAAAAACACACATTAATAGTCACATATATTTAGCTTACATCTTCGTATATTTCTTCTGGCCATTTTACAAATCCCCAGAATACAGGAGCAAAGAATTTGATAACCTTAACTTAGCACACCAGCCCTGGTGGGGCAATGGTTAAACACTTGGCTGTTTACTATCTAGTGGCTTTGTGGGAGAAAAGACCTGGCCATCTGCCCCCTTAGACTTTACAGGCTTGAAACCCTATGGGGCTGTTCTACTAAGTTCTTTAGTATTGCTGTGAATCGGAGTCGACTCGACAGCAGTGGGCTTATTTGTTTGTTTGGTTTGAAACTTAGCACTCATGATGAGGTAGCATGTTATAACATGAAAGACCCCCAGAGAGATAAGAGCTCACAGTGTAGGAGTTTAAATTCCAGGTGTGCCACTTAATGTATGTGTGAACTTTGATGAGTCATTTGACCTTCTGAAGCTTAACTTTCTATTTTTACAGGAGACAAAAAATAAAAATACCTGACTTAGTTACTTAAAAGTGCCCTTAAAAGTATCAAATTGCAATTTTGAATGTTATTTATAAATAAACTTTTAGCAGTAGAACATTAATAATAAAAAATGACTCAGATACTTACTCTGTGTTGATTGCTTTTCTGAATATTTTACATATATTATTACATTTGGTCTTTACTACAAAACTATGAGGTAGATGTTATTATTAGTAGGTAGATTGTCCAGCTGATGAAATGAAAATGCTGTGAAGTTGAATTACATGATCAAGGTCACACTTCTTGTTGCTGTGTGGAGACAGGATATCATCTTGGGTCTGGTGTGATAGAGTTTATCTCCTAGCTACTACACTATACTACCACTCAAGTCATTATGTGCATTAATACTAATTCCAATTCTATAAGGAATGGTAGATCACTGCTACTATTAACAATAATATTGATTTCCAGAAGAGCATACCTAAAACTCCTTTGCTCAATGAGCGTGGGGATTGTTTTCCCAGGTGAGTGTCTGGGGTATTCCATCCTCTGGAGTACCTGTGCTAAGGGTTAGCCTTGAATTGACAAAATTCTGTACAATAGTTCAGAGGCCTCAGGTATCATCAAATCCTAGATGTACATACATGAGCCACTTTATAGTTATCAAAATATACTCATTGCCATCAAGTTGATTCTGACTCATGCCAACACTATAGGACAGAGTAGAACTGCCCCACAGGATTTCCAAGAAGCAGCTAGTAGATTCAAACTGCCGACCTTTGGGTTAGCAGCCTGAGCTCTTAACCACTGCGCCACCAGGGCTCCTTATCAAAGTATAGGAGCACAGAAAGGTCCAGCAGCATAGGCTAGGTAAGAGGTGAACATGAAATTATGGTATGATGGGAAAAAAAAAAATCTCAGAGTCGTTATGATGACCATGATATCACTGAGCTGGCATGTGAGGAATAATTCAGCATTTTATCGAAGTGGCTGAAAAATTATGTCTGCTTTTCTCCTGGGATATTTTACAAGCCTCATTTTCCAGGCTAGACCACTCAAATTTCAGTATATATGTATACAGAGTGGAATGAATAGCTGGAAAAATAAACTATCAGGATGTGCATTGGAATTTTTCTATTGTCTCAAAATCAGCAAAAGCCTGAAAGCTGAGAATAGTGTTGTTATGGATAGAATTATGTCCGCCACAATATGCTTGTGGTTATAATCTCCTTTGGGAATAGGTTGTCTTTGTTATGTTAATAAGGCAGGATTAGTGTATCTTGAGTCAATCTTTTTTGAGATATAGAAGAGATTAAACAAGCAAGCAGAGGAGAGATGGGGTAAGATAGATTCCAAGACACATGGAGATCTCCAAGGAACCAAGAATCAGAAGCTGAAGAGACAAGGACCTTCCTCCAGAGCGGACAGAGAGAGAAAGCCTTTCCCTAGAGCAGGTGCTATGAATTTGGACTTCTAGACCCCCTAAACTGTGAGGAAATACATTTCTGTTTGTTTAAGCCATCCACCTGTGGTATTTCTGTTATAGCAGAACTAGATAACTAAGACAAGTGTTTCACAATTACCTCCACTTTTTAGACAGGATTTTTTACGAAGTAAACTGGTCCACTGATCATCAAATCCTATAGTACATTGAAAAGTAGCCATAGATTTCTTTAGTAAACTGATTTATTTGCTAAATGACTAGCAAAATTTTTACTTTGTAAAAATAAGTGATCTGGTATTTTCCAATTCACCTCCATGGGAGAGAAATGGTGGATACTTCTCACCACAGGCCAAGTTAGAGTTTTCAGATAACATACAAAGAGTTCAGTGTTATCTGCATGACAGGAAGCTGATATTTCACTCTCTAACTGGATGCTTGTTGAATTTCAGAAACTATCGGCCCTGTCCCCAAATTACTACCAGATATAACTGAGCATTAGGAAGTTCTTGGAAATGTTGGACTATGCCCCAGGAGTTTGGTATCCATGCTGATGGAGCCATGTCTGTCCCAGCCAAGAAAAGCCAAAAACCAGAAGCTGGTTGGATTAGCCACACAGTCACAGCAAGCAGAAAGGAGACAGTGGAAGCAGGGTGTACTCCCAGTGTTTGGTGGGAGAAAGAATTTGGGATATTTTCTTTGGGACAAATGGCCTCTTCAGACGATAACTTTGCTGTATGTATCTTGAAAAAAACTCACCCACAGGAGCTTCCTCCCCAGGCAAGGCAAGCCCAGAGGTACAACTTTGAGTTAGGAACTGACGGAAGTTGGGAAGCAAAAGCACACAGGAAAGTATAGGGTCTCATTAATGAAATGTGTCTGAGGAGGACATGTGGTAGCCAGCAAAATGAAGAAACTTCTAATCCCCTTTCTTACTGCTCTAACCTTGGAGGAAAGGCAAGGCTGAAGAAAAGTTGGGGAAGAAAGAAAAGTGGAAGACTAGACCATGGTCCCGTGCCTCCCTTGCTGTTTGCCCAGCTCAGTAGTGGTCTTTGACGGGAACAGGACAGGTAGGTTCGCTGGATGTCAGATTAAAACTTTAATTGAGAATGAACTGGAATTAATATGACCAGAAAACTGTAGGATTTCTCAAGAATGCTGCTGAAAGTCAAGGAAGGAAGACTTAAAAAATGTATTTCAGGGCAATGGTGGTAGAAAAATAAAGCTTGTTATATTCTAATGAGTTAGCCCAACCAATAAGTTACTTGCATTTGCTCAGGGTTTTAAATATTGCACAAGAAATTCTAGAAAAATCAAAACACTCTTCAATCCCTTTATCTAATATGAAAAAAATACGTTAATTCTCCAAATCCCCAGTGTTCCACTTAATAGCTATTAATCTTGAGGATTTAAAGAAAAGGTACATGTAGGAGAAATTATAGGGCCAATTATAGGGCCAGTTCTTAATGTACAGTGGGCTTACTGACTATTTTGCAATGATAAATATATAGAAAGATATATATATGTCAGCATCCTAAATAATTGTAAAGATGTTTCTTGTTGATCCTAGTAAGATCTTAACCATAATAATCACATAGCTAAACCCATTGTACTATGTCTTTGAATCAAACTACATGAGTTCTAGAAAGAGCAAGCCGTCATTAGCACAAGGTAAGCCATTTGGCTGTATAAGATAGCATACTTATAAATGTGCTTTCTTGTCTGCCTGCTCTATTGATTTTCCTGACTCAGTTTGACTCTGACCTTAGAGTAATATACTACCGTGACAACCAACACAGAGCAGCATTTGATGAATACAGGCAGTCCCTGGGTTACGAAGTCCAACCTATGGACAACTTGTACTTGTCCTTTAATGTTAAGTAAATTTGCCCTCACTTTGAAATAAGGCTTTGATCTGGTTTGTTGTGGTTCAAATCCCTGCCGAGAATTTGCATTTCTAACAAGTTCTCTGTTGATATTTTGCATTTCTAACAAGTTCCTAGGGGGATCTTGTTAAACTGTAGACTCTAATTCAGTATATCTGGGGTGGAAACGCAAATTCACAGCAGGAAACCTGTTCGAAATGCAAATTATCAGCAGAAGGTCCAACTGGAACAAATTGGAAACCCTGCTTTGAAATGATTGAACAAACCTCTAAACAAAGCTCAAACTTGTTGTCTACAAGTTGATTCCAACTCATAGCAACCCTATAGGACAGAGTCGAACTGCCCCATAGGGTTTCCAAGGAGTGGCTGGTGGGTTCGATCTGCTGACTTTTTGATTAGCAACCATAGCCCTTAACCACTGTGCCACCAGGGCTCCGAACCAACCCCTACTCTCAACAAATTCTCATCACAATCACCTTTACTTGAGTGCAGCTTTTAAATCATTAAAGCAGCTTTCAGCCTTTTCTTGCACTAAAGTAAGTCTAAATAAGAACCATATGGACCTATTTCAACTTACCTACAAATTCTTAAAACATACACAGGAGCAGATCTCATTTGTAACCTGGGACTGCCTGTATAAAGTATTTGGAAAGTTGGGCTATTTCAGAACTCTTTTGCACTTGTTGAAAATGGAGCAGAGCTTCTTTGCCAACTCCTGCTTGTTGATCTCTGCTGCCTGCTGCTAAGCTGTTTCCTACCCTTCGGGCCTTGTTGTCTTGCCAACCGTGGAAGCTGACATTTCTCTTCTTGTTTGCTTGAACATTTAGAAAATGTTCTTGAAGGAGCACCTGATCGAAAGGCAGCACAGCAGATCTTGCATGAAAAAAACAAAAACGAAAAAGAGCCCTCTCCCAAACCAAAAAACAAAGTAAACAAAAATATAAAAAGAAGGATTGAAGCTTTTAGAGCAATGGAAACGTCTCTGTCGTGTTGATTTAAGAGAACTATTTTTAAGTAAAATGCTGTTCACGATCCAACTGAGAGCTACACCCAAGAGTAAGCTAGAGCTAGGTAAGCTTATTGTACATCTCTTTTTATCATTTCTTAAAATGAAATAGACTAGACGCTAAATAATTTTTGAAACAGTTACTAAGTGATTTTTATTACATCTATGTTTACTAAACATTCACAGAGATATATAGGACATATTAATAGTCTAAACATGCATGTATAAAAAATACATATGACATATATATAGATCTAGATATTGATAAATGATATAGATACACATAGATATTATACAAATAATACAAATATTTATGCAAATATTATGTATATGAGTGTTGTATATATATATATAATGCCTATACACAATCCATTTATGTATCTACATGTTTATATTAAATCTCCTTCGGTTAAACCTTTATGTTCCATTTTGTGTTAATTTTCATTTATAAAATTCTATTTTTAAGATAAATATGTGTCGTTTTTAAAAAATACCTGTAATGGACAATTTTTATAACAGGCATAACTCATACTCGAGTATGAACTTGAAAATGTTGAATTACTTTTATAAAGTGTGCACTTATATTCAAAATTATAGTTGGAAATTGGGATGTCCTATAATTTTTCAAAGATTTGGAAATGTGCTAAAGTGGAAGCCCTGCCTTGAAGTTACTACTTGCCCTTTTTCCCCTGATATGCCAATAGGCCTATGTCATCATGTTGGAAATTAACTCTCTTGGCTAAGAAATTCTTTTCAAAAAAAA
The DNA here is from genome assembly GCF_000243295.1 of Trichechus manatus latirostris. Classification (NCBI taxonomy): domain Eukaryota; kingdom Metazoa; phylum Chordata; class Mammalia; order Sirenia; family Trichechidae; genus Trichechus; species Trichechus manatus. Next base: position 315,689 of record NW_004444038.1, read on the forward strand.
TTCTACTAAAATACACATATCTTTTGCACTTAGATTACCACAAGAACCTGAAGTAGGATAAATAGATCCACTTAAAATATTTGTCTTTTATTTTAGGGATAAGACTCATGCTGTGGAAGCTGCTTGTAAATCTGGTTCTCTGTGGAACTGATGACTAAGAGGGTAGAAATTAACTAGCATTGTCCAGAAGGAGAGTCATTCTAAGTGGTGCTGAACACAGATGGAGGGAAAAAGAAAAGAAAAGAAAAAAAAAAGGATGTGGAATGAGTTTTAATAAACGATGGAAAAATACATGAATTGAGTAGACAATTTAACTAACGCAAAAAAGAAAAAGGTAGGAAGAATATCTTCAATGAGACCATCTAGGAAGAGACAGGATGCCACCAGATTTTCAGGGCTGCCTATAATCTTATTGATCAATATTGCTGAAAAGGGCAATTTCTCCTCTAATCAAGGGAAGAGAAGCGTGCAGGAGTACTGGAAAGATGTCTCTTATAATCTGGAGGCAGAAAACCCCCTAGGAAAATCTCCTTTCTTACTATTAAGATCCTCAACTGATTGGAAGAACCCTGCCAATATTATGGAGAGTAATCTGCTTTACTTAAGGCCAACTGATTTCATCACATGTAATCACAGCATCATACAGCTTCTCGAGTAGTGTTTAAGCAAACAACTGGACGCCATAGCCTAGCCAAGTTCACGGATAAAAGTGACCATCACGGTCCACCCCATGTCAACATGGCACTCATACATATATCCTTAAATCATACTTAATCTCCAAATAAATACAATAACAAAGTAATACTTACATCTAACAGTATACCACTATCTTGCAAACAACCAAAAAGCCACTAACCCCTTTCCAAGGGGAGGATCCAAAGTCCTTGGGTGATGTTTACTCTTTTCCTCAATATCCTATAACTTCAATACTATGATGTAAAGTTAAAATATTTTATGTTTTATGATAAGTAATGGGATAAGAGAGGGAAGAAAACAAAGATAATTGATAGATAAATAGAGCAATACACATATACATATTCATAATGAAAAAGGAAGAAATATTCATAACAATTACTGTTTTTATTTCTACAACTGGTCACATGGTTGTAGCTGGTATTTGTAACTACCTTATTCCACTACTCATTCTATATTCTCTTTATCTTCAGCAAGCACCTCTGCTGGTCATGGTTCCTTGCCTGGTGGGGTGACTCAAACCTTTATTTCTGAAGGGTCTGGGCCATGACTTGTCCCACCTTAATTGGGTTGTTGTTTTCCATTGATTTTTATCACAGAGCATGGTAGTACTAAGGAATCCCTAAGGAATTTCATGTATTCCAGACATATTTTTCTTTACCTCTATTGCATAATAACAGTCTGAATTCCTCTTGTTAACAAGGATCAAGCACATAAGTCAAGACTAAAATATGTAGGTCAGGCAACAGACTGGAGATTTCTGTTCTCTTGTGTCCTAAAGGAGTCCTGGTGGTGCAGTGGTTAAGAGCTTGGCTGCTGACCAACAGGTTTGTGTCCTAAAACCCCTCGGTGAGGCAAGGGGAAGAGCGAGGGGTGGACAAGTTCTGACAAAATGTCTACTTATAGTCTGGAGGTAGAATACACCAGAGGGAAACATTCTTTTTGCTCTTAAGGCATTCAGGTGATCAGATGAGGCCTGTCCGCATTAAGGAGTGTAATGTGCTTTACATAAGGCCGACTGATTTAATCACATGTAACTGCTTCATCTACAGTGTCTAGACCAGTGTAAGCAAACAACTGGGCACCATAACCTAGCTAAGTTAACACATAAAATTCCCATCACAGTTTTGTTACTGTTGTTAGAGACTTCCATACAGCCATTGTGTTGGGTATTTAGGAGTCATTCTTTTGACTTTACTACATAAGAAGGGTACTGAAGGGAACTATACTAAGGTCTTGGTTTAAGGAGGCGAACACACGTCTATATCTTGGAAAAGTGGCAGCAGATATGATCAGAGGAGGAAGAGGTGAAACTTCTATTCTGAGGAACCCTGATGTTTTATCATATTACTTCTTTGCATAATATTTGTTTATTTGATAAGCAGAGTAAAGGGTCCTGATAAAGTGAAGAATATTTCAAATTGGCTGATAACCGAAAGGTTGGCAGTTCAAACCAACCCAGTAGCTCTGTGAAAGAAAGACCTGGTGATCTGTTTCCATAAACATTACAGCCTAGGAAACTCTATGGAGCAGTTCTACTGGGGCACATGGGGTCTCTTTGAGTCAGAATCAACTCAATGGCACCCAACTACAACAACAACAAAGAAGAAAACTATAAGAATAAGAAAGGTACAAAATATGGCGTTAGGCAAAGAAGTGCAGGGCTAACATAAGAAAGATACCACAGTGAGAGTAGGGCATTGTATTATCTGGTGTCAGGGAAGAGTGTTTAGTTCACACCACTTATAACCAAACCTGTTGCCAACCAGTTGATCCCGACTCATAGTGACCGTATAGGACAGAGTAGAACTGCCCCATAGGGTTTCCAAGGAGCCGCTGGTGGATTCGAACTGCTGCCCTTTTGTTTAGCAGCCGAGCTCTTAACCACTGTGCCACCAGGGCTCCAGCTCTACATAAACCAATATAAAAATTAAAGAAATTCAGTAATTTATCTGACTCCTCTGGAGGTCAGAAGTCTAAAATGGGTCAGCAAGGCTGCCTTTGGAGGCTCTAGGGGAAAACCCATTTTCTTGCCTTTTCCAGTTTGTAGAGACTATCCGCATTCCTTGGGTCACCGCCCTGCATCACTCCAACCTCCGCTTCCGTAGTTATATTTCTTCTCTGATTCTGACCCTCCATTTCCCCCTTAGAAGGACTCTTGCGGTTACATTGAGCCAACACAGAAAATGCAAAGTAATCTCTTCATTACAATGTCCTTAATCACATCTGCAAAATCCCTTTTGCCATGTAAGGTAACATATTTACAGGTTCCCAAGACTAAAGCAAGGACGCCTCTGGGGGGCCATTATTCTGCCTCCCACACTGGCCTATAGGATGAGGTTAAAATCTGATAGAATAACACTCAAGGCCGTTTATCTTCAAAATCTAATCTCCCCTTTTCATCTTTGCCCTCTTCTATTTCCTCGAAGGCATTTTAGACTAAAGTTATGCCAAATTACTTGTGTTTTTTCTAAAGCCACCTTGTTCTTTTAGAGCTTCCTAGTTCTTTATTGCTTTCTTCTGCCTGGGATGCATCTTCAGTCCTTTTCTACCAGACTAATTCCCACTCATCTGTGCTTTATTTTCATTACAAACCACTTTAAACATATGGAAAGATACAGAAAATAACAGAACAGACCCCTGTACTTCAACCCCCAAGATGAAACAGATGTTAACATTGTGTTGTCTTGGCTTCAATTTTTTCTTTCTATTTTTTAGAGAAACGAAACATTATAGACCGTGCTAAAGCCCAGCACTTCCTATCTCCACCAGTTTCCCCAGGTTAATACCTGAATTAATAATGATCAGCCCTTAAGTGTTTTTTAATTTTATTACAAAAATGCATTTGTAAACTACATGTATATAATATATATATATATACACATAGACATATATAATGTATGTTATCTATACACATATACATATATATGCATATATATACACATATACATATATATGCATATATATAATAGTTTTGATTTCTAGCTACATAGAATATAGCTTCCTACATATATTTATAGATTCTTCACTCATCATTGTGCTGTTTTAGATCTTATGCATGATGATAAACACTGACTTTAGTATCTAACTCCTCTACATTATTCCACTGCATAGATAAAACATAATTCACTTACCTGACTTCTATTTATGATCAATTAAGTTTCTGCGTTTTTGTTGCTATAAACAGTGCCTCAGTGAACAGTAGTGCAAAGATCTCCCTTTACTCGTAGGCACACATTACCCTTGGGTAGATGCCTAGAAGTTGAATTTTCAACTCTGCCAATGCTTCCAAATTGTTTTTTTTTAATGTGGTTGGACAAATTTATATTGCCATAAGTAAATGTTAGATTTCTGGATACCCTACATTCTACCAAAATTTGGTATTATCTGATAAATTTTAAATTAATCTGATGGCTGGATGTGAAAAAGTATGGCTTGGTTGTTTATTGTTTGTAATGACTTCCTGATATGGTTAAAGATATTTTTATACGTCTCTTTGACATTATGTTTTCTTATTCTGTAGATTAAGGTCAGTTTGTGAGGTTTTTTCCTTTCATAGCATGTGCATGCGTGTGAGCCTTCTTTAAAAAATCCTTGCAAACTCATGAAAAGATGGTCAGACATCATTAGCCATCACAGAGATGCAAATCAAAACCACAGTGAGATACCATTTCACTCCCACTACGATGGCCGTGGTGGCGCAGTCGTTAAGAGCTATGGCTGCTAATCAAAAGGTCGGCAGTTCAAATCCACCAAGGGCTCCTTGGAAACTCTATGGGACAGTTCTATTCTGTCCTATAGGGTCACTAGGAGTAGGGCTTGACTCAACAGGAACAATTTTTTTTTTTTTTT
>NW_004444038.1:320333-382327 GCF_000243295.1 Trichechus manatus latirostris
TTTTTTTTTTTTTTTAAGATGGCTAAGATAGAAGCAAACAAACAAAAAAATGAAAAACAGAAAATAACAAATGTTGGAGAGGATATGGAGAAGTTGGAACTCTTCTCCATTGCTGGTGGGAATGTAAAATGTTACAGCTTTAGTGGAAAACAGTGTGGCGGTTCCTCAAAAAGCTAAAAATAGAACCACCACAGGCCCCAGCAATTCCACTCCTAGGTCTATACCCAACAGACTTGAAAGCAGAGACTTAGACAGAGGTTTGCACACCAATGTTCGTTGCAGCACTATTCACAATAGCCAAAGGTGGAAGCAACCTAAATGCCCATCAGCAGATGAATGGATAAACAAAACGTGGTACATGCATGCAATGGAATACTACTCAGCCAGCAGAAGAGACGAAGCCTTGATACATGCTACAATATGGGTGGAGCTGGGACACATTATGCTAAGTGAAATAAGTCGATTACTAAATGACAAATATTGTATGACTTCACTTATACAAAAAGACAAGTAAAAGCAAATGTATAGAGACCAAAGTTTATTAGTGGTCACCAGGGATGGGAAAACCGAAAAACCAATTCCATTGTTGTTAAGTCGATTCTGACTCATAGTGACCCTATAGGAAGGAGTAGAACTTCCCCATAGGGTTTCCAAGGAGTGCCTACTGGATTGGAACTGCCAACCTTTTGGTTAGCAGCCATAGCTCTTAACCGCTGTGCCACGAGGGTTCCCCAGGGGTGGGAGGAAGGGGGAAAAGGAGGGTTAACAGTGAGGGAAAAATTGCATTGATTACGATTATGGTTGCACAGCCAATTATTGCAATTGAAGTCAGTAAGTTGTAAAAAGCTGAATTGGCAAAAGTTGTATGATAGATATATTTACAAAGACAAAAAAAAGAAGAAGAAATCCTTGCACCTTGAAATCATGAAGATACTCTCTGATGTTTTCTTCTAAATATAGATTTGTCATTCACATGTTTTAACTTAAAGTATGTGGAATTTGTATATAACATGTAGTTCAGAATCCAGCTCTAATACCTAACCAATTGCTCTAAGGTCAGCTATTGAGTATATCCCTCTCCCTGATGGGTGTGGTCAAATGTGTGTGTCTGTTTCTGCGCTCTTTATTCTATTCCATTTGTCTATTCATTTTTCCTCATGCTAATACATATAATATTATTTGCTTGACCTTTTGATTATGTCCTAATAACTGAGAGGAGTCCCTGGGTGGTCCAAATGGTTAAAGTGCTCAGTTACTAACCTAAAGGTTGGAGGTTTGAGTTCACCCAGAGGTGCCTCAGAAGAAAGGCCTGGCCATGTACTTCTGAAAAATCAGCCTTTGAAAACTCTATTGGGCACAGTTCCACTCTGACACACACAGGGTCACCATGAATCTCAGTCAATTGGATGACAACTGTACATATCTATATATATGTACACATATACATATATACCTATAGATACATACATACATATATATATTAAATAACTCAGAATAATTCTTCCTCTTCTTCCTCATTTTCCTTCCTTCCTCCTCTTCTTTAACATCATAGTAAGTTAGTGACTGAGCTGGTAGTAGAAAACAATTTCCATGAGACCAATAAACTGTAATTTTTTTTCTCATATGTGCCTTCCTAAGGGGAGACTTTAGAAATATTTATAATGCAGATGAGAGAAAACCTAAGGAAACTGGAAAATGAAAAAAAAGAAAGGGAATTTATTTGCTCTTTTATTTGAATTGTTCATGGAAAAGTATTACTTTTAAAAGTGGTTTGTTTGAAAGCTTCAAATTTTATAATTATGTTTAGAACTCCATTTCTTTGTGTTTCCCTTTTTTTGCCTATCTCTGAGTTTCAATTTTACCTTTGGATCTGTCACCTCAGAGTAGCAATATGACTCTGGCTTTTTCTGATCTCAGGTCATCACATCATAATGTCCAGGAGAGGACTGAGTGCAAAAAGAGCAAGATCAGCTTTCAGAGAATCACCAATAAATATCCCACCATACCTCTTTGGTGATGATCATGTCTCTCCACAAACAAATCCTGTTGGCTAGGCTTTGCTGATTGACTTACTTCAGTCAGAACCACCTTGAGCTGTTGGTTGAGGCAATCTAAAACAAAACAAAACACACACACAAAGTGTCTCAAATCCAGAATGTTTGGTTTTCAAAAGAAAATCTGGAGGATCCTTAATAGTAAGCAGAAAAAGAGAAAAAGAAGGCTGGACAGCATAAAGAAGCAATGACGACCAACATCTTTTTTTGCCCCAGAATAGACGGTAACCTTCATATAGACATAATAGAAGCTTATTCGCTTTCTGTATTGCCAACACATAACATACCATACCCTGCAGTTATTTGTATTTGCCACTGAATAATTATCTGCCACAGCTTGAGGATATTAATGTTCTCATGACAAGTTAGAACTATTCTATTTTTTAGCCTTTTTACATGATATGGTATTCTGTTCACAGACTGTATAAGACCACCCACTTGGTATTTGAACACCAATGATGAAAGCTCTATTTTTCAACTGTTAGAACTAATTCCATATTTAGCTTGTATAACAGAATATACATTTAACAAACACCTAAAACAATTGGTACAACTTTCTTTGTATACAATATTTTATAAATCGGAATTTCCAGTCTGTTCACTTTCTTTTGCTAACCCTCCACCGTATAGTTTGTTCTATGGTCTTAAATTCTTCTCTTCCTTTCAACTGATGAGTGAGGTCGTCTGAAGTAGGATAGGTCTGTCTTAGTAACTTGATACTCCACAACTTCTCTGAGGCAGGGAAATAATTAATAAACTTAAAGGTCTTTCCTTCCTTACTACCCCTGCTGGGCCAGTATAAACTATGACACTGTTTATGTCAACAAAGCTTAATCAGCAAAGGGATAATCCACATGCTATTATCCAGACTTTACCGCAATGGATTCACTGGTACTTGGTAGTTTTGAAAACTTGTCAATATACCACAGGCAGGAGAGCCCTTGAGCTTAACCAGATAGATGCTAGAATCTCGCTGGCCCTGCCAGTCCCTGAGAAGGAATTGGTCAGGATTTTTAAATTTTTGACCTTAATGTTCACCTTCCAAACAGAAGCAATAATCTACAGCGTTTTATCTCGTTTTTATTTTTTTCTACAGATGTGCAATTTCTATCTTTTTTTTTTTTCTTCATTTTTCCTGTCAAAAATTTCCTTTCTTAGACCTTGGAGAAAGAAGGCATATGCTTTTCCTTTAATTCTTGAGGGAAAGTAGGATAGAAAGAGAAGATGTCATGTTGGCAGGCTGAAATAAGTCAGAAGTTTGTATTATAATACCTTACAGATGCATACTACTTCCGTTTATGATCTCTGTTGTGTGCATTCGCTCAAATCTCAAGCAGGCACAGCAGGAAAGGAGGCGCAGAAAGTCGAAATAACTTGTCCGATATCACAGGCACATGGCAGTGGAGGGATCAAAATACAAATCTACTTCCAGGTCCAACGTCCCTTTCCAAGTTGCCTCCCTGCCTGTCTTCACCATTGGGTAGCTCTTGTGGAATGGGGTAAATTACATGCATTGGTTCACTTGGGTTTGTTGTTTTATTTTCCTTATTTTCTTCTCTTGTCCTTTATGTTTATTTTACTCACAGTTTTTTTGTACTTTTGAAGTAAAATGGTATTATGCTAAAATACTGTTTTTGTGTCCCAACAGTTTTGCTTCACAATTATGGTTCAAATTTCTTTGTAGCCAAATAATTAAGTCATTCTAAGAATATTCCAAATACATGTAATGAATCTGCCTGGTATAAGGTTCTGAATTCTCAGTGTTAATTGTAATAAGAGAGATCAAGGGTAGTGACTGTAAATGGTTCACAACCAGGAGAAGTCATTTCAGTTTATGATGACTCAATCGAGTCAGTCCGAAGACATGCATTGGAGTGATCCTATGAAAATCTGTGACCTTTGAATTAGAACAATTAGAAGTGGCTAGTGATATTTGTTAGCTTTAAAAATTCAAACACTTCAAAGGGAAGCCAGAGGTGAGAGGCACAGATTTACATGGAAATTGGAATATATCAGGTGTCATTGGGTCCCATGCATAAGTAATATCGATAACCCACTCTCAACTTAGTGATAGCACTCCTGGTAAATTGCAAGAGCTCAGACAGGATGGCTTCCTGGTGCATCAAGTGAGGATAGATCTTGAGCAAATATTTTTTTTTTTAAATGTTTCTACAGTTTTATTATTGCAGGGTTCTGCACACTGGGTTATAAATATTATATACCTAAGTGGAATTATGTCTCTTTGTAGCTCCTTACGATAGTCATATAGAAAAGAAGAATGTTTTCAGCATTAAAAAAAAAAAAAAAATCCCTATCAAGAAGTTCTTCTGAATCAGTTCTTTCAAATCTGCTTTTCCTTTATGTTATTGTTAGTTACTGACAAGTTGCTCCAACTCATGGCAATCCCATGTACAACAGAAGGAAACGTTGCCCAGTCTTGCACCATCTCCATGATCACTGATATTTTGGCCAATGTGTAGTGCCTTCCCACCTAGGGGACTAATCTTATATCTATTCATGTGACAGCTCTCTTATTTCTCCAGGATATATTCAAGGAGTGGGATAGCTGGATCGTACGGTACTTCTATTTCTAGCTTTTTAAGGAAGCACCAAATCGATTTCCAAAGTGGTTGTACCATTTTACATTCCCACCAACAGTCTATAAGTGTTCCAGTATCTCCACAACCTCTTCAGCACTTATTATTTTGTGTTTGATTAATGCTAGCCTTGTTGGAGTGAGATGGTATCTCATTGTAGTTTTGATCTGCATTTCTCTAATGGCTAAGGATCCTGAGCATTTCTTCATGTGTCTGTTAACTGCCTGAATATCTTCTTTGGCGAAGTGCCTGTTCATATCCTTTGCCCATTTTTTAATTGGGTTATTTGTCTTTTTGTTGTTGAGGTTTTCCAGTATCTTGTAGATTTTAGAGATTAGACACTGATCAGATTTGTTGTAGCCAAAATTTTTTTCCCAGTTTATAAGTTGTCTTTTTACTCTTTTGGTGAAGTCTTTTGATGAGCATAAGTGTTTGATTTTAGGAGTTGAGCAAATAAAATTTAAAAAAAAAAATGCTGCCATGGAGTTGATTCTGACTCATGGTGACCCCATATGTTTCAGAGTAGAATTGCACTCCATAGGGTTATCATGGCTGTGACCTTTTGGAAGAAGATAGCCAGGTCTTTTTTCCAAGGTGCCTCTGAATGGGTTTGAACCACCAACCTTTCGGTTAATAGCTCAGCACTTAACTGCTTGCACAACCCAGGGACTCCATCCTAATCATAGGGCTCCCAGAATTCCCACTATTCCTGTGACCCAAGCAAAGCAAGGACTCCAGAGAGACACTAGACTTGAGGACACTGAATGGATGATTTTGGTTTGGGTCATGAGCATTAAAGACATCTAAGACACTAGGCCAACATGGAGAGAAGATTGGAGAGTATTCTAGACTATGCTCAAGTGTGGAGAAATTTTTCCATCTCTTATATAACCTTTTCACAATATTGCCTGGCAGAGAGATCCTGTTTTGTTTTGGTTTTTAATAAATATAATTTATTTTATTTTGTTGTTCTTGTTGAGCATATACACAGCCAAACATACATAAACTCAATAATGTCTACATGTAAAATTCAGTGACATTGATTACATTCTTCAAGTTGTACAACCATTCTCACCCCCCTTTTCTGAGTTATTCCTCCCCCATTAATATAAACTCACTGCCCCTTAAGTTTACCATCTAATCTTTCACATTGCTCATGTCAGTATGATCCCATATAGATAGATCTTAAAAGATCACAATGTTCAAGTCAGACATTCTTTACCAGATAAGCTAAACTTTTGTTTGGTTTAAAGAAGACTCTAAAGGATATTTTTGGTTTAAGGTTTAAAGATTATCTCAGGGCAATAGTTTCAGAGGTTCATCCAGTCTCCATGGCTCCAGAAACTCTGTAGTCCATGAGAATTTAAAACTCTGTTCTGCATTTCCCCTCTTTTGATCAGGAGTCTTCTATAGAATCTTTTATCGAAATGTTCAGTAATGGTAGCCGAACACCATCCAGTTCTTCTGGTCTCATGGCAAAGGAGGCAGTTTTTCCTGGAAGCAGTTAGCCACACATTCCATTTCCTCCTCCTACCTGTTGCTCCAAGTGAATAGAAACCAATTGTCATAACATGGATACTGTTTTATGTGATGAATATATCACTTCAACTTCTGAAATGACATTTGTATTCTCAGATTCCAACTATAGAAGGGGAATGAGATATTTCAGGAAACGTATTTAGTTTCTTGACTAAGATTAAACATGGCAGATTAAACATGTGAGTTTATCTCTATTCCCTCCTGAAATGCTGTTAAAATATCAGTATGAGAAGTGGACAATGATGACTGGTTACCAAAAAGTTATTTCGCTTACTCTCTTCAACAACAGGGAATAACAAATCAAATAAATATTTCCTAGATTCCTGATATGTTTGGTCACACGACTCAGTTCTGGCCTAGCAGATAGGAGGAGTCAACTATACCCATAGGGTGTGTTCTGGTAAACATTTTTCCTCTTTAAGAAATAATAGCTGTTACTCTAAGCTACATGGGGGGTACAAAGAGAATATGTGTATTTTCTTAATCATGTCACAAAATGGCAAATGGGTATCTACAGATATTGCACTTCATTCTTCTGTGTTTCAGGTTCACATTCCAACTTACAAGATGTTCCTTTAGAACAGACTTGCTTCCTCTACCCCACTCATCACACATATATTTTTGAGATCTTCATTGTTGTCATGGGGAGGAGTGGCTTTATGTGTCCATCAGAAGAGTACTTGGGACCAATTCCACAATGTTTCAAGGTCTAGATTGAGAAATAAACTTCACTGGAAAAACTTACAAGGGAAGAGTCAGCAAGGGAAGAAAAGGCTCACGGTCCCCCTCGTATCTCATTTCTTCTGTAGAGATGTGTGCCTAGACCATGACGCTCTGCTGGATATATCACCCCCTATTGCTCTCTGAACTTATGGGGTGAGCATGAGGGTAACTATCAGTATTTGAAAGGACTATTAGGCCACCTGGCGGTCTGGGTTTGCATGCCACAAGCTTTCCAACAACTGGAAAATATGGAGTTCCTGGCAAGTTATAGCCCTCATGGCAGGAAATTGAAGCCCCCGTCCTGTAGGAAGTTGACGATTAGTACTGTTCCACCTACTGGAAGAAAGAGGAAGTCTCTGGTCCCTGTTGTCTCATGATTCGTGTAACCCAGACTGAGCACCAGAGGAATTTTTGGGCAATCCTGCTTGTTGCACCATGACCTACCTCTACCCCCACTTAAACCAATGGTCTAAATCAATATAGAGTCCTAAGATATTTGCCTTCAATAGGATATTAACCTTTGTCTAATACTCAGGGATTAACTCTGTTCTAGGAATGGATCTTTGTTTTCATATTTATTTTATTCTTATTATTTTAGATTTTAGAGCATTTAGATAGTAGATGGGCAAGAGTTCAATTTTCTTCCAACAATTATTTTGTTCAGATTGAGAGTTGCAATCTTCATCCTCTGGGGGAAAAATGATATTCTTGGTTTCCCAACCATGAAGATAAATTAACCAAGAAGCATTCCAGAAACCTTTGAGTGAGCATGATGCTGTATAAATAATCTAATATAAATCAAGTTTTGATTGGACATTATGGTGATGTTAGCTTGAATAAAGTAATGGTGATACTTGAAAAATACGTTCTTAATCGTAGGAAGATGATTTTTGTGTGATATTCTTGGAAGAGCTACCCAGGGACAAGTAAGAAATGAGAATATGTTAAATACCTATTTTAATGCATACAAATTAGTTTATGAGCAAAATGAATTTTCACAGGTCTTCATTTACATTTGGAAATTCTGCTAGTTCTTGTTAGAGGGAATTTCTCTGATGAGGACTTCCCTATTCTAATACAATACTTGCATATGCCAAATATATTTATAAGTTTTTGTTTTGGCATTATATTCATTTTTCGAGATGCTGTTTATGCATTCATCTGACAAGAAAACAATGCTTATAATTTTGTAATTAGGTAAGTACACTCGTGTTTACTATAAACATCAGACGTATTCAAAAAATTAGTAATATATTTTCTATGGCAATGCAACAACTCAGGGCTAGAATGATAGCTTGTCTTCAATAAACTTGCAATTGATTCTTTTCATCTTTGTACAGTTTTCCTAAAGAAATGCTTGATGCATTATACAAACCTCTTTATATATTTTAAATTCTTTTACAAATTATATGCACAAACAAGCCAGCATTTTCTGTCTATTTTGAAGAGTAAGACATTTTTCAATCAGGGAGAAAATTATTTCCAAGATAACCAAGATACAAACTGTAGTGTGTGTGTGTGTGTGTGTGTGTGGTGTGTGTGTGAATTAATATGTGTGTGTGTCTTACTTCCCTTTGCTACCCTGAGCTATCATACATAAGTCACACATATATGGATTCAGGTATGCAAGACTTCTTAAGCAATGGATATATGTACAATAGATTATTGGTTCATATTAAAGGTTCTGAGCAGAGTCAAGGATTTTTGAAGAGTATATTGTACAAAAGCAGCACACTTATAAATCTAGTTCAGATAATTTTTAAAATATGTAATCACTTATTTTAAGGCCAACCAACACCAAAAAGTAGTATTTGTATCTCATTCAGCTGCCCCCTCCACTTGTAAACATATTTAATTCTGTTAAAATAATAACACAAAATGTGAATGATGGAGAAGACCTAACAGAGTGAGGTCCAAGAGAAAGAAAAACTGTTAGGCCACCATGATTGCTTTACTACTTATAGAGAAATAAAATTAAACTTACAACCACACACACACGTATACACACATGTATACACACACATAAAACACATGAGTATATGCATTTTTATACTAACATTATAGGATTAGTAATATTTTATCAAAATAATTTTGCTTTAGAATGATTATTTTTATATTCAAAATCCATATAATTTCAACACGTGTTTTTGTGAGTTATTTCAATAACATAATGCTGTTAGTAAACATTTTCTTATAAAGCAAACTTTCATGTATATAATCAATTGCTGCAGATTTCTTATTTTTACTAATTTTTAAAAATACATTAGGACATTACTAACACTAATAATCTTTATAAATATATGTGATATAATACATATTTTTATATTTTAACTGATAGGTATTAATTTGTAAGATGTTATGTTTCAATTATTACCCCAAAGCACAATTTGCCTGGAGTAAAAAAAGATTAAAAAAAAAAAAAAAGATGTTTTGCTTTAAAAAATAATAATGTGTCTATACCTGTATTGTGTTTATGTTTATATATGTTTATTAGATATTTGTACCTTTAAAAAGTACTTTTTTTTTTTTTAATGAGTGGTGGTGTTAGGTGCCGTTGAGTCAATTTCGAGTTACAGGTACCCTGTGTACCACAGAACAAAAACACTGCCCAGTCCTGCACCATCCTCACAATCACTGCTACTTTCAAGCCCATTGTTGCAGCCATGGTGTCAATCCATCTTGTTGAGGTTGCAGTGCAATGGATCACTTTTGTGTGGCCTTTCTAGCCAAGGTCTTATAACTCCCACCCAAGTGTTTGGGTGGGACTGTGTGATAGGGTAATTGTGGCCCAGCAAGGGGATTGGTCAGTTTTGTCATCCCACTGGGTTTGACATGAGTCACCCCAAAGGCAGAGAGGAGAAGATACTACCACCACCAAGGAAGAACAGCTAGGATCCAGCATATCCTTTTGGACCAGGGGTCCCTGCGCTGAGAAGCTCATGGAAGCAGGAGATCAAGACAGAGAGAGAGATCTGTAACTCTGAAGACAGTGAGAAGCGGTGACAGGAGAGATCTGGCAGGAGAGACCCGGCAGCTGAGACCCTGCAGCAGGAGACGGCTCAGTGGGCTTCCCGGCCCATGGAGAGAGAGAAAGCTGAGTGTCTTTGCGCAGAGGCCTAGGACCAAGGAAAGGTGTGCCTGCGAGCACGGCGGGGAAGAGGCTGTCCTGATGGAAGAACTGTATCCTGAGTGTTCCTGAGCCTGAATTACAACCGTTACTTCCCTAATAAACCCCATAGTCGTGAGTATTGTCTGTGAGTTCTGTGTGGCCGTTGCAATGAATTATTTAACCCAGAGGAAAAATAGAGTGCCGCCGGAGAGACGGTTGGTGTCAGAATTGGTAAAGGTGGCGGAGAGAGGAGGCATGTCTGATCTCCGTCTCATAGGAATCAGCCTTGGGCTGTTGATCTTGATTCTCCTTCCCCCTTATGAAGTCAGAGGAGACCAGACACAGCCCAAGCCAATTTTACAAGGGTCTTCCTCCTTTTCACTGACCTTCTCGTTTGCCAAGGATGATTTCTTTCTCCAGGGACTAGTCCCTCCTGTTATCAGTGCAGAAAGTCGTCAGACGATTTCAGCACACACAGTGATGCAACTTAAATGCTGACGATAAGTGAGAAGCGGCTATGGATTCACAAAGGCTATTTTACATTGAAATATCGCAAAGAATTTGCTTTTCTGTTTTCCCTGAGGGACAATTCCTGTTGAAAAGCCCTAACTGGCAACAAAGTTTGGATGTCAGTCAACCTAAATTTTCTCTTTATTAACTTGGAGTGATTTAGGCTTTCTGATCTCACCCTGAACATTTCTGCTCCAACCTTGATATTTACCTCCTGTAAGTACTTGTAAACAATTACCATGTCCCCTACTTAGTTGTCTGTTAGCCAAGCTAAACAGATTGAGCTCTTTTAATCTTTTCTCATAAGTCAATCTCTCCGCTCCCTTAATTACTCCTGATGTTCAGTTTTGAACTTTTTCCAGTATGCACACACATTTCTAATACTCAGTATCCCAGAACCAAAAGTGGTTTTTTAATGAATTTGTGCTGAAATTGTGCTTATTCAACTGAGAAAACTGCAGCTAAAGAAGTTTTCTGCAGTATTCAGCTCTCTGTTTACTTGAAAAGAATGGAAACATCACCATCAGGATCATCACATCAAAATATATTCCTTTTTCACTTCTTTCTGGCCTTGTGCCAAACCACAAGGCTAACATATGAGACATGAAGGGTAATGGCTTTAAGATTGTATGGGATGAGCAAGAAGATTGTTCATCTGATACTACAAAAAAAAAAAAAAAAAAAAAGATACTGTTGCACAATGCAAATAGGGAAATGAATTTATTTCCACACATTGACTTGGCAAGGAACTCCCCAGTGTATATTAAAAACAAAACTCACCGCCGTCAAGTCGATTCCAACTTACAGCAACCCCATGGTAGGGTTTCCAAGGCTGTAAATCTTTAGGAAAGCAGACTGCCACATCTTTCTCCGCAGAGCTGCTGGTGGTTTTGAACCGCCAGACTTTTGGTTAGCTGTCAAGCGCTTTAACCACTATGTCTTGCTGGCTGAAAATTAGGTATCTCCCTGCAAATTCAATTCCTTTTTAAAGTAAGCCTCTACTATTTTTTTTTAATAATTCCTATGTCAGAAATTGTGAACTATGATTAATAGTCAAACTGAGATCTTGTGAACTTTTCATAAACATTCACTATTGTTAAAGAGAAAAAGAAGAAGGAAATTTAAATCCACCGTGAGTCTGTAACTCGCCAGCCAGGGTACTCAGGCTCTCCATGATTTCACGTAGCCCTCTAGTACGCAATGGTTAAGCTCTTGGCTACTAACTGAGAGGTCACGGTTCAAACCCACCAGCTGCTCCATGGGAGAAAAGACCTGGCCTCCTGCTCCTGTAAAGATTACAACCTAGGAAACCCTACTGGGCAGTTCTACTCTTGTCACATAGGGTCGCTATGAGTCGGAATTGATTTGACGGCGCACAAGAGCCCCTAGAGGTTAAAGCTAATGAACATGAAGATCACAACGGGGTTACAGAGCAGGAAAGAGGCTGGGTGTGGATGACAGCTTTTTTCCAATTATATATGAGTACTTAAAATATTTTCCAGAATTATTTAAAAAATATAATCATTTTGAGTAGTTTTATTCTTGATCATTAAACTCTGGTTTAAATAATATTTTTAAGTCCTAGGAACTAGAGTTAGGGCTATTTAAGGAATTCAGTAGCATAACTAAGAAATCCAAACACATGAAAAATGAAAGTGGAATTATACGGCAACCATCTAGACAAACTGACAAAATATAGGAGCTCATGTATAACTCCACTAATTGCTTCTATAAGTCTGAAAAAGTCTGCTTTCTGCCTTCTTGCCCTGCTTCTTCAGTACTCTCTCATATTTTGTAGAAGATTCGCAGGTTTCCAAAGCTTTGTCACATATTTCTGATCATGTATTGAACCTATAAATATTTATAGAAAGTAAGTTGCATGTTAAATACTATTCGAAGGGCTTGATATAATTAGGAACACAAACTATAAAACAGGTAGTTATGGCAGAGTGCAATAATTGCTTCACCAGAGCTGAAGGGGGTGACGGAAGCACACTGCTGAATGTTCTCCACACAAGCTTTTAACATTTCTGGGGCATGTATCTCCACCTCCAGTTTATTATGCTTCTTTACTCTTTCTTGGTGTCTTGATTGGATCTCACTAGAGGCAGATACCAAGACAAGGACTGAAAAGAAGTACTTCATTACAGAGAATTTGGAATTTGGGAAGTGAGACAGGGGAGGAGAAGAAGTCAAAAAAAGGGTTTTGGTTTTGGTTTTTGTAAGCAAGCCTGTTATCACAACAAGTAACAGGAGCTTTTAATCTTGCGAGGGAATTCAGAAGCCAGTGTAAATCGGGTACTCATAATTATCCCCCTCCAAGGGGGGGGACAGTGTAGGGCCAGTCCCTGGAAAAGTACAACACCTGGTGGTGTCAATTCATAGCCGTTCTAGCTTGCCATGTCGGCAGCAAAGTGGGTTTCTGAGACCAAAAACTCTCTCAGGAAAAAGATATGCAAGTATTGACAATTAGAAGTCAGGCTGGAATTCACTGAGTTGGAAAGGTGAGGGGATGTGGGGCACCATTAGGATCTGCTGCAGCTACACATTCGCTTTATTCAGAACACTCACGCTCCACGTTACACTCCCTCCGCCATGGCATCGAATCCACAAGGAGGTGACCAGTCACAATTAAGTAAAGAAAATCCAAGCACTTGTAACAGGAAGTGTAGTGGGGAAAGCTGCAGTCCCCGCTGCAGTAGTTGATATCATTCGCTCCCCTCTCCCACTGCCGATTTTAGTGCCCTCATCTGGATCCAGCTCTTCCGCTGTGTTGGTTGTTTGCCCAGACCTTCTTTTCTGGTTGCTATGGCCTTGCTAGACTAACAACATGAATGTGCAATGCTGTCTGTTCTGAGTAAATGGAAACTGCCTCTGATCCTTTTGGTGATGGGGATTAAGAGGAACACATTTGTTAGATCCATCGCTGCATACTAAGTGTCAGAGGATGTGTGAATCCAGTTGCCTAAAGAGAGTGCATCTAGCTAGTAGCTGCTATGGGGCTACCTTTGTTGAGTTAATGGTTATTTGTTGTCATCCGCCATGATCCATCTGGTGTTATCAGGGGCCAGACCAGTGAATAAACAGGCATATGATGGAGTCTCTGGGTTGCACAAATGGTTAAGCTCTAAGCTACTAACTAACATTTCTGTTGCTAGATAAGAAGGTAAAGGTAGACTGTGAAGGCTTACAAAGTCAGACGTACAGAGAAATGAAGAAATTGAGGGGTACAGCTAGTGGTTTACATATACCAATCTGTGACAGGCTGGTTCAGACTCACCCAGAGGTACCTCCCAAGAAAGTCCAGGTGATCTGCTTTTGAAAGGTCACAGCCCTGAAACGCTATAGAGGGCCGTTCTCCTCTGAAATCACGGCGTCTCTATAAGTCCATATTGACTCCACGGCAACTGTTTTTCACTTTCACAATCAAGCCTTTGAAATGTCATTGTCTCCATAGGTCTTAAATGCTGGAGGTATTACATAAGCCGGTACTTCTCCTTCCGTGTGTATTCCATCCCAACTTAAGACAATGGAGTTTCTTAAGGATTTGATGCTCTATCATGCTGGTGTATATCGCCACCTCCTCTGAATACCAGCAAAGGGTTACTTGTTGCCATCTGGCTGGTTAGTGGTCTAATTTCTGAATCTCATTCTGATGATCAACTTCCTATGACTTCTTCTAGTACCAACTGTTTTATTTACACCTAGTAGCAGAATTTAAGCAAGTATCCCAGTGCAAGTAATTTGTTTTGAAGGTGATTCCAAGAAGCACCAGTAGGAGATTGGAAAGTGACAATGTGGTGGGAAAAAGGCAGTTAATAATTTTTTTTTTTTTTAAATAAAGCAAGTTGCAATTGAGGGTCAGAGGAACTTTCTCCCACTGAAAAACTCCAGGATGTTAAAGTAAAACATGTATCCCAGGGCCATGCCACTAGAGGGACAAGAGGGCTGAAGAATTTATATGTACATTCCCATTGGCCTTTTGTTGAAGGCTCTTCCCCAGGGGTATTAATTCCCTGGCACTTCAGGCATCAAACCGAGCTTCAGAGAACGGAGAACGGCCGCAGGCAAAGACATAGAGGTGCTGTCATTTGGAAGCTGGTCTGATGTGCACAGAGAAGTAAAGACAGGGTATCTGGGTGCGACAGTGAGAGTGTGCTATGTTTGGATAAAGGACAATCTAAAAAGTAAAAATGGTATTTTCTGAAATTATACTTTACAATGTTTGTCTCCAAACATATTACTCTAATACCTACTTACTCATCCTTTATTGCTGCTAAAGTTTTCTTTCAATAGATCTTTATTATAAACAGTTGCATACTAATTTCATATACTCTATTTTTAGTCTCTTTTTACCCATTATGAACATATATTTGATTTATAAAATTTCTGTAATTTGTTGGAGAGATAATATATGAAGCATAAATAGTAATATGTTATAACTTCAAAAACAGTACAATTTCTGTTGCTAGATAGGGAGGTAGAGCCAGATTGTGAAGGCTTACTAAGTCAGATGCACAGAGAAGTGACAAAGTGGAGGGATAAGGGCCAGTGGTTTCCATACACCTATCTGTGACAGGCTGGCTGAAAAAATACACACCTAACATTCAACATGGGTATTAGTGTGTGCATATATATAAAAATATATGTAAAATTTGTGGAAAGTTTAAGATTTACCAGCCGTTGTTGAAAAGAAAGAAATTTTTAAACTGGTGATGACAGTAAAGGAGATGGATACTAACACAGATGAGAGAGAGAGAGAGAGATGATAGACAGACAGACAGATAGCTAGATAGAGTTTTCTCAAAACTAGGAAGGTTAAATATGCAGTCCAATAAGAGAAGTCACTTTCTTTCGTTAAGGTGTACTCCTAAAAATCTGTTTTGCATTTGCATATCTAAAATTAGACGGGTTATGAAAGGTGAATGGTAAGAGAATGTGTTTCTAAAGTTTTTATTAAGGATTAAGAAAATAATATTAAAGCATTTCCATCCAGTAATTCTGACCCATTGTGACCCTAAAATAACTTACTAAACTTCCTGCAGGTACTAACTTTTATTCTTGGAAACCTACTGGGAAAATAACAACTCTGAAAGGATTTGGAAATCCTGGAACTAAAAGTGTCTGACAGTATGAGATTACTATCGATCCTGTCGCCCAACAGACTTGCAAGTTCAAGCAGCCACCTCTACGTCTTTAGAAACATCTTCCCATAAAAATAGTAGGCTCTTTGCCCAAGTAAAGATACTGATCAGGCAATTTCACTTGCAATAGCTTGAAATCATTCATATGGAGAGTGTTATGGATATAATTATGTCTTCCTAAAATATGTGTTGAATTCCTGGTGCTTTTTACCTGTGGATGTGATCCTGTTTGAAAATAGGGTTTTTCTTTTATTATATTTATGAGAACATACCAGAGTAGGGTGGTTCCTAAACCTAATCACTTCTGAATTATAGAAGACCAGAATAGACACAGGAACACACACACATGGGGGAAGACAGATTGCATGTGTGGATCCTCTGCAAACCAAGGAACACCAAGAAACCAAGGAACACCCAGGGCTTCTGACAAGGAAGGAATCAACACTGTTGAGAACTTGATATAGACTTTCAGCCTCCAGAACCGTGAGAAAATAAATTTCTGCTCTTTAAAGCTATCTACTTGTGGTATTTGTGCTACAGCAGCACTAGATAACTAAGACAGACAGTAATTTAGGAAGGTCAATATACACTGTCTTGTTTTATGTAGACTATGAATATAGTGGGTGGCAGAATTGGTGTTGTTAGATGATATTAATGGGCTAACAAGAACTGAGAAGGGGATTCGCAGAAACATAAAATATCAGATGGAAGGAGAACTAGTACAAAGCTAATGAAGGAAGAATTATCTTTGGATAAGAGAAAGGGGAGCGTGCTCTAAATTCTGGCCTCAATGTTATGCTTTTTTTCAGTTGCTGCACAAATGAAGAGTGAGTACTTGGTCTGATGAACAGTGCTGATCTATCTCAATTTTATGTGACTATAAACAGATTTTTCAAAAGAATGCGTCAAAATGGTTTAGTTGAGAGTCATTACTCATTAAATATTAATTAAGAATTGCCAACTTGATGTTAGGACAGATATCGGCCATAGAAAACAATACCAACTATATATCTATATCTGTATCTTTATATCTGTTTCTGTATTTATATATCTATATCATGCATCAGACAAAGGTTAAGGACAGGGGATATCCAAGAATTAGGGAAGACTTTGTGATTTTGAGATCTCAGCCTCATCCTCTTGTCCCATATGAAATGATATGATATGAAAGTATAAAAATAAGAAATAAAACCATAATTATTTTACAGGTGTTGGGCAACAGAAGAAGACGTAATTCATTCTGACCATGAAGAAGAATGGCCCTGGGCGTGCTCAGTAGATGTGGGAGTGTAATGACTGTAGCATTAGGTGGTTTCTGTTGTTGGAGGGATGTGCTGAGCCCAAAGAGCAAGCCAAAATCTGCCTGAAAGCACCAACTTAGAACAAGAATGTGGAAATAATAAAAGAAAAGTAAAAGGAGATGAACGACAAATTCAGATTTTCCAAACTGCATCTAGCATCGTGGTTCTCAACCGAGGCTGACTGTGTCCCCGTCCCCCAGGGGACATTTGGAAATGCCTGGAGACATTTTTGGTTGTCACAACTGGGGGCAGGGGTGCTGCTGGGTTCAAATGAATAAAAGTCATCAATATACAGGACATCCCTGTACAATAAAGAATTATCTGACCAAAATGTCAATCACGGCAAGATTGAGAAACTCTCCCAGGTGTTCTGGAAAAAAGAAAAACAATAGTGGGTGTTGAGTGTATCACTTAGAGAATCATTAGCTGCGATAACAATAAGTCTCTAAAATTTCAGGGGAGTAACAGAAATGTATTTATCACTCACATAACCATCTGATACACGTGATCTTTGGCAGTGAGGGGCTTTTCTCCCTTGACTGATTTAGGAATGCAGCTCTCTTCCATTTTGTGTCTTCTCCATCTATAATGAAATCAGAATCTTCTGTCTCCATCATCCTAAACGGGAGAAGAGAGTGAAGAAGGCGAATCTGCTTCTTAAAAACTCCTACCTGAAAGTGACACATCACTCTTCTTAGGTAGTAATGTGGACACAACTGGATACAAAAAGCTTAAGACAAGTAGTTTCTGGACAAGCAGTTGTCTTCCTATGATAATTCCACACTATGGGAGGAGTCTGAATTTGTGGAGTACCTGGGTGGTGCAAATGGTTAACAAGCTTGAATACTAACTGAAAGGTTGGAGGTTTGAGTTCACCTAAAGCCACTTTGGAAGAAACGCCTGATGATCTACTTCTGAAAAATCAGTCATTGAAAATCCTATGGAACACAGTTCTACTCTGATGCATACGGGGTTACCATGAGTCAGAACGGACTCTAGGGCAATTGATATAGTATGAGCCTCAGTCTAGCTTCCATCACCACCAAATAATGGCACATCTTTCTTTTCACACATTCAAAACATCCCCTCACTTCCCCAAGCAGGATAGATTAAAGTCTGATCCACTGTCCATATCCAGCTCAGCATCAAAGATCTCCAAGTAATGCCTGGTCTGCTTTATCAGTTCTAGATGTGACTACTGACATATGAATTAAAGAATAGTTGATCTGTACCCACGTCCCAAATGCAAACACAGAGCAGCGGAGCAGGCATCTTCCAGCTGGAAAGCAGTAGCGGGTGATACACAGCACTCACTCGCCCACAGCATTATGGAATCCTGCTGTACAGGGAGGGTGAGAACCTTTGTCCTCACAGTGAGGGGAATTGCCCTCATAAGATCTTCAATTTACTCTCTATAAGGAAACTCCTTGTCCATTATTTATCTAGTCTTTGGGCTCCACTCTCTTGGAAATTCTTTGTTCCATTTCTTCCTAGACCACATCTAAAATGGGCATTGAGGAGTATGCCCTCTTGGGGAATAATAGCTTTTCCAGCTTGGTAAAGATTTTTCACAGTCACAGGATTATCTAGGCCAGGCTCATAGTTTCTTTGCAACACTATTTGCTTCAGTAATTTCCATATGCCAGCACACACAGGTAAAACAGTTTTCTGTAAAGAATTCTCAAGTCTGGCCAATTATTTGCTTCTTGTAACTATATTTTCTTTTGCACAAACCTAATGGCACCATCTTGAAACCATTTAAAACAATTTAGTGGGAAGGGAACAACATTAATGGAATTTTTGCCACAGGGCTCAGCGTCTCCTTTTAAGAAGTGACAATTTTTAAGGGATCCTTGTTGCCCAAGGAAACCCTGATGGTGCAGTGGTTAAGAGCTTGGCTGCTAAGCAAAAGGCTGGCAGTTTGAATCCATCAGGCACTCCTTGGAAACTGTATGGGGCAGTTCTATTCTGTCCTATAGGGTTGCTTTGAGTCAGAATCGACTCAACGACAACAGGATTTTTTGTTTTTTGTTATTGTTGTTGCCCAAAGTCTTTGTCAGTTGTCTTCATTTTTCTTTAGGGGATCTAGTAAGTTTTTTCAGTTTTGCAAGGCTGCGCATCCCCCACTCTTCACATGGCCTTACTTCTGCTCTTAAACAAGACATTCTTACCAAAGCTCATCTCTTGCAGCATCAAGAAAAATGACCACATGCAATCATATGCAGCTAGTAGTTTTCTAACGTAAACCCTGAAGCTATGGAGTTGGTAAGCCTGTGGCCTACATTCTAAGTTATCACAGCTGACAGTTATACTAATGGGTCACCGCACACATATGGTGACAAATCTTTATTTTCCCAGTCTATGATATTAGTTTCATGACTATCTATCACTTGATCATGAAAGAAATACCGTGTGTTTTGGTTTCCTTATATATTTGCACCCTACAGTCCCTGTAGCATTAGATAAGAAAGACTAATCACACCAAGAAAACTTATGGAGTAATTTAGAATTTTGATAATAAAAAATGCTAAGAAGTTTTACAGAGAGAGAACAAAATAACATGTCCCAGTTATTAAACACTTTATATTTGAAGCCAAAATTACCTTATTTTACCACATAAGTTATTTACAATGGCCCAAGGATGTAACTAATATTATCATTGCTATTTTGCAGACATGGAAACTGAGACACAAAGAATTTAAATGACTTACCCAAGAAATACATGTAATAAGTGGTATAGCCAAAATTTAATTCCTGAGTTTTAAACTCTGCTATATACTGATGTTTGTAGTACTCCTAAAGGAGAAAGAATCAGAAGGGGGATAACATACTTATGGTTTATACTGAGTATAAGAGAACAATTAAGATATATTGTCAAAATATCAAGGGATAATACATTTGATACTATAAATCTATATAGAGCGAAAGTAAATTTCAAGTATGAGTGCAAAAAATATATATTTAGATATTATAAAAGCTTAAAGAAAATATACCCCAAAAAGTGATTTGAATATCCGTACCTAGATACAACTGAGGTTAAATATCTCTAAACAGTAACAAAATTATTTGTGATTTAAAACAATTTAGATGACAATGATATGAGATGATGGGGAGCAAGGAACGGAGTGCAGTATAATTTAGATGAACTTACTATCTCTAATTTTGGTTAGAAAAATATAAAAAATTAAGCTTAATTTTCAAAAAGAGGGTTACTGTTGAAAGAAATCATGTTTAGAAACAATATTTGGAACATAACAAGTGCTAAATAACTATTTTCAGGGAATTGTTTAATAAAATAAATATAAGTAAGACCAAAAGAGAGTCACAGGATGGCGCAAAAGGTTTCCACTGGACTACAAACCAAAAGGTTGGAGGTCTGAACCCATGTAGAGATGCCTCAGAAACAAAGACCTGCAGTCTGCTTCTGAAAAGTCACACTTTGAAAACCCTATGGAGTGCAGTTCACACATGGGATCACCATAAATAGAACTGACTTAACAGCAACTGGTTAAGACCAAAATGGATAAACTTCTAATTTTTAAAGTCAGAGTGAATGTTGGCTAGTTGGCTAGGTATCCTTGAGGCCATTTACTGACTACTTATTAGAAAAATTGGGGGCAAAGCAAGACGGTTAAAGGACCTTTCTGCGGGGAGCCCGAGGGCGTGGCAGGAGAACTGATATACTCAGCAGACACTCCAAGATTTAACATTGTGTGCATGACACCTGTTGGTTGGAGAATGGTAGAAACATTTAAAGAAACGCTCCTAAATGCCAGTCCATTGGGTCTTTTGGAAGCTGAGGCAAGAACAGGAGAATTCAGCCACATCATTTGGAGCACTCAGATTCCAAGCCTTTCTAAAGGGAAAGCTTTTATTCTCATCATAAATAGTATGAAGCCTATGGTGAACTGAATCCAAAGCAACAACAAAACTCAGACACACCTCAATTCCAAACTGTATTGACTCAAACCAGAAAATCAGGATCCGTATAGAACAAAATCCATGACATTTTCCAGATAATGTTGTTTTCTCACTTTCTACGGTTCTTTTAAAGATTTGATAAAAGAAGAAAAAAGATCACAGGATGTATGAAAAAGCAAGAACATGCAATCCAAACTCAAAAGTTCAACAGACTAGACACAGAGATAAGCAAGATGTTGGAAAGATCACACAGGAACTATAAAATAATTATGTTTGGGATGTTAAATGAGTTAGTGGAAAAAGTGGACAATATGTTTGAACATATGGGAAATTTCAGGAAAGAGATTAAAAACCAAAAATAGAACAAATAGGAAGGTTAGAAATGAAAAAAAAAAAAAAAAAAGATATCAGAGGTGAAAAGTCATTTTCCTGGGCTTATCAACAGACTGAAAACAGCAGACAGAAAAAAAAAAATCAATAAATATGGAGGTAAGTCAATACAAGTTATTAAAGCTGAAATCAAAAAAGAAAGGAGAATTTAAAAAAAAAAGTGAAACGCAAAGTCCAAGAGCTCACAGACAATATCAAATGATATAACATATATGTAATTGGTTTCCCAGATGAAAACAGGAAAAATAATGGCAGAAAAGATTTGAAGATCATAGCTATGGATTTTTTGAAATTGATGAAAGACTCCACTTACTGGTGCAAGAAGTGTTGTTATACTCAAGTAGGATTATTATAAGGAGAATCACACTGAAGCATATCATATAGAACTTGTTGAAAACCAAATAAAGAGACAAAATATCAAAAGTACCTAGAGAAAAAAAGCTACATTACATACAAGGGAGCAAATAAATATAATTATGGCAAAAATCTCATCAGAAGCAGTTAAATACAAAAGAAAATGGAAATACAACCGTAAAGTGCTAATTTTTTTTCTTTTTAAAAAGTTAAACTGAATTTCTAGTGAATATATACCAAGCAGATCTGCATTGTAATAACTGACAAAATAAAGTCTTTAGGCTGAAAAGAAACTATACTGGATAGAACAAAATGTGTAAAGAACAGGAATTTGTTAAAGAAAAGTATAGTTGTATAAAGTTCTTACATAGTAGAATATTTTTATAGACTTAAAAAAATTAAGTCACATGTTTTAATCTCTAAAGCAAAGATTAACAAAAATAAGCAGTCATGACAAAAGAGTTAATAGAGAAGATAAAACTGAATATTAAAAAAAATAGAATAAAAACCTCTATTAACCTTTCCCTAAAACGGGAAGAAAGGAGGAATGGAGAAATAAGGACATGAAAAAACAAAAGAAAAACACTTATAAAATGACCTAAATGGATAAATATAAAAGCTACAGTCACAATGAAGTAACACCAGTCCTTAGTAACTGACAGAATCATTAAATGATTAGTTAAGGATACTGAATGCTTGAACAACACTCCAAAACAACTTGACTTAATTGACATTTATAGAACAGTATACCTAACAGCTCATTCTTCTCAAGTGCCTATGGAACATTTACCAAGAAAAATCATACATTGGGTAATAAAATAGTCTCAGTAAATTTTGAAGGACTAAAATTACACAAAGTATGCTCTCTTATCACAATGGTGTTTAACTGTAAATATATTAAAATATAATATCTAGCAAATCACCAATATTTGAAGAAAAAAATATACAAGATAAAACAAAAAGATTACGAAGAACGAGAGATGTGAACAGAAAATATGCATTACATTTCTAAATAGCACATAGATTAAAGAACTCACAAAGAAAATCAGAAAATATTTTGAGCTGAATAAAACAGAAGATTTGTAAGATATAGTTAAAGCAATCCTTAGAGAAAAATTAACTTTAACTATCACTATTAGTAAAAAAGAATGACATATTTAATGATCTTTCCATCTTAATATGCTAGGAAAAAAGAACAAGCTAAAAAAAATGTGCAGAATAAAGGACACCAAACCAAAACCCGTTGCCCTCGAGTCAATTCCGAGTCATAGAAACTCTACAGGAAAGAGCAGAACTCCCCAATGGAGTTTCCAAGGAGCGCTGGTGGATTCGAACTGCCAACGTTTTGGTTAGCAGCCGAGCTCTTAACCACCCCACCACCAAGGCTCTGAATAAAGGATATATTATGTAAAATAGCAGGAATCAATGAAATAGAAAACAGAAATACAGCAGAGAAAACTAACCAAGTTAAATGTTGCAACTCTGAAAACATGACTAAATAATAAAAAAAATTTTTAGCAAGACTGATCAAATAAAAAAGAGAAAGAGTACAAATACAAATACTGATATAACAGATGCAAGAAGGGAATCAGTGCAGAGCCTACAGACATTAAAAGGCAATATTATGAACAACTTCAGGCCAACAAATTTGATAGCTTAGGAGAAACAGATAATACACCTTACTAAAATTGATACACGACAAACAGAAAATCTGAAAATTCATATGGAAAAATCCTCACCACAATGAAAAATTCAAGACATCTTTGGCGCATAACTATGAAACATTTGGAATAGATAATACCAGTATCACACAAATTCTTACAAAAGAGGAGATAACATGACCCCAATCATTTCAACCTAATTTGATAGGAAACATACTCATGGACGGGAAGACACACTTTCATAAAAATGCCAGTTCTCCCCAAATCAATCTATATATTGAACACAAACTAAATCAAAGCCCCCAGTTTCTATACCAAATATTGTATGTAATTTTGTTAAAAGGATAGCCGAACAAATCAATGGACCAGAACAGAGAGTTAATGAACATACCTGTTTTATTGGATCACATGATTTTCAACAAGTTTACCAAAGCAGTTAAATGAGGAAAGGATTTTTTTTTTTTTTTTTAAAGTAAATAGTGTTGGGAAAACTAAAGAAAAGAAGCACGACCCATTTTCATTCGTACACAAAATATGCTTTGGTGTAGATCACACAGATAAACTTAAGAGCTAAAACTATAAAGTGGTTTAATGAATAAAAACTAAAATGTCTTCATGAAACAGTCTACTCAAATGAAACAGAAGGGTTATAGAGAAAACTCATTATTAAAGAGAAAATGAAAAATTGAATGTCATTGAAATTAGAAAATTCTGTTCATTGGAGATCATTGATTAGGAAATGAATAGACAAAGCCACACACACAGAAAATGTTCGCAATGCATATTTCTGACGATTGACTTGTATTCAGAGGATATAAATAACCCCCACTACTCAATAATAATAAAAAAAAAATAAACTGTCTAAAGGCTTGAACAGTTACTTCATGAAATATGCATGAGTATCTAATAAACACATGAAAAGATGTTCTTAGGTTTTCAGGGAAATGCAAAACAAAAAACACTTTAATATACACATGCACTCAAGAATGGCTGAATGAAAAAAGGCTAATAACGTAACTGCTGCCAAGGATGTGGAACCAATGGAATTCTCATACCTGGCTTGTGGGAGTGTGAAATGACTGGGGGAAACTGCGTGGTAGTCTCTTTAAAAATGTAAATTATATCTACCCTGTTGGGTTGCTATGAGTTGGAATTGACTCGACAGCAAGGGGATTATGAACAAGTGGTTTTAATTCTAGATATTTATTAAAGAGAAATAGTATCTGTCCACAAAAACTTGGCATAAATATGCTGTTAGAAAAATCCTGAATTCAGTAATATCATGGTAGAAGCCAGAACAAAAATGTAGCACTGTGTAATTCCAGTTATATGAAGTTCTAGAGAAGGCAAAACTAACCTATGATAATAGAACTAAGAACAAAAGTTGCTGTTTTGGGTGGAGAGGACATCGTTTTGAAAGAGAAATGAAAGTATTTTTCAAAATGATGGAAAAATTCTAAATTATAATAGTGGGATGAGTTACACGAGTCATACCTTTAAAAAAAAACTGATCACATTGTACAGTTAATATCTGTGCATTTCATTGTGTGTAAATTATGCTGTAAATGAAAAAAACACATTTATATAGTTGTCATATTTTAAATTTTACCAAAACATAGAAAAATATATGAAGCTACTCAATTCAATGTATGAAGAACTAATAATACAAAACTGTTACAAAAATATAATAATAGCAAATTATAATCCATTCATACTTAAAAATATATATGCAAAAATATTTAAATATATCATTGTGTTTTAAAAATATAGCATGATCTAGTAAACTCCATTACAGGAATGTAAAAAGTTAAGCATTAGGAAATCTATGATTGTAATTCCTTACATTTAAGATAAGTTCTTTAAACAAGCATTTCAACCAAATAATTCATAAATATTTGTTTATATTGAAAATAAAGATTAAATTTATTACTCATTCATGATAATCCTCTGAGTAATGGAATTAAACTGATTTAAGTATGTATAACAGTTATCAGAAGCTTACAGCAAACACTTTACTTTATATGGAATTCCAATTAAAAGTACACACACACACAGATGTACATTACTGCCTCTGTTAAGTATTTGTTTTACCAGAGCCATTTTAATACATAAAATAAGGAAAAGGAAAAAACATGTATTGTAAAAGCAGAGACAAAACTTTTCAACCCGGAATATCCCAGACTATCAATTCTCAAATTCTTAGAACTAAAAAACTGAGTAAGAATGCTAGCTTGTACAAGACTGGCGAATACATCTATTCTGTTCACCAACAATAACCAAATGGAAGGTAAAACAGACAATGCACTGATTTGCAACAGCAAAAAAATATATAAATAACCTGAAAATAATCCTAACAAGAAAGATCCAAAATTAAGAAAACTTTAGTGAAGCTCATTAAGAAAGCCTATGTAATGGAAACTATGTTGTATCAATGGATGGTAAGACAAAATATCACAGAGATGACAATTCTCTTCATTCAATCTATACATTCAATTTAAAACCAGTCAAAATAAAAACCGAACTTTTTTCATGAAATTCGAGGTGCTAATTTTATATAACAGTATTATGCAAAAAAAAAAAAAAAAGAGAGAGACAGCACTTAAAAATAACGAGCAGGATTATACAATTTAGGAAATGTCAACATACTATAAAGTGAGTAATAAAAGAACTGTTATTTTGTGTACTCGTAGATCTATGAAAGAAAATATAGATTCCACATAAGACTCACAAAAGTATTGGAATTTATATAATTAGACTGAATTTCAAATCATGGTAAAACGGGTGCTAGTATCATAAAAAATCCACATACATTGAATTATTAAGAAAAATAAATGATGGACTTTGAGAAAACATTTATTTTTAATATATCTCCCATTATAAAAACTTATTTGATAATAATGTATTCTTTAATTTTGTTTAGATAAAATACTAAGAGTTTTCCTTAGTTTTGAGCAAAATCTCCTCTAATAACAAACGTTCCTCAATTTCCTACTTATTCCAGGATTTTAACATTAAAATAAACTATTAAATGGCTATGCCTACACTGGCCTGATGTAGGCACCCACTGCTATTCCATAAGCTTGGAGTTTATTTTTTCCTTCACGTTCTACTGCTATGCTCTCCAAATTTTTCATCAGCAGAAAGATGTGTATCTGTCTTGCAGGCAGTATTGTCTTACTTTGCTGCACGGATTTTAACACAGCCTTTTTTCATTTAGTATTGTCAATTGTGATCATGTGCGGTTTTCTTCCACTTAACTTTTTGGAAGCTGTCGTTTGCCATTTACTTGGCTTGATCTCTGTGAATTTTACAAAAAGCTTTCTTTTACTGAAAACAGTAACATTTTCCTTTAGAATATAGACTGAGTATAGGAGAAATCTCATAAAAGCAAATGATTTATTGTGCTGTTACCAGCCATTCTTTCTTTCTCAAAGTCAGATAAAACTGTAATTGTTGAGTCTTAAGAAAGATTTTTTTCTTTTTAAATCTGTCACATTTTCCCCCACAATATATCGAGATATTTCATTTTGTAAATAAGATGTATAATAACCATAAGATCCATATATATATCTAATACATAGATAGCAATGACATTTGTTAACTCGTTAAAAATACCTGAGTTTTGTTTAATATCCAATGAAGAATTTGAACTTCAAAGATGCAATAGATGAGTAAAATAAAATTCAATGTATCTCAAGGCTTGTATTTTCGGTTTGAAGGACCAAGCTACACTGTTATAGACTTGCTAGATGAGAAATAATTTTTTAAATTTCTACCTAATGTTAAAACCCCTCCCTACTGGAGCCCTGGTGGCCCAGTGGTTAATAGCTCGGCTGCTAACCAAAAGATCAGCAGTTTGAATCCACCAGCCGCTCTTTGGAAACCCAATGGGGCAGTTCTGCTCTGCCCTATAGGATCTCTACGAGTCAGAAATCAACTCAACAGCAACAGGTTTGGTTTGGTTTTTGGTTATGCTACCCTAGAAGAAAATATTCTTCGGACATATTTTGCAGGAATGGCATGATGTTAATGTTCAGTAATTTTTCACCAGTGGACAATAAAAAATCCATTTGATATTGCGTAATAGGACTTCTGTCTGAGTATTACCAAATTAATGAGAAGAATTTTGAGTGTGTGTGCGTGTGTGTGTGTGTGTGTGTGTGTGTGTGTGTGTGTGTGTGTGTAGCTTATACTTTAAAGGACGTTTGAAAAGTTCCAAATAATTTTTAGCGTTATGTAGTTTAATTACTGGAATAGGGGTAGAGCATTTCAAGGCGACCACTTTGAGGCTAGTACTTCATAGCAGAAAGAGCTCAAACTTTACAGACTTCTATACATGAAACCAAGTCCCTGGTGCACTGTACATAGGACTAGTGAAACAGCCCCCTTGTGCCTCAGATTCCACATGTATACAACGAAGAAAATGCTAAGGACAGCATAGTGACTAGCATAGGGAAGGTGGCCCTTGATAAATGCTGGCTCATTTCCGCCCTTCTTTTCCATCCTTCACCTTTAATGGAATAGGTAAGTCCTAGAATGTTGGCTAACAATATTAGTTTCACTCATTTTTTCACTTTATATTAAAACTCCGATTCTCCCTGATATCTAAATTATCCAGTGAATAATAAGAAAATGCCATTGAAACATAGATTTTTAGCTCCTCTGAAACATATAAACATTAAAGTTATAATCTTATTTCCAAAGATGTTATTAACTTAGTCTAAATCAGCTTGAAATGTGTTGCCCTCAACTGGATAATATACAGGATAATGAGAGACATTATTAACTCTCTTCATATATTGAGGAGAAAGATTTTATGGTGTGTTTAAGCTCACACACATGATATCAATGGGTCTGGGTTAAATCCCAGCTACCTTCTGACTGGTCCATACGCTTGTGTCTGTATCAGGAGTTACCAAGGCTTCCTGCCCATCTTCTGATTTGGGCCACCAAAGTTGTCAAGTCGATTCTGACTCATGGCGACCCCATGTGTGTCAGAGTAGAACAGTGCTCCATAGGGTTTTCAATGGCTGATTTTTCAGAAGTACATCACCAGGACTTTCTTCCAAGGTTCCTATGAGTGAACTTGATTCTCCAACTTTTTGCTTAACAGCGAGCATGTTCACTGTTTATACTGCCCAGTGGACTACAGCTATGCTACAGGCTCAAGCCAATTCCAACTCATCACAGCTCTATAGGACAGAGTAGAATTTCCCCATAGAGTTTCCAAAGAGCATATGGTAGATTCGAACTGCTGACCTTTTGGTTGGCAGCTGGGCTCTTAACCACAACACCACCAGATAAGTTAAATAATTTGCCAAAGGTCACTCAGCAGAACCAGGTGGAAAACTTCTATCTCTTTCTTGAAACCATGTTGCTGTTCATTTTTTTCTTTCTCTCCCACCATATCATACTGAAGAGCTTTCATTCTTTTTGTGTTCTTAGGATTCTGTGCACTGGGATATATATCAACACTAACGAATGTTTTCAGAGGTTGGTAAAAGTCTTTATGTTGCTCTAATTTATGATTTAGCTATTTCATTTAAAGTGATCATTGGCACAAGTATTCCCTCTCTTACTCTCTACAATGCGTTTTACATGGTAAACATTTTACACAAAATATAAAGTAGGTGCTCAATAAAAATGGAATGGTCACTTAATTTTGACATCAACTGCAGGTCATGTTTTTTAGATAACAAACAAATAGTTCCAAAAATTCACCAAACTATTTTCATGCACTGGAAGTTAGTTATATTGACTACAGCTTATACTAAGAGTGCCAGTGGCAAGAATCGGAAATCTTTGCTATAGAGGAAGTGTTTTAATATTTGTTGTAATGGTATTTACACACGGCAATACACTTGTAGAATATTACTAGCTTTAGGCTTTCTCTAAGCCTGAACAAACTCAATTCCCAAACTCCCAGAACAATTTTTAAGCAGAAAGGAAAAAGGCAAGCCTGGAGTCAAATGTAGAAGGGATTTCATACAAGGTAGAAATCAGAATTGGAAATGGTAGAGGTCAAACACAATTTAATAGTCGTGCCACAATATTCTGTCCACTATCAGCTTGACGTGCTGGAGTGATGGGCACTTAATACCACACTGGTGGGGAGGAGTTCAGTCATTGTGATGTCCTCCGCACTCAGAGACTGAAACTTACATCATAGTAATATTAATAATAAGGACACTCAATGATTGGTGGTGCAATGGTTAAGAGCTAGGCTGCTAACCAAAAGATTGACAGTTTGAATCCACCAATCACTCCTTGAAAATTCTATGAGACAGTTCTACTCTATCCTACAGGGTTGCTATGAGTCAGAATCGATTCGAAGCCAATGGGTTTGGTTTTTTGGTTTTATGTATGTAATATTAGTAATAAGGACACCCAATGATTATTAATCACTTACTATATGCCTTTTCATTGTGATAAGGGTTACATATATATAATTTATTTTTATTTAATCTTTACAAGAAGTCTGTTACTTAGTATTATTCTTGTCCATTCTTGGCCAAGGTAATACAATCTTCAATTGACAGAACTGGGATTAGAATACAGTTATTTATAACTCAAGAATCATTAACACATTAACTAATTTGATAGAATGTCATCCATATAAAGTTATTATTTGTTGGCCATCTAAATATTAAAAAAAGAATAAAATATACAAATAATAAAAGTCATAAAGATAATACTTAATACTTCACAACCTGAATCCTGTTTAAATTGTTAGACTCTTGAAGTCATACAAGCTGTAAAAACTGAAGTTTTCTTTCCCCTTGGGGTAGATCTTAGGATACTTATGAAAGCATTTTTTTCTCATGGAAATATTCTCAGCATAAAAAATTTGTTTTTTTATTGCATATTTACATTCCAGAAAGATAATGAGAATGTTTTAAAACAATTTCAATCATATAAAATTATTCTGTATCTTTTATTTTGTTATTGTGGACTTACTACATTTTTAAAACATATACATGGATAATTTTAAGAGATATAAATTAAGTTGACTTTTTAACTTCAGAAAATGTATATTCCATTGGGAATCAGAGTGGCTAATTCCACTGAAATTTTAGAAGTCCTAGTGGGACCTCAGTCCTATAGTCCTTTTCTTTTTAAATGTAAATATTAAGTGTTTTAATGGATTTGGCAGATTAATAAAATTAATTTCCCTCTAAATCTTGTAAACCTTTCACTTTTTATTATAGGTGCAGCACACACTCTTTCCACATAGAGGGCAGCTTCAGCCCTCTGAATTGCAAATTCTCTATCACTGATGCAGCCTTTCCCCAGACAGACAAAACTGAGCAGAGTCCAAAACATTATAATAACATTTGTCTCCGTTGCAGATGAGGGCCAACACGTATTAATTTGTCATTTGCTGCATATTTATCAAGCAGATTGCAGACTATTTCCAGACTGAGGCAGTTAAAAGCCTTTATTAAAAATGATGCTTTTGAAATCTAATTTATTTCGGCATGCATATATTTTTGTTTAATACTTTTTTTATCTTGCAAGCTAATAATGTTTCAAAAGTGTCAAACAGGCATGTTAGGCTTTACAAACCTATTATTATTTTTTATTAATATGTTTTGGTACAGTGCTGCTTTATATTCTTTTTTTTTTTTCTGTTCTACCCCTGAATATTTTAAAAGAAACCAAACTACCATTGGAACTGGTACAATGGCAGCTGGTAGCTACCATGACAATCATAATTTTAAGGAATTATGCCTAAGACCTTTATAGAAGGATATTATCAGGCAAATAGGATGCATAAATGAATCATAGTAAGTTGTCTGCTACATATCTGAATAGTTTTTCATATCCCACACATAAAAGCAAAAAGTAGGAAGTTTTTGTTTACATATGTGGCACTATCTAGAATAACATCAATTCATGGGTTATTGAAAAAGACATAAAGTTCTTTATATGAAGAGATAGGAGTTGCTAAATATAAAGCAGACTCAATGAATATACCTCAACTACTAAAGCATCTTGAAACGTAACGAAGCCATGTTGGCTAGGTACTTTTATTGTGACATGAATAGCTTAGAACACTGACTTTTAATTCCCTCTATATAAGCTTTTATACTACAGTGTTATATATTTTAAAACATGAAGCTTGTTGAACCTTCTTATCTTTCAGACACTGTTCCAGAGGATATAATGAATACGAAGATTTAGAGATACCGACTTTGCCTACTATGTGCTTAAAATATAGTGAGAAAATGATACAAAAATAGTTTTGGTGATATAAACATCCCAAATTTATGATACAAATAATAAGCCTTTTAAGAATCCAGATGAATTTATCAAGCTAGAATAGTCACGTTTAAGGTGGAAGAAAATAGAGAGGGTCTTGTTCCTGGCATCTCAAGAGCTGAGTTTGACTTCTGATTCTACTAATTATCACTGTGTTATTCACAATGTCCCTCTTCTTCTCTCAGCTTCATTTAGTCATCTGGAGAGTTACTAATAATACCTATGTGACCGTTACAATGTTAAAATATGATATTGTCTATGAAAACACACTGTAAACTTAAAAACAATTAACAGAGGTTAAAATGATGTATTAGGCAGGGAATAAAACACCAGATTCTATAACAACTAAGTGTCAGTGGCTTAAGACAAAAAGAAAGTGTATTTCAAGTTCTTGAAAAATTCAAGGCGGATATTCCCAGTCAGGATGTGGTAAATTGAGGACACAGACTAATTCTATCATTTTTTAGGGTCTTGGTGCCATTCAATGGATTCTGTGATTCCAACCAAGAGATGAACGAAGAAGGCGTGAACAATGTATAAGGGAGGAATTTCTAAGGATCAGGCTTGGAATTGGCAGCCACTACTTATATATTACACTGGTAGAACAAATGCAATCGGGAATAGTCACACGGTCCTAACAAGATACTAGGAGGCTCGTAATGTAGTCTAGCAGAGGACTAAAGAGGAGAGAACATACTTTATGTTGGTGAAAAATCAGTGAAATTTTTTTCACTGAATGGTAAAAAATTAGCCAGTCTCTGCCACAAAAAGAACCATTACGTTCATTTTAACCGGGCTTTGAAATCTGGCTAGGCATTGAATAAGTGACAGTAGGTCAGGAAATGCCTTCCAGTTAAATAGAACGGTATGACAGATAATTAGAAAACATAAGACAATTTAAAATTAAGAAATACAATGTAGAGGTGAAAAGTAAGGAGTCAGAGGACATGGGTTTACACATACTGACTTCCCCACACTTAGGTGTGAAACAATTAATTGTTGAAGTACCCAACCTCTCTAAACCAATTTGTTCAACAATAAACAATTTATAATAATTGTATCTACCACACAGGTATTTTTTCATGAGGATTCCAACAGAGAATGTGGATTAAGTAAATTGCACATTGCCTGTTTCATTGTAAGAACCTAGTTAAGATTCAATAATAAAGACCTTGAATTGCATCAATGAACGTGATCCATTGCCAAAACTAGGGTATTTTTTTCTGTTTCTCCTATTTCCTGATTTGTCCCAAGTTAATATGTTTATAAACCCAAAATCTGTCATGAAAACTAGGAGGAAGAAAATAGGACAACTACCTTGGAGTATCTTGTTAGGTACTGAAAACACTAGCAGTGGTTTGTGCAATAGTACTTGATCGACGCTGCTGCTTTCAATAATTGTAGTAGTTCAGGAGTGCTAAGGTCATTAACTGAGTAGGTTATGCAAAATAGTTTCCCAAGGAACATGTGTTCATTCTAAGAGAAAACTGTCCCAGCTACACTTTCATGCTTCATTTTACTTGGAACCCACTTCAGTACTCACAAAGATCAACTTGGTTAAGATCACGCAATGTTTCAGTTCTGCTCTTGGCTAACCTCCAAATCTAGTTGAAACATTGATATAATTCAAGTTTAAGATTGGTTTATTTTCCTAAAAAAATTTTAAAATTTAACTATGAACACTTGATAGCATTAGAGATAACCCTTGTAGGCTAGACCTTTATCCAAAAGACTGGGTAGAAAGTAACTAAACTTTCAAAACAGCACAGCAGAACATCGTTTGTCTGGTACTTATTAGAGAAGCACTCAGGACTTTGACACCATCATAAATCAAAATGTCAACACTATAGATTATATTTAGAAATGAATAGACAGCCAGAGTAGACTCTAGAGCACAGCTGGTATACCCTTCCCAAGTCCAATGACCTTAAGTCTATTGCTCCTGTTGAAGACCAGCTGGGTTCTCTGGGTGGCACTCAACATTATTATCCCAAAGCAAATTATTATAATCAGCTTTCAATCATCTAAGGTCTAAACTTCAGAAAATCGGAGTAAGCAAATAAAGTCATATAATGAATAAAACACCGTTTATTAGGTATAGAAACACCATTTTTATATAAAGAAATATTTTGGAACAGACTTTTACAAATTTCCCAAACTTTGTATCAACAGTCCGGATAATTTCTACCAATATAAATACCCATGAAAGTATTCAAATTGTGAACTGAGTTTGTTGTGGCTTATGTTGATCAAAGCAGTGTTCCTTCTAAATGTAACTGTATATTTTCATATTGTAATTCCTGTTTTGTCTTCGCTATACTACCAAAGGTGGGCAAAAGTCAAATTAATGAAACCAATGGAAGAGTCAAACCAGATAATAATATTAAACACTGGATTATTTTTTCCTGGATACAAAAATGTTAGCCTAAATTTACTCTCTAATTATTTATTAGATGTCAAAAAAGACACATATAAATTTAGTAACACTTATGTTATAAAAAATGAAAGACAAAAAAATAGGTAGGTAAACAATATGAAATTACATTCATTACATTGTTTTAACGTATCACAAAAATCAAATCTATCTATTTTTAAAAAGTCACGAAAGGACAAATATTGTATGATTTTACTAATCTGAGATGCACAGAATAGGCATATATACAGAGGGCAGAGTTTAGCGGTCGTTACCAGGTGCAGGAACGAGGAGGAAAGGGGGAACCATTGTTTAGGAAGCATTGAGTTTCTTTTAAGAGTGATGGAAAATTTGACACCGATATTGCAGGTGGTTGCACAACCAGATTGATGTAAATGGTGTCACTGAATAGTACATTGAAAAACATTGAGTTGAAAAATGTATTATCTATATTTTTAAGAAATATAAAAAATGTCTATTTTTGTCGTCCGTTTTGGGGCATGGTGGAAAATACTTTCTGAATTCTAAATTTATTAAGCTGAGTCAAGTAACACTGACAGATGTATGTATTACCCTGAAAGCTGTGATAGCTTCCTCTCTTGGCTCAGGGGAACCTATTTTTAGGCCAAAGAAGCGTATGTGATTTGAATTTATTCATTCAGGAAATACTTATTGAGTGTCTAGTACATGCCAGACTTTGTCAAGGCATTGGGGATATAACAATAAATACAGTTTCTTCATAGAGCTAGTTAGTGGGAGAGAAAACACATACAAATATATACATTTATAATATATCAGGTCATGGTAAGCAAGCTTTCACCAAAATTTCTTCTTTTCTTCTAAAGGTACTTGGATTGTGACTCCTTTTCAGGGATGAGATATCACCAATACCAGGCAACCACAAGTCATATGTGCCTACCTTCTCATCACGACTTAAGAGATGATTGTATCTCCTCCGTGCTCTCTTCATCTACTGGCTGCATGTAGCTATGACAAAACCTTAAAAGAAAGCGAATTACAAATAAAATGAGCCTGCAATTCTGAGTCACCATGAAGAGAACAGCCAGCCTGTGACCAGGAACACACATTTTGGACTGTAATATGAGAGTGAAGTAAATTTATGATACTTAGAGAATCTGTTTTTATTATAGTTGAGCTACACTAGTTATTACACATGGAGTCCCTGGGTAGTGCAAATCAGCTACCAACTAAAAGATTGGAGGTTCAAGTCCACCCAGAAACACCTTTAAAGAAACTTCTGGCAACTTACTTTCCAAAAATAAGCCACTGAAAACCTTACGGAGGATAGTTCTACTCT
Organism: Trichechus manatus latirostris; assembly: GCF_000243295.1. NCBI lineage: Eukaryota > Metazoa > Chordata > Mammalia > Sirenia > Trichechidae > Trichechus > Trichechus manatus. The sequence continues at coordinate 355,630 of NW_004444038.1, forward strand.
GACACACACAGGATCGCCATGAGTCAAAGTCAACTTAATGGCAATTTTTTTTTTTAAGCTATTATATGTGGGAAAATACTTCAGGTTAAGAGAGGAGGGGCTATCTGAACAGTTGAGTTGGGGAGGAATATAAAGTTGTCAAGTAAGCCCTACATAAAAAGACTTTGAAAATAGAAAAAGCGGCTGACTATGGCCGTTACCATTAATTAAGGCACTGTGTGCCACTAACTCCGCACACTGTCCCTGCTAATAAAATATAATATTCCACCAATTCTTCTCTCACTCTGCTGTATTAGGAAATTTTCAGCCCATTTCTATTGTATCTGTCTGATTGGCATGACCCAAGCTATGGTATTTTCAACCACCTCATATGCATGTAAAAGCTGGACAATGAATAAGGAAGACCAAAGAAGAATTGATGCCTTAGCTCTGTGGCAAGAATATTGAATAGACCATGGACTTCCAGAAGAATGGACAAATCTGTCTTGGAAGAAGTACAGCAGAATGTTCTTAGAAGCCAAGATGGTTAGACTAGTTCTCACATACTTTGGACATGTTATCAGGAGGGACCAGTCCTTGGAGAAGGACATCCTGCTTGGTAAAGTAGAGGGCCAGTGAAAAAGAGGAAGAACCTCAATGAGATGGACTGACACAGTAGCTGCAATAATGGGTTCAACCATAGCAATGATTGTGAGGATGGCACAGGAATGGACAGTGTTTTGTTCAGTCGTACATAGGGTCTCTATGAGTCAGAACTGACTCGACGGCACCTAACGACAACAACAATAATTGGCATATATTCATGCTATTATTTATTCACCTAAAACTTTCTTCTTTTCCCCCTCCCCTTTTTCCTCCAGGTACGTTCTCATTACTCTGTGTTTACAACAAAACTACTTGAAAAAGCGGTCCATAATTGTTGCCTCTCCTACCTTCCTACTATAAATGTTTTCTAATCAAGTTTTTGCCCCTACTCCACTAAGAAATGTTTATGTCAAGTTCACCAAAGACTGCATAGGGCTAAATACTATGATCATTTCTTGATCCTCATTTTATATGAAGTGTTAGAGGCATTTGGCACAGTTCTTTTTCTTGAAATATTCCCTTCATGTGACTGTCAGGATGCCATACTTACTGGGTTTTGTATCTTTCTTTCTAACTTCTTTTCATCTATTTTTCTGGTTTCTCATCATCTTCCTTTCCTTTTAATGATTCATTACTCCAGTACTCAGTCCCTGAAACTCTTTTCTTTCTGTCCTTTCTCCCTAGCTGACTTCATTCAGTCTCATGGATGGACACACATACCATCAATATACTGGTAAATCTCCAGTTGATATTTCTAACCCAGATTTCTCCCCTGAAATCCAGATTTTTATATCTATTTCCTACTATGTCCACAACTGGGTCCCTGGTAGTTCCCTAAATCTGCTCCTCCTGTAGTTCTCTATTAGTTATATGATCTACATTTCTAGTTGTTATTGTCCCAAAACTTGGTATCAGCCATGACTTCCCAATTTTCTCAACTCCAAGCTCCTATTCTAATTTGTCAGCAAATCCTGGAAGCTTCAACATATACACAGATTTCAACCTCTTTTCACAATTCCATCTCACCGTAATCTCTCTCCTGGAGTGTTATAACAGCTTCCGTGGGCTCCAATCTGGCCCCCTAGCTTTTACTATTGTAGTCTTTTTCTCAGACAAAACCAGAGAGACCCAACTAAAATGACATTGCTAGACTCAAAAGCCTTTAATGGCTTCCCAACTCACATGTTGTTGTTGGGTGCCATTGAGTCGATTCTGACTCGTAGCAACACCAAGTGACAGAGTAGAACTACCTTATAGGGTTTTCTTGAATGTAATCTTTACAGGAGCAGATCCCCAGGTTTCTCCCACGGAGCAGCTGGTGAATTCCAACCACCAACGTTTCAGTTAGCAGCTGAGTGCTTAACCATTGTGCCACAAGGGCTCCTTTCCCAGCTCACATAGTCACGGTAAAAATCCAAATCCTGTCACTATGAAGCCTACATGATCTAGGGCCTTTTTACCTTCCCAATTTTAGTTCCATTCTACTATTTCTCTTGGCCACCATGACACACTGGTCTCCTTGATCAGTCTGAGATATAAGAATTCCTCCACGCTTCACTTCTCAAAGAAACCACAGATATTAACATGGCTAGTGTTCTCACTTTCCTTATATTTTATTCAAAAGTAATCTTTCCAATGAGGCCATCCTTGGACACTCTTACCTAAAATTGTATACACAGTCTTGACAGTTTATGTCCCCTTCCCTGCTTTATATATTCTTCAGTACTTATTACTATCTAAAATCTTTGTTTTTCACCCACACACACCTGCTTATTGTCACTGTTAGTTTATAAACTGTATGAGGGCAGAGATTTTTGTCTGTTTTGTCACTTCTGTATCCCCAGTTCCTAGGACAGAACATAGTACATAGAAGATGTACAGTAAATATTTATGGAATTATTGAATAAACTAATTAGAGGATGCAGTACATTACTCATGTTGTCAGTGTGAATATTAGAGTTACATAATTAAGGGTGACTCCCTAAAATTTTTTTTCTACCTTGTAAGTTACCAAACACTGAATTACTTTTTAAAAATGTAAAAATGTATAGGTCTGATCCGCTGTGCTGAAGTTTTTGGATCAATATATCCTGAACATATAATAAATATTTTAAATTGTCTCTTCCATTGTCTGTAAGCCGTTTTCCAATCTAAAGACAATAATAGTAGTCGGTCAGTGATAAAATACTAAATTACAAAATTAAAGAAATCTTAAAAAGATGAGTTATTGATAGACAATAATCTTTTTCACAAGGTTAACATCTAAAATAGAATTGAATGAAACTGACATCTATAAGTTCTAACATAATTTTATGCCAGTTTCTACTCAACCCTATATATTTGTTGTAAAGTCACCATCGAGTCGGCTCCATCTCCTGGAGACATTGTGTATAATAGAACATAACATTGCCAATCATATGCCATCTTCATAATAATTGGTATGTTTGAGTTCATTGTTGAGGCTACTGTCAATCCGTCTCATTGAGGGTTTCCTTCGTTTTCACTGACTCTCGACATTACTAAACATGATGTCCTTTCTTAATGGGTTGGTATTTCCTGATGACGTGTCCAAAGAAAGTGAGCCAAAGTCTTATTTTTTTTTTAGATGTACTTTAGATGAAGGTTTACAGAGCAAACAAGTTTCTCATTAAACAACTAATACACATATATTGTTTTGTGACATTGGTTGCCAACCCCATGACATGTCAACAAGAAGTGAACCAAAGTCTTACCATCCTCACTTCTAAGGAGCAATCTGGTTGTGTTTCTTCTAAGACTGATTTGTTCATTCTTCTGGCAGTTCGTGGCATGTTCAAGATTCAAAATCGTTCTGGGGTTGGATGATTCACATTTATATTCATCAACTATGATTTCTAACAATGATACTCCAGCTTTTCTCAATGACATTGGTTCTTTCTTAAAGAGTCACCCATTAACTTTCTGAAATAGTTTTGAGTTACCTTGAGGAGTTGTGGTTCTTCAAGTGAACACTAAACAATTGCTACGCATGACATTTTCTTTACTTATATTTGGAGACAAAGACAGTTTCAATCTTTTCTGCTGTATACATGTGCTGTATTTATGTCTTAATAACACACATTAACACACGATTAAAATACCCCAAAGTAATTTAGGTGGTGCAAAATTTACAAGTTAAATGTTGCATTTATGGAGATATCCACAAAAATTTTTCAAAGGTTATTGCACTGCGGTAAGTACATAGATGTACATGCCTGACATTCAACACATTTTTATTGCATTTTTAATTCATTTTGACGCAGAGATGCATATAGAATGAGAAACCAGTGTGAATGGATTTCACTATAAAATAACTTGTGTCTGAAATTTCTTTGTGTCTTCGACAGCTTAAATTGCATTCAGACATCCTGCATTTTCCTCATTTTATCAGAAAAGAAACATGGCAAAAAGGTTAGAGTGATTTCACTCAATCAGACTATGGCAGTGAAATGGAAACGTGCATCCCACAAGTGGCGGTGTTTTATTGCTCTGTGGGCCCTGCAGCCATTTTATGAAAAGCTGAAGCAGAGAACCTCTGAGTACAGGTGGCTATTGGCTTGCCTTCAGTAGCAAACCAAGCATTTAGTCTGAAAACGGGGCCAGATGGCCCCTAAGGAATTACAGAAGGAAACCATGTACAAGCTGAAATGAGAAAAACCTGGGGAATAAATACAGAAGGATGTGTTTGAAAGGGTGAGTGCTGGAAGGAATGCCACCTCAGCAGAAATCTGGTAACTAGGCCAGGCAGCGAACAGTCATACTAGTTTAAATTATTCTTGCAAAATTCTTCCTTATCTCTTTCCTAACCTTCAATTCTGCTGCATATTCAAACATGCAGGAAAGAAAAAAAAGGTATAAATTTGGGAAACAGACTCAAATTCAGCAAATTTTATGTTACATATTTATAGAGTTTGGGGCTGCAATTCCCTCCACTGGTAAATATATAATCCTTCACCTGATAGTGACAAGTAATTGATGTTTTTGTTTTCAGTTTATTAATTCATTTTAGTTTCAGTGTAATTTCAACTACACAGCAATATAATTGCGTTAATAAATAGTTCAATAAACCTTCAAAAATGTTTTCACTTCATATCCAGATTTTGCAAGAATCAGTGATTAAATATTCTATTTTAATTTGATTTGATCTAAGCCAAAAAAAACAAACTCATTGCCATTGAGTTGATTCCAACTTATAGTGACCATATAGGACAGAATAGAACTGTCCCATAGGGCTTCCAAGGAGTGGCTGGTGGTTTTGAACTGCAGACCTTTTGATTAGCAGCTGAGTTCTTAACCAGTCAATTTATACCATGGTATTATGTGTCAGTTGACAGAAGACAGCTCACCAACCATGACCTGTGCACAAGGCCTTCTGCTAGTTAATCAAGACAAGACTGCCATTGCTCCTGCTAATAACCTCATCAACAGTGGTGTATTCTCAGAATGGAAAAAAATAAAACGTATATCCTAATTGTTATTATCATTTTTTTCTGTCTGGTTTTCTCCTTCAAGTAGTATGCTGAGCTTTGGAGACAGATTGCCTGGGTTCATAGCATAACAATAACAACTTACATTGAATGAGATTTTGTCGGAGCCGCACCATATTAAACCCTTTGTAAATAAATAATCTAAAGTAATGATCACAGCAATGGTGAGGGGTAGGCACTATTGCTATCCTCATTTTATAGGCAAACAGACTAAATCTTAGAAAGGGTAAGTAACTTGCCCACAGCCGTACACCTTGTAAGTGGCAAAGCCAAGATTCAAACTCAGGCATGGTTTTGGAGTCTGTGCTCTTAACTGGAAAATTGGCACATAGTACATAACTGATAAATACTGATTTCTTTCTCCTTAAACAGTTTTTAGGATATTTTTGGAAGCAATTTTCTTTCTGTTTTTTTTTTTTTTTCCTTAGAGATGAAATAAATATAATAAAATGAAACCTTAATTAATGAAATTAATTGAATAAGATATTAAACATGAGGAAACCAAAAATCCTCACAGCTGGACAAATAAGCAACATCATGATAAACAAATAAAATATTGACGTTATCAAGGATTTCATTTTGCTTGGATCCACAATCAATGCCCATGGAAGCAGCAGTCAAGAAATGAAACAACGTATTGCATTGGGAAAATCTGCTGCAAAAGTCCTCTGTAAAGTGTTGAAAAGCAAAGATGCCACTTTGAGGACTAAGGTGAGCCTGACACAAACCATGGTATTTTCAATCGCCTCATATGAAAGCTGGACAATCAATAAGGAAGACTGAATGAATAAATCTGTCTTGGAAGAAGTATAGCCAGAATGCTAATTAGAAGCAAGGATGGTGAGACTTCATCTCACTTACTCTGCACATGTTATCAGGAGACACCAGTCCCTGGAGAAAGACATCATGCTTGGTAAAGTAGAGGGTCAGTGAAAAAGAGGAAGACCCTCAATGAGATGGACTGACACAGTGGTTGCAACAACGGGCTCAAACATAGCAACGATTGTGAGGATGGTTCAGGACCGAGCAGTATCTCCTTCTGTTGTACATGCAGTTGCTATGAGTTGGAAGCAACTCGAAGGCATCTAACAGCAACAACAAATAAAATATTACAGATACAGTTGGAGTTTTCTCTGATCCTATTTCTCTTATGCAACACACAAAAATAACACTACACTAAATATGATGTATTTCCTTCCAGGCAAATTTATTATTGTTTGACTATAGATGTATATGATCACTCAGAGGGCATTAAATATCGTATATATTATTCAACTTGTTTATGTAAGTTATCATTTCATTCTTAAGATCTACCCAAGTGAACATACATTTTCTTATATAAATATAAAAAAGATTCATGTAACTAGCAATTTAAAATTTTACATTTTATTGTAGTAACGATTCTGTAATGTACCTACTTTAAGCACGCTTGCAAGTTCTTGGTATGGAGTGTTTAGAGGAGTGCCTGGCACGTAGGCACTTAATACACACTTCTTGCAGGAATGTTTTTCTAGGGGAGGGAGACACATGAAGTAAGTCTGATCCATCATAAAGTATCTGTATTTTCCAAGTTACTAGATATCACCTGGTTGCTCTCCCAAGTATTAAGTGTAAGAGCCCCTAGAATTTTTTTTATTCATGCATTCACAACTTTATATATCTTACTTGCTTGCTTATTTTTTCTCTGTTTCTCTCACTTTAAGGTAGTGACAAGGCATATCATTTCTGATTTAATTTTTATCTCCTGAATTACTGTGAAGTTGCGAGTCTTTCTTATTGTCTGTTATTCAGTATTCCTTTTTTGTGAAAGTATTCATTTATCTGAATTAAGATCTGAAGGCAGTCAAAGTTCCCCTTGTTGAGCGTTGATTGAACAGTTGAATATATGAGATCAGGGGAGAAGCTGAAGTCAGAGAAATTAATGCAGGCATCATCAGCATACAAATGGTTTTTGATGCTGTATAAACAATATCACACAAAGACTGAATAGGGAGAGAAGAGTAGAGGCTCATGGATTGATCCAGGGCACTTGACTGGTTAGAAATCTCAGAGAAGGAGGTTAGTCACCAGAGGAGACGAGGACGAAACAACCAGGGAAGTAGAAAAATGAGCAGAGTTTTCTGAAAGTAAAGAAAGTGTTTCAAGGATGAGGAAACGCTGCTGAGAGGGTAAGAAAAATCAAGAACAAGAGTTGGCCATTGGGTTTCCCATTTTGAAGATTATTGACAAGAGCAATTTTGGTGATATGATAATTCTGTGTTTAAATTTGAGGAACTACCAGGCTGTATTCCAAAACTGCTGCGCCATTTACATTCCCACCAGCAGTTCATGAGAGTTCCCATTTCTCCACATTCTTACCAACACTTATTGTTGTCTTTTTTATTCTAGCCATTCTACGGGTGTGAAGTAGTATCTTATTGTGGTTTTGATTTGCTTTTGCCTAACTAATGGTAGGGAGCATCTTTTCATCATTTCAAAATGTCAACTTATTAACCATTTGTATATCTTCCTTGAAGAAATGTCTAAATAATTCACTCATTTTTAATTGCGTCATTGACGCTTTGTTAGTGAGTTGTTTAAGAGTTCTTTATGTATTCCATATACAAGTTCCTTATCAGATACTTGATTTGAAAATGTTTTCTCCAGTTTCACAGGGTTTCTTTTCACTTTCTTGATGGTGTCCTTTGAAGCAAAAAGTTTTTAATTTTGGTAAGGTCCAATTTATCTATTTGTTGTTGTTGTTCATGCTTTTGGTGGTGTACCAGAGAATCTATTGTCCAATACAAGGTTCTGAAGATTTATTCCTACGTTTTCTTCTAAGAATTTTAGAATTTCAGCTCTTACATTCAGGTCTTGCAACTATTTGAGTTAACTCTTTTATATGGTATGAAGTAAAGGTCCATCTTCACTGTTTTGCTTGTGACTATCCAGTTTTCCCAGAACCATTTGGTAAAAAGATTATTCTTTTCCCACTGAATGGTCTTGACACCCTTGTTGAAATCAATTTGACTATAGATATATGAGTTTTATTCTATATTCCTTATCTATTCCACTGAGCTATATGTCTATGCTTGAGTCAGTACCACAATGCCATGATTACTATTGCTTTGTAGTAAGTTTGTAAATTGGGAATTGTGGATCCTCCTGATTTGTTCTTCTTTATCAGGATTGTTTTGGCTATCCTGGGTCCTTACAACTCTGTATGAATTTTAGAATCAAAATGTCAACTTATACAAAGAAGTCAGTTGGGATTCTGATAAGGATTTCGTTAAATCTGTACATTAATTTGGGGGAGTATTGTAATCATAATGTTAAGTCTTCTGATCCATGAAAATGGGATTATTTTTTTCCATGTAGTTAGATTTTCTTTAACTTATTTCATCAATATATGGTAGTTTTCAGAGTTTAGGTTTTGTACTTCTTTTGTTAAATTTTTTCTTATGTATTTTATTCATTTTGATACTGTTCTGAATGGATTTATTTTTTTAAATTTCATTTTCAGGTTGTTCATTGCAAGTCTATAGAAGTACAATTTATTTTTGTATGTTGATCTTGTATCCTGCAACCTTTCTGAACTCATTTATTACTTCTAATAGTTTGTTGTTGTTTTTAGTGTATTCTTTAGGGTTTTCTATGTAAAAAAAAATCATGTCACCTGTGAATAGAGAAAGTTTTACATCTTCCTTTCCAACTGATGGCTTTTATTTCTTTTTATTGCCTAATTTCCATGGCTAGAGCCTTCGGAACAGTTTTGAATAGACATAGCAAATGTGTCCATCCTTGTCTTGCTCCAGACCTTAGGGGGAAAGGGTCCAGTCTTTCATCATTAAAAATGACATTAACTGTAGGTTTTTGTAGATGCCTTTATCAGATTGAGGATATTTCCTTATATTCCTAGTTTGCTGAGTATTTTTAATCATGAAGTGGTGCTGGATTTTGTTAAATACTCTTTCTATGGCTATTGAGATGATCATGTGTTTTCAGTTTTTTATTCGTTTGATATGAGGTATAATTGATTTTTGGATGTTAAACCAACCTTGAATTCATGCAATAAACGCCAATCAATCAGGATGTATAATTCTTTTTATATGTTGCTGGATTTCATTTCTTAGAATTTGGTGAGGATTTTTGCATTTGTATTCATCAGAGATATTGGTCTGTATTTTTTCTGTGATATCTTTGATTTGGTATTAGGATAATAATGGCTTCATAAAATGAGTTTGGAAGTGCTCCTTCTTCTATTTCTTGGAAGAGTGTGTGAAGAATTGGTATTAGTTCTTCTTTAAATGTTTTTTAGACTTCAATGTGAAGTCAGCTGGGTCTGTGATGTTCTTTGTTGGTAGTTTATTATTATGATTATGATTACAGGTGATACTCTTTACTTATCCTAGGTCTGTTCTTATTACTTATTTCCTCATGAGTCAATTTTGGTAGTTTGTATTTCTAGGACTTTGTCTATTTTTTCTAAAGTGTTTAATGTTTAGTGTATAAATGTTCATAGTATTCCATTTAGATCATTTTTATTTCTCTAAGGTTAGCACTAATGGCACATCTTTTATTTCTGATTCTAGTAATTTGTTTCCTTTCTCTATCTCTTTTCTTGGTCAATCTACTTAAATAAATGATAATTTTGTTGATGATTTCAAAACACTAATGTATAGTTTCATTGATTTTTCTCCAGTGTTTCTCTGTTCTCTATTTCATTAATTTCCATTCTATATTGATTATTCCCCTCCTTCTCCTTGCTTTAGTTTAGCTTGCTTGCTTTTTCGCCTGATGGCTTAAGGACGAAATGTTACATTATTGATTAGAGATCTTTCTTCTTTCTTAATATAGGCATTTACATCTATAAATTTTTGTCAAAGCCCTGCTTTAGCTCCATCCCATAAGTTTTGGCATGCAGTGTCTTCATTTTCATTCATATCAAAGTATTTTCTGATTTTTCTTTTGATTTCTTCTTACGCCATTGATTATTTAGAAGTGTGTTGTTTAGTTTGCACATATTTGTAATTTTCCCAATTTTTTTCTTGGTATTAATTTATAATTTTATTCTATTGTGTTTGGAGAACATAAAATGTGTTTTTTCTATCCTTTTAAATATATTGAGGTTTGTTTTATAGTCTACCATATGGTTTATCCTGGAGAATGTTCCATGTCTTCTTGATATGAACATATATTCTGTCGTTTTGGGGTGGAGTTGATTTATAATGTTTTACATGTCTTCTCTTTCTTTGTTGATCTTCCATATAGTTGTATACAAAACTAACCAGAATATTAAAATCTCCAGCTGTTATTATTGAATAGTTTATTCGTCCCTTCCTTTCTTTCAGTTTTTGCTTTATGTATTTTGGTGTTTTGTTATTAAGGCGCATATATGTTTATTATTATTATATTTTTCTGATGAATTGACCCTTTTATCATTTTTTAAATGTCTCTTTTTAACTGTATTTTTTTATTATTTTAAAGTTTATTTTGTCTAATATTAGTATATCTATTCTAACTTTCACTTTTATTACTCTTTTCATTTTTCCACCCTTTTACTTTAAATCTATTTGTCTTTTTATATCTAAGATGTGTATCTTTGAGACAGCATATTGTTGGATCTTGTGTTTTTATCCAGTGTGACAATAGCGCCTTTTGATTGTATCATTTAATTGATTCACATCTAATGCTGTTATTGATATAACTGGGTTTACATCTGTTATTTTACCTTTTGTTTTCCATATGTCTCATGTGTTTTTGTTGTTATATTCATCCTGTCATGCTTTCTTTTGCATTAAGTGAATATTTTCTCAAGCCATAGTATTTTCAATCGACTCACATGAATGCAAAAGTTAGACAATGAATAAGAAAGTCCGAAGAAGAATTGATGCCTTTGAGTTGTGGTGTTGGCGAAGAATATTGAATATACCATGGGCTGCCAGAAGAAAGATCAGATCAGTCTTGGAAGAAGTACAGCCAGAATACTCCTTCGAAGCAAGGATGGCGAGACTTCATCTCAAGTACTTTGGACATTTTACCAGGAGGGACCAGTCCCTGGAGAAGAACATCATGCTTGGAAAAGTAGACAGTCATCGAAGAAGTGGAAGACCTTCAACAAGATGGATTGACACAGTGGCTGCAACAATGGGTTCAAACATAGCAACAATTGTGAGGATGGAGCAGGACTGGGCAGTGTTTTGTTATGTTGTACATAGAGTCACTATGACTCAGAACCAGCTCAATGTCTTCTTTTTTTTTTTTTTTTTTGGTGTTACGTAAAACAATTTCTCTGGGGTTTGCCATATGCATCTAACTTATCACAATCAGCTTTAGAATTATAGCAGCTTGTTGTAGTTGTTGCTGTTAAGTATTGTCCAGTGTGTTCCCACTCATAGAGACCCCACGTACAACAGAACGAAACACTGCCCAGTCCCGCTCCATCCTCACATTGGTCGTTATGTTTGAGCCCATTGTTGCAGCCACTGGGTCAATCCATCTCACTGAGGGTTTTCCTCTTTTTTTCTGACCCTCTGCTTTACCAAACATGATGTCCTTCTCCAGGAACTGGTGTCTCTTGATAACCTGTCCAAAGTACATGAGAAAAAAATCTCACCTTCTTTGCTTTAAAGAGCATTCTGGCTGTACTTCTTCCAAGATAGATTCGTTTGTATTTCTGGCAGTCCATATTATATTCAGTATTCATTGCCAACACCAAAATTCAAAGGCATCAATTCTTCTTCTGTCTTCCTTATTCACTGTCCAGCTTTCACATGCACGTGAGACCATTGAAAATACCATGGCTTGGGTCAAGCACACCTTACTCCTCAAAGTGACATCTTTACTTTTTAACACTTTAAAGAAGTCATTTGCAGCAGATTTGCCCAATGCAGTATGTCATTTGATTTCTTGACTGCTCCTTCTATGGGTATTGATTGTAGATCCAAGTAAAATGAAATCCTTGACAACTTCAACATTTTCTCCATTTATCAAGATGTTGCTTATTGGTCCAATTTTTGTTTTCTTTATGTTAAGGTGTAATCCGTACTGAAGGCTGTAGTCTTTGATCTTCATCAGTAAGTGCTTCAAGTCCTCTTTGCTTTCAGCCAGCAAGATTGTGTCATCTGCATATCAAAGGTATTAATGAGTCTTCCTCCAATCCTGATGCCATGTTCTTCTTCATATAGTCTAGATTCTCAGATTATTTGCTCAGCAAACAGATGGAGTAAGTATTGTGAAAGGATACAACCCTGACACACACCTTTCCTGATTTTAAATCATGCAGTATCCTGTTGTTCTGTTCAAATGATTGCCTCTTGATCTTCTTGATCTATATACAGGTTCCACAGGGGCACAATTAAGTGTCCTGGAATTCCCATTCTTCGCAATGTTACTATAATTTGTTATGATCCACACAGTCAAATGCCTTTTCACAGTCAATAAAACACAGGCAAACATCTTTCTGGTATTCTCTGCTTTCAACCAAGATCCATTTCACAGAGGCAATGATTTCCCTCATTCCAAATCCTCTTCCAAATTCGACTTGAATGTCTGGCAGTTCCCTGTCAATGTACTACTGCAACCGCATTTGAATGATCTTCAGCAAAATTTTACTTGCGTGTAATATTAATGATATTGTTCAATAATTTTCCACATTCTGTCGCATCACCTTTCTGTGGAATGGCCACAGGTATGTATCTCTTCCAGTCAGTTGGCCAGGTAACAGCCTTCCAGATTTCTTCGCAGAGACAACTGAATGCTTCCAGTGATGCATCCGTTTGTTGAAACATATCAACTGGTATTCTGTCAGTCCGGAAGCCTTGTTTTTTGTCAGTGCCCTCAGTGTATCTTGGACTTCTTCCTTCAATACCATCAGTTCTTGATTATATGCTACCTCCTGAAATGATTGAAGGTCAATCAGTTCTTTTTGGTACAGTGACTCTGTGTATTTCTTCCATCTTTTCTCGATGTTTCTTGTGTGGTTCAATATTTTGTCCATACCAAAATTCCATTACCATTGAGTTGATTCCAACACATAGTGACTCTACAGAATCCTTTAAAATTGCAATTCAAGGCTTGAATTTTTATTTCAGTTCTTTCAGCCTGGGAAATGCCAGATGTGTTCTTTCCTTTTAGTTTTCTAACTTCAGGTCTTTGCACATTTCATTATAATACTTAACTTTGTCTTCTTGAGTCCTCCTTTGAAATCTTCTGTTCAGTTCTTTTACTTCATCATTTCTTCCATTTGCTTTAGCTGCTCTACATTCAAGAGCAAGTTTCAGAGTATCTTCTGATGTCCTTTTTGGTCTTTTCTTTCTTTCCTGTTTTTTAATGACCTTTGCTTTCTTCATGTATGAAGTCCTTGATGTAATCCCACAACTCATCTGGTCTTCTGTCATTACTGTTTAATGCATCAAATCTGTTCTTGGGATGGTCTCCAAATTCAGGTGGGATATACTCAAACAGCTACTTTCACTCTCGTGGACTGTGTTAATTTTTCTCAGCTTCCACTTGAACTTGCATGTGAGCAATTGATGATCTGTGACATAGTCGGCCTCTGGCCTTATTCCGAGTGATAATATTTAGCTTCGTCATAATTTCTTTCCACAGGTATAGTTGATTTGGTTCTTGTTTATGCCGTCCAGCAAAGTGGACATATGTAGTCACCGTTTATGTTGTTGAAAAAGGTATTTGCAATGAATAAGTAGTTGATTTTGCGAAATTATATTATGTGCTTTCTGGCATCATTTTTATCACCAACATCATATTTTCCAACTACTTACTTCTTTGTTTCCAACTTTCACATTATAATCACCAGTAATTATCAAGGCATCTTGATTGCATATTTGATCAATTTCAAACCACAGAAGTTGGTAAAATTTCTTCATCTTTTGCATTAATGGTTGGTGAGTAAATTTGAATAATAGTCATATTAACTAGTCTTCCTTGTATGTGTGTGTGTATTTTCCTATCACTGACAGCGTTGTACTTCAGGATAGATCTTGAAACGTTCATTTTATGGTGAATGATACAACATTTCTCTTCAGTTTGTCATTCCCAGCATATGATTGTTTGATTCAAACATGCAAATACCAGTCCATTTCTGCTCACTAATGCCTAGGATATCAACGCTTCTGGGTTCCATTTCGTTTTGGATGACTTCCAATTTTCCTAGTTTCATACTTTGTACATTCCATCTTCAGAATTATTAATGGATGTTTGCAGCTGTTTCTTCTTGAGTCATACAACATCAGCAAATGAAGGTCCCAAAAGCTTTACTCCCTTCCACTTCATTAAGGTCAACTCTACTTTGAGAAGGCAGCTCTTCCTTGGTTATATTTTGAGTGACTTCCAACTGAGGAGCTCATTTTTTGGCACTGTGGCAGACAGTGTTCCACTGCTATTCATAAAGTTTTCGCTGGCCAATTTTTTTTAGAAGTGGATGGCCAAGTCCTTCCTAGTCTGTCTTAGTCTGCTGGCTGCGCTGAAACCTGTTCGCCATGGGTGAACCTACTGTTATTTGAAATACTGGTGGCATAGCTTCCAATATCACACAACATGCAAGCCACTACAGTGCAACAAACTGATAGACGAGTGGTGGTATACTAGCTATACTAGCTTAATTCCAGTGATATATAGAAATGTTACTCCTATGGAGTTTTAATCCTGTTTTCCCCTTTTTGTTGTATTATTGTTATACATATTATATCTATTAATGTTACAAATCTAACAATACATTTTCGTATTTACTACTTTACTACCTGTGGTCATTTTCTTAACCCATTACATAATTTCCTCCTCCCATAGTCTTTGTATTGTTATTTTTAAATATACCACACAAGTATTACATTTCCCTATGCTATAGGCACAAAAATACATTATACACATTTGATATAATTACTTTTTAAATCAGTTAAGTCAAAACAGGAGAGAAATATGCATTCATAGAGTCTTTTAAAATTACCAAATTACCTTTACAAGCGATTTTTGTTCGTGTTTGAATTACCAACGGGGGTTACGTGCTGAAACCTGTAGGACTTTCTTTTGTCTACTGGGTACATATTCTCTCAGTGTTTATCTGTGAAAGTCTTTATTTTGCCTCCACTTTCTATTGATACTTTATCTGGATATAAGGTTCTTTGTTGACATTTTTCTTTCCTTTCAGCACATTGAGTATGTTATCCTACTGGCTTCTGTCCTCTGTTATTTCTGCTGAGAAGTCAACTGTTAATCTTGAGTTTCCTTTGTAAGCGACATGTAGGTTTTCTCTTATTTCTAGATTTCCCCCTTGTCTTGGACTTTCAGCATTTTCATTGTGATGTGCCTGATTGTGGGTCTCTTTGTATTTATCCTACTTGGAGTAGGATGTGTAGGTTATTATTTTTCAATAAATTTGGAAATTTTCAGCCATTTTTTTGAATATTATTTTTTCTTCCTCCCTCTACTTTCCTTCAGATACTACCATTATGCATTTTTGACGTGCTTAGTGGTGTCCCACATTTCTCCGAAATTGTATTTATTTTGATTCTTTCTTCTTTCTCTCTGTTCTTTGGCTTGGATAATACCTAGCAATCTATCTTCATATTCACTAATTCTTTGTTCTGCCTGTTCAAATCTGTTATTGAGTTACTCTAGTGATTTTTTTTTTCTTTGTTTCAGTTATTGTGCTTTTCAACTCTAGAATTTACATTTAGTCCTTTGGTTCTTTGTCTATAAATCCTATCTTTTTGTTGGTATTCTCTAACTGAAGTGAAATTGTCATGATACCTTCCTTTACTCCTTTAATCACCCTTTCCTTTAGTTAGGTCAACATATTTACATTAAAAAACAAAAAACAAACGTGTTGTCATCTAGTCAATTCCAACTGATAGCCACCCTACAGGACAGAGTAGAACTGTCCTGTAAGGTTTCCAGAGAGTGATTGGTGGATTCGAACCGCTGAAGTTTAGTTAGCAGCCTGAGCTCTTAGCCACTGTGCCACCAGGGCTCCATATTATATTGGTTAATATGAAATCTTATCCTATTAGATCTGACATCTAGTTGTCTGCACAGACTGTTCCTTTTTTTTTTTTTTTTGGTCCCCAGTGTATGAGTCATACCTTCTTGATTCTTTGCATGTCATTTAGCTTTGTGTTGGAAATTGGACATTTCATGTAATATATTGGGGCAACTCTGAAACTCTGACTACTCCCTAACACCCTCACAGCCTGTTATTTTTATTTGCTTGTTGTTTGTTTAATGACTGCTGTATTATTTTACTGAATCTATATTCCCCCAACATTGTTACACCTCTGATGTTGCTCCTCTGGGAAGCACAGCTTTAGGTATGCCCACGTTCACCCTGGGATGATAGTGGCACTGGTAGGAGTGTCTTCCACTTCTTATCTAACACAAACCAGCTTTTACTCTCCAATAATTGCCTGCTAATTGTTCTTTTATATTTTCATCAATGTCCTAGAGCATAAATTCTTCTACAAGGTAATGCAAACAAGTTGTGGCTCCCTCTAAGGAATAGTTTCTGAGGTCAGTGTTTAATATTTGTTCTGAACCCAGGAGGGCTTCTCTGGCTGTCTTATTCTCCAATTCTTTCCTGAAAACTAGCTCATCTGTGGTTTAGGCTGTATTTTCATTAGATCCACAAATCTTATCTCAATTGCCTTTGGCCATACCCTCTATTGTTCTTGAGAGCACTCTTGTCATTGTTATTCGCTCTCGAGTTGATTCTGACTCATGGCGACATCATGTGTTCAGAGTAGAACTGCTCCAGAGAGTTTTCAAGGCTTTGACGTTTCAAAAACATATCACCAGGCCCATCTTTCAAGGCACCTCTGATGGGGAGGGGTTTGATCCACCTACTTTTTGGCTAGTAATCCAGTGCTTTAACATTTGTACCACCTAGGGATTCCAAGAGCACTCTTAGGCTTACACTTCCCCATGCTCTGTTGGGAATGAAGTCAGTTTCTTTGGGAAGAGATTAAACCAAAATAACCAAACCCATTGCCATTGTGTCTGACTCATAGCAATCTTACAGGACAGAGTAGAACTGCCCCAAAGGGTTGCCAAGGAGTGGTTGGTGGATTCAAACTTCCGACCTTTTGGTTAGCAGTCAAGCACTTAACCACTATGCCACCAGGGCTCCTGGGAAGAAATTAGGAGCTGCTTTATATCAGGTTTCTTCGTCCAGGCAAAATTTCTCAACCAGGACTCAGGAGCTGGGGGTTTGGACCATGGCATGCTTCTCTCAATGGCATGCCAACTCTAGGACTTCAGTGCTCAGTGAATGGGGGGAAGCAGGCAGAGGTCCTCTTGGTTTTCCAATCCTAATGTGGAACCTCAGTCTCACAAGCTGAAAAAAAGAGAGAGCAGGCCTTCAATATTCTCAGCGCAGTGCACCCTACGTAAAGTCTCTGTTTCATGAGCGGGGATTGAGTGAATAAAAAACCAAAATCAAACCCATCGCCACTGAGTTGATTCCGACTCATAACAACCCTGTAGGACAGAGTAGAACTGCCCCATAGGGTTTCCAAGGAACAGCTCTTGGATTTGAATTGCCAACCTTTTGGTTAGCAGCCAAGCTCTTAACCACTGCACCACCTGGGTTCCAGGGAGGCTCCAATCCTTAGCCACACTCACCCAGGACTTAACCTCTATGGCAGGCAGCTGATGGCGGGATGCCGGATGAGAAACACTGGAATCCTTCTCTCAGGAAGAAATCTCTCTGACTGGGAGCTAGAGGGAGAGAGAGTTCTGTGTTTTTGCCTGCAGCAGTTGAGAGATGAGTCTCCACCTCACTGGGCTGGATGGAGAGAGTGAGGGAGCAGTCTTGGTTTAAATACCTCAGACTCTCTCCTTTCTTCCCAAATTTTCACAGATTTTCTTTTAAAATGTTTCTTCATTTGCTGTTTGTCCCTAAGGTCATTTCAAAAATTTGTTTACTCTTTATATTTTTTGCCAGTTTCACTGAGGAGTGGAATGCTAGAAGGTGATATTTCTGCCTTACTTGTTTCTGGGAGAAGCCCCAAACTGCCACCAGCACTGTGATCACAGCCTCCCTGTCTTAATTATTAGGTGTCCAGGCTATGAAGTCTTTCCCCAGGGTAAGCTTCATGTGCAGAAAGGGGTCTCTTCACTCCTGATGGAGAAGGAACCAAGATGATGCCATTGTTCTGACCTTACCTGAGGAGATCTAAAGTGACTCTGATTCCTGCCATTACTTCAGGATTCAGAAGAAATGTCACACTTCTCAAAGGACCAGGTGACACAATACAAAATGAATGTTCGATGGGAGCAACTTTGGCCAACGAGAAACAGGAAATGTAAGAGAACCCACAGAGAAACTCCTCTCCCATCCTTGTTCTGATGGATGATTCCAAGGTGTAGTATTTCTTTTTTATCCTACTGGAGATATTTTCTGCACTCAAGCAGTCAGCTGTGTCTCCTTGTAAAGCTGTTTGATAACATGTCACCTTGTATTTGTTGCCCCTTCTTTGTCTCATTTGTTATTTCCCCTTGCTTGAGCTTGTACTTCTAATTAAAGGACTAGTGCTTAAGCTTTGCTTTAGGTTCCATTTTCTAGCCAACTTTGACATCTTTAAAAGACAAGATAGAGAAATGGGGCTTTAGCTTAAAGGAGATGTGGGGTCAAGGCATTTTGTTCTGTGCTTTATATATTTGTTTTCTTTGCTGGTGGAGGATATTGTAGCATATTTGTAGGCTTATGAAATGATCTAGTAGACACATAAAAGAGTTCATTTGCAATAGAAACTTTCTTGAGCAGGTGAGAGAGCAGGTGAGTTGCTGCAAGAATAGAGGGATTAGTCTTCGGTAGCAGTATAGAGATTCACACATGATCAGATGAGGTGGCAGAGTGTGTACAACTGGAAGAATGCCAGGGTATGCAGAAGTGCTTTTCTGACTTTTACACAATCATATTTGGGAGTTCTAATATTCCCAAATGGAATCGTTTTCCATGAGACCCCTATTAGCCACATGTAGTTTGAAAGTAATTTTTCTTCTAAGAGAAAGTTTATCAACAAAGGTCTCCTTCCAAAAAAGGGATTCTTTTAGCTCAGCTCTAAACATTCTCCAACCATAGGACACAGAAATTGGTAAATCCTCCTAGATAAGAATCTGCCTTATTCCCAATACTTTGGGTAATTTATGCAGATATTCCCCTTATCAACAGGTACCTGTCTCTGCGTCATTGGGAAAAACGAGGAAGCAAACACTGGATCTGTTACAAAATAATGGTATGTTTTCAAATATAGTGAAATGGTTTAAAATTGAAAGCAAGGATTTTTTTTTTTTTTTTGTTTAAGTGGCTTTATTTTTTCTTCCCCTTCAAAGAATATCATTATGTGTCCTAAGCTAATAGGGCACCATTGGATTTTCACGATTATCCAGGTAATAACCTTTTTTTTAATTCTGAAGCAGAATCATCAATATTATAATATATACTGAGTAATTACTTTCAGATTATTAATCAGCTACAAAGCACTGAAATCATTATTTTCAGAATATATATATATATTTTTTGGCACATAGATTTTTCAAAAGAACATATCAGTGGCAGAGTCTGTGGACATGGATGCAGAAGTCCAGAGGTACTGATAATTACTTTTAGCTGCTTCTGGGTATCTTGGAGTCTTCATTTCTCTATGGCAACAACAGTGACATAACCTTGCTTAATGAATGGCTACAGATACAAAGACACTATATTCTTGCAACGTCAGCCCTCTACTGACATACCTTATCATTGCAATTTGTCTCACCTTTCGCTGTGTGTACTATCTTTCTGAAGTTTTATCTAGTTAACTGCCATAAGCCGCTGTTCTCAAACACATTTTTCAAATCTAATGAGAAAGGTGATTTTGGAAAAGAAAGTTAATGGCCTTCGGTGCTATCAGCTTCTATCACTCACACCTGCAGAGCTGTGGCATGAACTGTCTCGAGATAGATGCAGCTGATCTTGTGTTTGCTTTGGATACTTGGAGAGCTAGTTCAAAGTCTGACATAAGCCTTGGAGAGGAGTAGAAAAATATAATCATTATTTGGAAATCTGGAGAGGATGAAGAACTAAACCCACAAAAGAGAGTAAACTACATCGAGCTACTAAATGTGGAGAACAGCGATCTTCAATTGTTAATATCCATTTGATGATAGCAAGCAAATGTAGGGGCGATCTGAGTGGGAGAAAATTGTTAATCCTCTTGCTTGGAATGAAAAGTTTGGATGAACAGGCAAAATGGATAAATACATATGTTACAGCTGACTCATCTCTAGAGTCTCGCTTTATTACTGGAGGCAGGGATTGAGGATTTTCAAACAAAAAACAACACAACGCAGGTAAGGAATGTTATCCCCCTCGTACAGTGTCTCCCAGGTGACAGGTCTCTGAGATGCAGTGCTATATTTAGTGACAAAGACATGACACAGAAAATCCTATCTCAATGCCAAAACCCATACCCATTGCCGTCAAGTTGATTCTGACTCCTAGCCACCCTGTAGGACTCAGTAGAACTGCCCCATAGAGTTTCCAAGGAGCAGCTGGTAGATTCAAATCGCCTACCTTTTGGTTAGCAGCTGAGCTCTTTTTCACTTGCTGATGCTACTGAAGTCATCTTGATTATGATGTCAGCACCAAGAAGGCCCCGAACGGACAGTGGAACTCACTGTAGGGAAGCCTGGCATGCTTGCACGTCTCTTGCTAACACCGACAGCACATTCCTTCCCTTACATACAACCTACAGTTGATATATTATCAGGAGGGACCAGCCCCTGCAGAAGAACATCATGCTTGGTAAAGTAGAAGGTCAGTGAAAAAGAAGACCCTCAACAAGATGGATTGACGCCAGCTGCAACAATGGGCTCAAACATAGCAATGACTGTGAGGATGGCACAAGACTGGGCAGTGTTGTACCTTCTGTTGTACCTGGGGTCACTATGAGTTGGAACCACCTCCATGGCACCTAACAATGACAATGTAATTGATCAGCATTGCCCAGTGCCCTGGCTTGCTTTGCTGTTTGTACTGAGAATTCCTCAGAGAGATGTAATATTGGAATCTTGGTCTTAAATATTTTATCTTCATGCCTTTCTTCTCTCTGTGTCACTTATTTTTAATATTCTGACTAACCTCAAGGAGAAATTAATGGCTTTGTTTGGCCTTCAGAATGTTCTCAAGGGTCTAGTAAATAGTAAATGTATTCTATCACATGGCCGTAAAGTAGATATTGGAGAGTAGTTTATTTTCAAGAAGCACATTACTGTGCAGAGAACCTTGGATCCCTGTTATTCAGGATTTAAGGCCCTGACAACCAGGTTTGATGTCATTGCTATTATTCCAGTTGGGATAATAAACAAGGTCTTGGTTGTAATGAGAAGTGTGAGGTATACTTTTCAGTTTAATTAAATGATGAAATACTTGAGTGGATCCTCAGAATGGCACAAAGTAAGAAAGGTTTTCAATGCTTGAAAAATGGTAATATATGAGAAAATTGGGCCAATTACTATACAAATAGGCTATTTCTAAAAGATGCAATATAAGTCATTTTTCTCTAATGTTTACAGAAATGGCCTGCCTGATTTTCAACCATACTGGTATCACCAGGAAGAATATTTGCCCACTATATGAAAAAAGAATCCAGCCATTTAATCAGAAGATTAACCAAGTATTGCAAACATCAAAAACAAAAACAAAAAAAGTTGTCATGGAATCAGTTCCAAGTGTTGCAGAGAAAAACTGCACTTCATACGGTGTTCAAGGCTGTACACTTTCAAAAGCAGATCACCAGGCCTTACGTCTTAGGTGTCTCTGAGGGGGTTTGAAGCCCCAACCTTTTGGCTAGTAGTTGAGTGCTTAACCATTTGCACCACCCAGGGACTCCATTACAAATACATGAAATAAAGTATTACAAGGTATTCAGGAACATTTAGAGACAATGGCAGAAGTAATCAAAAACATACTTTAGATACTTGGAAACAGCTAATTTCAAACATAAAATGCAATAAACTGTAGTATAGACTACAGAGTATTTCACCTCAAGGTAGCGTTTTTCTTTTTTTCTTTCCTTCTCCTCTAACGATAAAACATTCTTAAAAAGTAAAGGGCCTTGGACTCTTCTCCGGTCATACCTATATCCTTTTACTTGCTTGCCAAGTCTCACCCACGTTCTTCCACCTTAAAGCTTCTCACCTCTCTAAAGTTCGTGAATCTGGTGTCATCCCAGCCACGTTTACTGACATAGTGCATTTTATTAGGAATTTGATGGCTCCACATATGAAACTCTGCAAATAATTGATCAGAAATTGCTTATTTCTTGGAATACTGCATCCTGCTTTCTGAATGCTTCCTACAAAGTCCATTTGTATATCATGCAAATGTCTCCAGCTTACTATGTCTCATATAAACATCATTGCTGTCTAATTCTTAACACTTCTGTCAATAGTGTCTTTGACTTCGAGTTGTTCTGCAGCCCAGGAAGCACTGTTGTTCAGCATTAGTATTTTGCATGCTTTAAGGTTTTGCTAGTGGTATTATTTGTTTTAAGTTTGTATATTTGCATAGACAGTGTGGGGTTAGCCAGGAATAGCTGTGGAAGCTATATAAGCCAATTGCTGAAGGTCTATATTCCCTTTCACATTTTACTATGATACACGGTTAGTTATGAGCAAGAGGGTCAAGTGTTTAAGTTCAGTTCTGGCACTTTTCCAGGCTGGGTTGCCCAGAAGCTGTCCCTGTGTCAATGATTCAGGAACAAGTGATTTATTCAGGAAATGCTCCCATGAGGACCCAGCAAGTGGTTGAGGGTAAGAGCAAGGGAAGAAAGGAAGAGAGAGAAGAAGGCAGTCGCAGATGTGATTTCAGGCAAAGCCACAGCTTTAGCTTGCTCCTGGAGAGCTCTATAGTAAAAATTACACCTCAGAATCTGCCCCATGTTGATGTAAACGAGGAGCCTTGGTAACCCAGTGGTTAAGCGCTAGGCTGCTAACCAAAAGATCAGTGGTTCCAACCCACCAGCTGCTCTGTGGGAGAAAGATGGGGCAGCCTGCTTCCGTAAAGATTACAGCGTTAGAAACCCTATGGGGTAGTTCCACTCTGTACTACAGGGTTGCAATGAATCAGTATTGACTCAGTGGCAATGAAGTTTTGATGGTTTGAGGTAAACAGCTTCTATAGTCCGATATGAGTTTAGAGCCACTCTGAGAGGTATAAACTCCTGAGTATCTCTATTCTCTGTGCATTTGGGAAGCTCCTATAGCCCAAAAATATCCAGAAGAAAGTAAGAGGAGCTAGTTGTTACAGGTGAAACAAAAGTTGGGAGGAAGCGTGCAATTACACGCATGTGTGTGCATGCACACACACACACACACACACACACACACACACACACACCTCTATACACACTAAAATGACAAAGATTCTGGGGGTATCTGGGCACAGTACCTATAGCCTGCTACAACATTTAATAACTGTATCATATCGGCCTAGTTATTTAATTAGTCTAAGACTCGGATTTCAAACCAAATCAAATATGAAAGCACTTAGCACCATGTAGGGAGACAGAAGTGCCATTTGGTAAATTGATAGCTTTTGTTACTACTATGACCTAAAAGGGTCTTATTTCTGTCTTTTCCTTTTGTCTTCCTTGCTGTGTTCCTTCCCTCGTGAATTCCAAGGCTTTATGATGTTTTTCAGCTCCATCCAGCTCTTCCCATTGCCACTAGCTCAGGGTGAGGTGCATTCTTGATCTCCTGCTCAGGTGGCTTCAGGATCTTTCTAACCCATGTCCACGTGTTTAATCATGTTGTTCCAACCCATTTTGCACACCACATCATGAATCTGTGCTCCTATAATCTCCCATCCTTGTAATTAATCTTGGATTAATTCCTCAGGTCACATTGTCCTCTATATCCCTTTAGGCTTAACTCTGCCTCCGTCTTGCAGACCCATCCTTTCCCTAGTCAGGAAGCATTAATTAAAAGGGACCTGATTATTTCAAGACTTCCAGCACCCATTTTGCTTGCTACTCAATTTATTTTTATCATTTAACCAGTCCCCAGGATTTTCACAGTGTCCCAAGTCTATCTCTTCCCTTTGGCCAATGGCCCTGTATTCTTCTAAGTTTCAACCCTCTACTTACGATCTAGAAGTCTGCCTAGGCATCCCAGCTTCGTATCGGGAGGTTCTGCTACCTGCATCATAGCTTTATTGAATCACCCCTGGAATGACAACATGAACTCGCATTTTACATCAAAGAACACCTTAGGGGATGTCCATGATTCTCAGATATGTTTCATGCACTGCCCTGCTTCACCCTTTCTGGCCACTCCTTGCTCTAATTCTTCAACTTCCCTTCTACCAACCTCACTGCTCCTTCTCCATGGTCAGCTTGCCTAACCAATTTAAGCTCAAGCCACGTTTTCTCTGGCTCTGCATCTTGACTTTCTTCCTGATTAATTCAGTACATTGTCAGACTGTCCTGCTTAAAACGCATGTGACTGATGCGGACCTTTGTTAATGGAGGAATCTAAAACTGGTTTGCACTACCCTGAAGGGCAGGACCAAGAAATGAGACAATCACCGTATCCTACTTGCCTACACATTTACAGGATTTAGCATTGCTTCTGGTGCTTAGAGGCATTCAGTAAATGTCCTTTGGAAACGTAACTTTAATCTGCTGGGATAGAATGAGGATAGCTCTTGCTTCTGCTCACCCAGCCAAAGTTCTGCAAGTCCTTCTGCTTAAACTCAAGACCAATGCTGCATCCCCAGCTCCTAGCACAGAGCCTGGATGACAAGTGAAAAGATCTAGTAAATAGTTGTCCTTAAATTGATGAGTTTCTATCTACTGGGTGTTCAACAATTCTAACAGCCATACTTCACCAAAGGCTAGGACATCTACCTCTTTGCTCTTTTTGGAACATGCTTAGCTCAACCACCATCTGACTGGACTACTCTGTTTTATTTACTAGAGTGTTCTCAGTATTATCATAGGTTGCATGCCTGAGGAAAGCATCCACCTTAGCTGAAACCTAAACTAGCGTCTGTTTTTAGAGTTCCAAGGCCCTTATGAACTCTTGAACCCATGAAGATTCTGGATACTGGCCTTCTTTTTTAATATATTCTATCAAGCCATTCTGGCTTTCCTTTTGGTTGTGTTTTCTGCCCTACTGCTCATTTATTCAACATTAACCTTCATTCTAGCCAAATTTGCTTACTCACAAGGACTTCTACATACCACACAGACTTCTACCTTTACAATTTTTGTCCTTGTACTAAATCAACATAAACATTTTTCTGCTCCCTTTACAGCTAAATTTGATAAAATTCTTTCTCTAGGGGTCATATCAAGTTTTTATTCTTCTCTGATCCTGTCTCTCACCACTGAATCATGCAATGACCTTTCCTTTCTTCCTTCTGTCTTGCAATTTTATCTGGTTTGTAGTGTGAAATTTTATCCTGTGCACTTCTTCCCTCACTGATTTGTGCTATCTTTGAGGGAAAGGGTGACCTTGGATTTTTTTTTTTTTTAATCACTCATTCACTTGCTGAGTGCCTGCTGGTAGGCCTTCAGCAAATATCAGTATGTGAATGAATACATGAATGAATGATTCTCCAAGCAGACTAGATATACACAATATGAAAAAGATATCAATTCCTTAGAATTAGAAGTAGCTATAAATTTCTTGACTGAAAGGAAAAACAATGATTTTGTGAAACAAAATTTTTATTCTAGACAAAGAGATTAGGATTCACTTTGCTTAAGTTTGTGTTGCAGTTGTAAAAAAAATTTTGGCAAGATCACCAAGAATGACGAACTTACAAAGTGAGATATGCCAAGATCTTGGGTGGCTCAAGCTAGCATGATAGATTCAGTCTATGGGGGAAAATTCTATAGTTTGTATAGAAGAATCAGTTTTATATTCTTCATTTAAGCGCTCCCCACTCTTACGCTATTGCTCTTTTGCAGTATCTTTCTAGGATACAGCGGGGTTAAAACGACTACTCAACTTCATTCTATGCTCTGTCCCCAAAATTTAATATCTGTCTTGCTTATTTTGGGGCTAACGTAAATGAGCAATTTATGAGCATTAGTAGAAATATAGGCATTAATCTAAGTATAAATAGGGGAAACACTCTCAAGTTTGTTGATGATTTTTTGCCACACAAATAATTCTCAGAGTTTTTCTACTTTTAGGAAAACAAAACAAACAAAAGAAAAGAATCTAGTTTTTTGGCACATACTGCAGCTCAACACAATGGTTTGAGATTTTACTCAGTCCAGTTTTATTAATTCAAGCCTTTCGCTTTGTATGTACAGAATTCTAATTTCCTTTCTCCTTTTCCCCCTTATTTAAACGTCTTTTTTATATTCTATTCTCATTTCAAATTTACCAAATTTTTCATTAGTAATTGACTCAAATAGTAATTAACTTATCACAATAATACTGTTCAACAACCATGCCAAATCTTAAGGACTTAAGACAAGAAATATTTATCTGATGGTCATGGGTATGCAGGTTGGCGGTTGCTTAGGTGATCTAGGCTGGGATCTTTTGGGTGACTCTGCTGCAGGTTACAGGTGAGCTGGGCTTGCCTATGAGTGGTACCTCGGAAAAATATACAT
>NW_004444038.1:382427-390977 GCF_000243295.1 Trichechus manatus latirostris
GTTGTGTGCTGCTGAGTCGATTCTGACTCATAGTGACCCTACAGGACAGAGTAGAACTGCCCCATAGGTTTCCAAGGAGGAGTTGCTGGTGGATTCGAACTGCTGACATTTTGGTTAGCAACTCTTAACCACTTCACCACTAGGGCTCCATATATACATACATATACATACATACATGTACATACATACCAACCAAACCAAACCCATTGCCGCCGAGTTGATTCCAATTCGTAGTGACCCTACAGGACAGAGTAGAACTGCCCCATAGGTTTTCCAAGGAGCTCCCGGTGGATTTGAACTGCTGACCTTTTAGTTAGCATCTGAACTCTTAACCACTATGCAACCAAGGTTTCCATACGTACATACACACACACGTGTGTGTGCATGTGTGTGTGTGTGTGTGTGTGTGTGTGTGTGTCTTCAGTGGTCTAGAACACCCCCAGCTCTCTCCTCAGAGCCCGTAAATGAACATGACACATGGCTTTATTACCTTTGATGACCTTATTTTCATTTAAATTTTCCAGGTAAAAACTGGATGAGTTATAATAACCTTAGTGTTAGCTGTTCACTTCTCAGGTTCAAGGCCACTCCTTTCTGATATTGTATCATCTTTTAATCACACGATCCCTTAACAGTCTTACGAGAAAAGACAGAACTTTAGGTCTGCACTTGTATGTCTTTTGCAAGGGCTCAGCACCTAATACAAAACTTGGATCTCTATGTGAAGATAAAATCCATTCAGGGCTTTTGTGGTGATGGTGGACTATTTGGTAAACGAATACTATTGCTAAAGTCCTATGGGCTACTGAGAATACATGGGCCACTGAAGAAATAGAATGACAGAGAACCTAAATAACATTCTCTTAAGGATGGCAAGACTTCAGCTGGCTTACTTTGGACACATCATCAGGAAAGACCATTCTCTAGAAAAGGACACCATGATTGGTAAAGTAGAGTGTCAATGACAGCAACAATGAGCTCAAACATACCAATGTTCATGAAGTTGGCACAGGACCGGGCAATGTTTCATTCTGTTATATCTAAGGTCAACATGAGTAGGAGCCAACTAGGCAGCAACTAACCATAACAACAAACGATTACGGCAACACTCTTTTAACTAGGTCTGTCAAGATTTGTTTTCCGTTCTAGAGTGTTTAACTAGTATAACTAATGAGAAGAATGAATACCATATTTTTACGCAAATGACACGTGCCTACTACCTTTGTTTGCTGGCTGCACCCTCCCCCCCCAAAAAAAACCCCAAAAACAAACAAGCCAAGCCAAATTTTCCTGGAAAAAAAAAACTGGCATAACTGAGCTTATGAAAATACCTGGCCGGTGCGGGGGAGGGCTGGGCCTCAAACAAATGCAGAAGGCACACATTATTTGCTTAAAAATAACGTATTATTGGTAATTAAAGTCTTCATTAATTTTAGACTGATAATATTTTCAAAGAACACAGTAGACCACAAAGTCAAGTTTAAAAAAGAACAAGTAAAAGAAAGTTCATTTCCTGAGCAAGCAGTAGTTGAAAATGAGTTAAGAAACAGTACCAATTTTTAACAAGAAATAAAGCAATAGGACTTGATTATTAAAATTAGATATCCAAATGCAACTACTGAAAGTTGTTTGTCTCAGAGAATGATATACTGAGTGGCAAGCGTTTCAAAGAAATGAAATGCATGTGTTTCCTAATCAAATAGAAATATACTCTCCTGTTTCTATTATGTTTAAATATAATTTAAAAAGGAAAAATTGACTTTTTATTGAAGAACCGTATTTATTTTTATTCAATCTAATTTCCCTGATTCATAAAATCTCAAACTCTTTCTCCTAGTTTTAAAGGTTCTCAGTAATTCAGTCTTACTATTATTTCTTGGAACTTTTGACCCTATTCTGGGAACGAATCTTACAATGTATGGCAATTGCCCCCATGCCTCAACAAATGAGAGGGGTAGGTCACATTTGCACCGGAAACAGTAACTTCTATTGCAACGAGCCTTGGTGGATGTGGAAGCCTTAGGAGAACTTGGAGAGAGGGTGAAGGTACTAGACGTGTGGTTTGACAATGCCCACTCCATCCCTAAAGCCACTCTCAGAAACCACTTTTTAAATAATCCAGGCAGCTCACCTTTCTCAAATATACTTTTTTTAGCTCCATTCTCCGTATTTTTGCTTATGACACTCTTATTTTTTAGGAAACTTTTCCCCTTATCTTCAGATGCTCATGTGGATATTACTTATGCTTCAAGTCCTAGTTTAATTACTGCTCCCTACATGAATATTTCTTGATCAACTGCTTTCAACTGAGCCCTCTAAAATTTCCTAGCACTTGATGCATAACATTTAAAAAAAGCAAACTAAATGTTGTTTTACATTATTATTACAGAAAAATTTTTCCTTTCC
This sequence comes from Trichechus manatus latirostris, assembly GCF_000243295.1. Classification (NCBI taxonomy): domain Eukaryota; kingdom Metazoa; phylum Chordata; class Mammalia; order Sirenia; family Trichechidae; genus Trichechus; species Trichechus manatus. The sequence goes on from NW_004444038.1 coordinate 384,834, forward strand.
TAATGAATGTCAGAAATACATATTAAGTATATACAGTCTAGCCCCATTATTCCTGGATTACATACTTGAAAATTTGCCTACTCTTTTTTGTAACCCCAAAATCAATCCTTGTGGAAACTTTATGGTCATTTGTGGATGTGTGCAGAGTGGTAAAAATTTTTAATAAAACTACAAAAAAATTTAGTTACCAGGCTCACGTTGCCAGTTGACATCGAACAAGGTAACATGTCACCTTCTTGTTTCAGTTCTTCAAACTGCAAACAAGTGTCTTTTTCATACCTTATTTTAATGTGACATTTTTTCACATTTTTGTACTTTTTGTTGATAATTTCACTGTTTAAAATGGCACCCCAGCATAGTGTTGAAATGCTGAATAGTGTTCTTAATCTCAAGTAGATTTTGATGTGCCTTATGGAGAAAATATGTGTGTTAGCTGAGCTTCATTGAGGCATGCAGTATAGTACAGAGCAAGGGAAGAGGCTAGGCAGTGCTGGCATTGGGGTTGGGAGGCTTGTAGTTTTAAATAGAGAGAGGGGACACAACCAATCTTTGGGTGAAGATGACATTTGACTAAATTGCTGAAGGAGATAAGGGAATGAGCTCTGAAAATGTAGGAAGGATAAGTGTTTCAGGTTGAGCAACAGCTTGCGTAAATACCCTGCACAGAGGCTTGCGTATTTTGTTTGAACAACTTCAAGAAGATCGTAATGATAGAAGAGAGCAAGTACAATGGGTAGTATTAGGAAAGAGGAGATGAGCGGAACACATAGGAGAGAATCAGATCATGTATGGTTTTGTAAGCTGTTGTAAAGACTGTGGCTTTGACTCTGAGTGAGAAGGGAATAACTGGAATATTTGAATAAAGGAAGTGCAACTACATCTGGGTATGGTTTAACAAACTGCCTTATGCAGATGATACAACCTTGCTTGCTGAAAGTGAAGAGGACTTGAAGCACTTGATAATGAAGGTCAAAGAGCACAGTCCTCAGTATAGATTACACCTCAACATAAAGAAAACAAAAATCCTCACAACTGGACCAATAAGCAACATCATGATAAACAGAGAAAAGATTGAGGTTGTCAAGGATTTCATTTTATCCACAATCAACGCCAACAGAAGCAGCAGTCAAGAAATCAAAAGATGCATTGCATTGGGCAAATAGGCTGCAAAAGACCTCTTTAAAGTGTTGAAAAGCAAAGACGTCACCTTGAGGACTAAGGTGCCTCTGACCCAAGCCATGCTGTTTTCGATCATCTCCTATGCATGCAAAAGCTGGGCTGTGAAAATGGAAGACCGAAGAAGTATCGATGTCTTTCAGTTGTGGTGTTGGCGAAGAATACTGATATACCATGGACTGCCAAAAGAACAAACAAATCTGTTTTGGAAGAAGTATAACCAGAATGCTTCTTAGAAAAAAGGATGGAGAGAGTACGTCTCACATATTTTGGACATGTTATCAGGAGGGATCCACCCCTGGAGAAGGACATCATGCTTGGTAAAATAGAGGGTCAGTGAAAAAGAGGAAGATCCTCAACAAGATGAATTGACACAGTGGCTGCAACAACAGGCTCACGCATAGCAACAATTGTGAGGATGGCGCAGGACTGGGCAGTGTTTTCTTCTGTTGTGCATAGGGTTGCTATGAGTTGGAACCAACTCAACAGCACCTAACAACAACAACATGGTTTGAGAGGAGCTCTGGTGGTGAAGTGGTTAAGGGTTTGCCTGCTAATCAAAAGGTCAGCAGTTCAAATCTACCAGCTGCTCCTCGGAAACCCTATGGGGGCAGTTCTACTGTCTTACTGGCTAGCTATGAGTAGGAATCAACTCGACAGCAATGGGTTTTATTTTTTGTTTTGTTTTGTTTTTATGGTTTGAGAATACCTTGAAAAGGAGCAAGGGCAGAGGCAAGGATATCAATTATGAGACTAATACACCGATCCACGGTAAGGATGATTGTGGCTTGATTAGGATGACAGTATGGAGGCAGTGAAAAATGTTGGTTTGTGTATATTTTGATGTCTTTGAAGGTAGAGGCAACTAATAAGTTTATCAACTAATAGAATTCAATGTGATGTATGAGAATGAGATATTAGTCAAGAAGATCTAATCATTTTGCCTCAGCAACTGGGAGGATGGATTTAACATTCAGTGAGATGAGGAATATGAGAGAAAGTATTTGGTAGGTGATGGTTGAGGGGGGATTGGGAGCTAAACATTGTTTTATGCTAATTGTGAAATTCTTATTAGCCTTCCAACTGGAGTTATGTAGTAGGCAGTTGTCTATATGAATCTAGAGTCAAGGTGCCAGGTCATGTCAGGAGATATAAATTGGAGAGTCAACAGCAGCGTATATAGGTGATATTTATAGACATGAGACTAAATGAGAGTTATATAGAAAATTGAATTGTTGCTTCACATGCTTAAGTCCACTACAGAGATTATTCTACTTCAGATCTGTCCCTTCCATGTTTTATTTTTGTAACGAAAGCCTGAGTTCTTTAGACAAACAACTAAACCTTTTCATTTCATGTACATTTATTGCAAAACTGAAACCATAATATAAATATTATGTAGCCCTAAAAAGAGAATACTACATACTTCAGTGAACTGAAATGTGGAGTCGTAGTATTCATAAGCTATGGCACACTTGTTTCAGATACAATTTTTACCAGAATAGACACAAGATAAGAGGTCTTCAGATGTTTTGCTTTGCCAAGAAACCCATGATTCAAATGAACTTTTCCACAAAAGCCCAAGGTACATAAAGAGAAGGAAGTACAACTATGCAGACTCAAGAAAAACCATTAGGTAACGTTAACACCTGAAACTCAGAGACTTTCCCAATCTCCACCCCTCCTTTCCTTTGTATCGCTTTCGGAGACTCTATGGAAACCTCAGGGTCATGAACAACACTTTTTGAATACCACTGGTCCAATGGCTGGATAAAAAACAAACAAACAAACAAAAGACTAGAGTTAGAAAGGTGTACTGATTTTAGAATTAAAGTTGTGGACACAGATATTAACAGTAACTAGTTTGGAGAAAAATGATTCACAGTCGCAATGGACTATCAATTATTACTGAACAGTGTTGAGCAGATCCTTGGTTTTAATCCTGTTCTCTATGCTCTAACAGTCCTTTATTCTTTCAGAGTTAGAACTCTCATGCAGGGGGTTTAGGTATTCCTATGCCCCTGATGGTTTTGAGTAAATGAAATTATAGTAGATACAACTACAGCATAAAATATGCAAGTGAATGATCTGAAGGAGAGTAATCCCTATAGTTAAAAAATCAAATTTACTTATTAATTAAGTTCCAGTACTCAAATAGGTCCTTTATTTATGTCATGGGTTGAATTGTGTCCCCCCAAAATACGGGTTGTAAATCCCAACCTCTATGTCTGTGGTAATAATCTCATTCGGGAATGGGTAGTCTTTGTTATGTTAATGAGACAGAATTAGTGTAGACTGTCTTTTACATCAGTCTCTTTTGAGATATAAGAATTAAACAAGCAAGCAGAGGAGAGATGGGGGAAGACAGTGCCAAGCCACAGGAAGGTCTCCCGGGAGGAGAAGCTCAGAAGAGACAAGGAGCTTCCTCCAGAGCTGACAGAGAGTGAAAAGCCTTCCCCTAGAGCTGACACCCTGAATTTAGACTTCCATCATCCTCAACTGTGAAAAAATATATTTCTGTTTCTTAAAGGCACCCACTTGTGGGGTTTCTGTTATAGCAGCACTAGATAACTAAGACAATTTGTATTAACTTTGTTAATCTTATTACAACTCTCTATGGTAGATACTATTTTTATCTCAATGTTATGCAAACCTAAAATTGACAGTAAGCGGAGGAATAGAGGAATAAATAAATAAATACGGTTGTATCAGAGTCTGGAGCCTACATTCTCAACCACCAGTCTTAATCTAATGGTCTAATCTAACCTCCAAAAAGGGTACCCTGAAATATGTACATTTTAATCCCTACTAGAAATTGAAGTTGAAAAAGAATCAGAACAGTATTGTTCGTTTTCGGTGTCAAGAACAGGAGATGTGCCAACACAAATTTAAACTGCTAACCCACACATCCACCTCCTTCCAGGAGAAATTTGAATCCAAATACGTCGCTTCCGAATGGCATTCCCCTTAATAACTGTTTAAAAACAACAGCTTGTATCCAATGCCTAAGATCATATATATATATCTAGAGAGAGAGTACTTCACACTGGGTATATTTGAAAATATTTTCTTATTTATTTTACTGATTAAAATGTATTATGGAAACAAATACACTGTTTATTTTAGACACAAAACTATATGCACTTGGCAATGTGTCGCATTCATATACAGCCCAATGCCTTTGCCTGGAAGGTTTATTGTCCAAACGTTACTAAGTTTAGCTTTTTTCTAGACCATTTATCCAATACAGTACTGGCTTTCATAAACTTGTGAATTATCTGTGCTTCCAAGTACCACCATTTCAATTCTCTGGTAGGTTGGATAGGATGCCAGACAAATTGACTCTAGGTGGTGATCAAAGCAGCTACCTCTCCCTATTTTCCTCTTTTTGTAAACGTACATAGAGCTTGGCTACATACTATAATGTTTCAGTTAATGTCAGTTTAAAACAAATGTCGTAACAGAGAAGGTCACGGCATGATCACAATGTACTCCTTCGGGCATATTTAAAAGTATTCATCTGTGCATCATTAGTTAGCATTCCCAATATTTGCATAATCTACGTAATATAAACTCTGTTTAGCAGGACAGAGTTTGAGTATACTTTCTTCCTAAGATCACATATCTTGAGCTAAGATGCAGAGCTCTGCCATCCTATTCATTCTTCAGCTACTTATGTGTGTAATATAAGTAGTTGAAGAATAAATTTCCCTCGAGAAAGTTCTTATACTTCAAATCTTTCATAAACTCTTCCCAACCATACCTGCTACTTCCCCTCAGCCTTAAGTTTTCAATATGTGACTATCTGGGATATTTTTTCCCCGCTTCCTAGATGTTCCATCTTCTATGACTAACCAAATACTATTTGTCATGGTTTGAATTGTGTCCCCCCAAAATATCTGTCAGTTTTGCTGGGTCACGATTCCCAGTATTGTATAATTATGTACCATTTTGTAATCTGATGTGATTTCCTTATGTGTTGTAAATTCAATCACTATGATCTAATAAGATGGATTAACGGCAGTTATACTGATGAGGTATACAAGATTGGATAGTGTCTTAAGCCAATCTCTTTTGAGATATAAAAGACAGAAGCGAGCAGAGACACATGGGAACCTCACGCCACCAAGAAAGCAGTGCTGGGAGCTGAGTGCGTCCTTTGGACCTGAGATTCCTAAGCAGAGATGCTCCCAGACCAAGGGAAGATTGATGACACGGACCTTCCTCCAGAGCTGACTTAGAAAGCATTCCCCTGGAGCCGAAACCCTGAATTTGGACTTGTAGCCTACTACACTGTGAGAGAATAAACTTCTCTTTGTTAAAGCCATCCACTTGTGGTATTTCTGTTATAGCAGCACTAGATGACTAAGACACTATTCATGTTCAAATTCATGTAAAGTTCAGCCTCATCCTTGAGGTTTCCTCTGGTCACATTAGGCCCCAATGACGTCTGCTCCTCTGACCTCCTCTGGCACCCTATCTCTCTTGGTTTCTTTCTGCCATTTTACTATGTTTCTTTGTTGTTGATTTTTGTTGTTGTTGCTGTGGTTTACTTCTGTTATATATATACACTCCTAGGGCAAAAGCTTCATTTAGTGTAACATGTGTATGGGGTGTGTGTGTGTATCCATCGCAACCACATGCAACTCATTTGTTGAATTTGATGATTTATCAAACTCTTCTGAAAATAATATTTTCATGAAAACTTCCTAAAAGCAGTAATGACACAATTATGGAAAACATCTGTCTCTGGCAAAATGAGGAAGTGGGACGCAAAGTTTTATTAAAACATCCCTCTAAATCTAAAGGGTAATCCCAATGCTATATTTGTGGCAAAAACTTTTCTGTTCATATGACAAGTTCTATTCACAAAACCTTACTGGCACTAACAAGTCCTTACTGGACATCTCCACTTAAATGTTCCCTTGGAACTTCAACTGAAGAGCCCAAAGCTGAAAAAGCCTCTTA
>NW_004444038.1:393050-394474 GCF_000243295.1 Trichechus manatus latirostris
ATCCCCCATTCTTATTATTGCTCCTGAAGCACCTACTGACATTATGTATCTTCCACTATCCCCATTTCCACCTGCTACTGGATTCCAAAAAACTAGGCAGAAGTGCCTGTCTGGTTGACCCTAGGTCATCTCCTAGCATCTTTGCTGTAAGAGATCACGGAGGAGTAAATTTCTGGCTTCCAATCTTGCCTTTTTCTAGTAGGGGATGGTCTAGAATCCACACTGAAGTAGGGAGTTTCCAGAATAGGAAACAGACACAGAGTCTAGAGAGATAATAATAATAATAAAAACTCTGCATCCTCTTTGAAATATCCTCCATAAATTAAGAGAAGCCGTATACAGATGTCTTCCCCAACACCTAGAGATTATACCACGCTCTTTGAAGGGAAAGAGGGGTTCTTATATTCATAGTGCTATGCCTTCATTTGCTTTATTTAGCAAATATCTCCCAGTTTTTCCTACCGCTGACACTATTAAATATCCTGTGGTGGACAGAAACTATGAGTTTTAGGCAAGACATTTTTTAAACTATCCTCATATATGATTCCTGTTGTAGCTTCCGTTTTGTTTGATCTTTTCTCAGATTTTTCCTATGTGAATAGATTCTTTAAAAAAATTACAGTCTATTAATAATGATGACTTTATTGCAACCACTTAAACCTATTTTGATACATAAAGAAGATCTAGAGAAAAAAAGGAGAGAGAGAGAGAGAGAGACGCAAAGAGATAAAGACAAAGACGGAGGGAGCTATGTCAAAGGGACACAGGAGTTAATCGAAAGAGCTCCCAATGGCCACGGTTGAAATAATCTCTGCAAGAAAATAAATAAATTAGTATTGGCTTATGACTCAAAACATAAAATAAATATCCATGGGTCCATACTTATATAAACAAATGGCTGACTAAATAAATAAAGGGGGGAGAATACACTAATCTCCCCTGGAGAAGAATCACAAATAATTTATGTAGATACACCTTCCTCGAGGAGGTGGAGCTTAACTCTCACTTTTTGAATGGGGTCTGTTCATAGACATTAGATAATAACTAAAGAAATCTGAATAAAATATGAACTTTAGTTAATAATAATGTATCAATATTGGTTAATTAATAGCAACAGGTATACCATACAAACATGTTAATCATAGAGGTGACTGGGTGTAGAGTATATAAGAATGCTCTAATATCTTTATAACTCGTCTGTAAATCTAAAACTGTTCTAAAAATTAAATTTACTAAAGGAATAACTTTATCATTGCCATGGAAGCTGATCTCAGAAAAGAGAAAATATGTCTTAGAGCAGTAACAATTATAGTTAGACCTGAGTTTATATTAAAAGTTAATATTTTCCTGACTGAAATAATAACTACATTTGATCCCAAAGTCTCAAAGAGATACAATTATAGTAAGAACATAAAATATATCTT
>NW_004444038.1:396087-397297 GCF_000243295.1 Trichechus manatus latirostris
GTACTACTGTTTCATGAGAAACTATTTGTTCTGTAAGCCTTCACCTGAAGTACAATAAAATATAAAAAAAAAAAATTCACAAAAATTTATGAGGCATGCACACTGCTTATCTACATTTCACAGATGAGAAAACTGAGATGACCAACATAAATCGGCCAGGCAGAGCCTGGATTCAATCCAGTTTTTCTGACTCTATCCAACACACGGAAAATTTACGCAAATAATGTAACACTAATATAACACAAACAGTGATTTAAATAAGTCTTTGGATTGACTTGGATGTGACGGGAGTGGTATATATGTAAATGTGAATTTGCTTGCTAATTAGAATTGGGACATATTCACAAGTAGAGAGACATTTTTTAGGTCTATGATTCTTATCACTAATTGCTTACAATTCGTATTCAGTGATTTTATATGCAAATGAGGAGCTGTCTACTGACCAAATGAAAAGAACTGAGAGATACATTTTAATTACATAAAGCTGATGCTTAATATTGGGATTTTAATGGACTTGCAGACTGATGAGAAAATAGTCAGCAAGATTTGAAACATTTGCAACATTTTACTATAATGTAACTGCACCTGATGAAGACAAGCTGTCCATTTCTATGTTTCAGGGGACTAAAACCATGATGTCTTATAACTGATAGAATGTTTACAGAAACTAAAAAATAGAATCACATTCTTTCCAGGAGAACAATATCAGTACTTACCTATAGAGAGAGGGTGTGTGTGTGTATACATTTCTAATTTTGATCTGTGGTATTATAATAGTAAGAACAGATATAGTTCTTGTCCTCTTAGAATAAAAGGTTATCTACCCTTAAATATCTAAATATCAGTATGTTTAACATCTTAACCTTAAGTTAAAATATACATTAAACTTGTCTCATGTTTTAGAAGGACTGAAATTAATATTCTGACAGTAATTTTGAGGACAACTGGCTGCATCTTTAGACGTATGCAGTTGAGAAAGAGATGGACTTTGCACTGCCTATTATATTAGTGAAACCTGTATAAATTATTACCTGTTTTGGATAAATATGTAAAATATTGCATTAAAATAAAATACCAATCCTATATCTAAAGAAATAGATAAAAATAAGTATTTACTGTTGTCTCTCAAATGATCGCAGACATTGTCATGGATTAAATTATGCCCCAGAAAAAAATATGTGTATCAATTTGGCTCGGCCATGAGTCCCAG
>NW_004444038.1:397397-398340 GCF_000243295.1 Trichechus manatus latirostris
AGAGATAAAGGGAAAGGGAAGCAAGCAGAGAGTTGGAGATCTCATACCACCTAGAAAGCAGTACTGGGAGCAGAGTGCATCCTTTGGACCCAGGGTCCCTGCGCAGAGAAGCTCCTAGTCCAGTGAACACTGATGAGGAGACTGATAGAGAAAGCCTTCCCTTGGAGCTGACACCCTGAATTTGGACTTTTAGCCGACTTTACTGTGAGGAAATAAACTTCTCTTTGTTAAAGCCATCCACTCATGGTATTTCTGTTAAAGCAGCACTAGATAACTAAGACAGAATTTGGTACCGAGCGTGGGGTGCTGCCTAAAATGTGGAAGCAGTTTTGAAACTGTGAATGGATACAGAAGCAGCAGCGGCAAAGAACCTGCACAGCAGAGAACAAGAAGCAGCACAACCAGGAGACAAGCACAAGATGGTGCTGGAGCCGATCCACGGAAGCAAGAGAGCTGAGTGCCTGAGTGCAGAAGGCTTCCTGGAGGAGTGGGATGCCTCCAGGCATTTATTGGTGGAACTACAGATCTTTGGAACACTTGCCCCAGCAGGGCAGATGTGGGCATGAGGCCCGAGGAGCCGAGAGGCTACGAAACCAGGAAGCAGAAGCTGAAGAGACAAGGAACACAAGAAGCCGAGCTGCTTCAGTCTCAAAAGGTAGGGCCATGACCTCAAGTGTTTCAAAGGGTGGAGCCATGGCCTCTGGAGTTTCTAAGGGTAGAGTCGCCACTCAGATGGACTAGGAGGTTGGTGCGCCTGAAGCCGAGGGAGCAGAGTTGCTATCTCAGTGGGCCTGGAAGGCAGAGCCCAGGTCCAAGGGGCCTCCACTAAGAATCTGAAGAGTGTGGCCAATACCCAGAGTCTGGAGGGCAGGGACATTGTGTAAATTGTCCCAGAGAACAGAGGATTATTTTCAAAGCCCTGAGGGCTAATGTAATGTGTTCT
>NW_004444038.1:399299-400909 GCF_000243295.1 Trichechus manatus latirostris
TCTTTTTCAATACCCCCACCCCACAAGGATTCTCTAAAGCACAGTATTGTTGGCTTTTGTCTTTCTCCCCAATTCCATTTTCTATTTTTATTTTTGTCCTTCTACGATTTACTCTCTGCCTTTTGAAGAAAAACAATCAATTTGGTTTTAGCTTATTTAATTTACATCATTCCTCAACCCCCAGTCCATTATTCCAGTCTGTACAGTAAGACTGCTATGGACTGAATTATGTCCCTGAAAAATAAGTGTTGTAAATCCTAACCTCTATGCCAATGGTTATAATCCCATTTGGGAATGGGTTTTCTTTGTTATGTTAATAAGACAGGATCAGTTTTATTAGATTAAATCAATCTCTTCTGGAGATATCAAAGAGATCAAACAAGCAAGCGAGAGAAACAGAAATGGGGGAGAGAGATGCCAAGTCACATGAAGATTGCCCAGGAGCAGAAGCTCAAAGAGACAAGGACCTTCCCCCAGAACAGAGAGAGAGAGAGTCATCCCCTAGAGCTGGTTCCCTGAATTCGGAATTTATAGCCTCCTAAACTGTAAGAAAATAAATCTGTGTTTGTTAAAGCCACTCACTTGTGGTATTTCTGTTATGGCAATACTAGATAACTAAGACAAAGACCCTGAATAAAACAGACAAAAATAGAGTTCTCTTTAATAGAGAGTGAAGGGGGAGAGGCTAGGAAACTCACATGTTAGTATTTTTCCTGTCACACTAGATTTCATTTCTTAAACCCTTATAACACTGCTCTCTTCTCTCTTAAATGGCTAAGTTGGTATCTGTCTGCCTTCTGTGCCAAAACACTGAGCCCAGAACAGCCAGGGCCTTACATCACGCAAAAATGCTGCAGTGAACTCCTTGCTGGAATTTAAGAAAGACGCCTTCCTTTGAAAGATAAACTTAGCTCAGAATCTTTCTGAACCCTCATTTGGTTTTGATCCAGGTATGCAAGTAGGGAACATCCTTTATAATCTTTGAGAAAGTAAGGAGATACTTCCCCTTCTCTGTAAAATATCCAAATAATGTGTATCGGATGTTATGGGATTCCTCTGCCATTGCTTCTCTCTGTCACTCAAGTGCTTAGAGATGGATGTAGAATCGTAGGTAGAAAGCAAAAATCACATGTAATGTTTTATCTCACTGAAAACTTACATCCACTCATATGTTGCCTACACTACTTTTTCTTTTCTTGCTAAATTAGTCTGTGTCATATGGCTTAAAAGACAGGTAAATGTTTATCATAGAGTGGTAAGTGAATAATTAGTATAATACTATGGCACTCAAAAACCATTTGCTTGAGTTTTCTCACAACAGTCTCTGACATCTGTTCAATGATTTGTATTAAATTACTCTTCAGATGCAACTGAATTAATTTAGCAATTTGTATTTTATAACAAAACCTGCAGGCTAGAGTTTGTTCATTCGCGAGTTGTCTTCTTTTTTTGTTACTATTAACTTTGACATTTATATAAATATGAAAAACTATGGTGTGCATTTCTCTTAAATTAAAACAGATTGGGCCTAAAGCCGAGGGTTCTGCTCGTAATTGCTATTTTATTCTGTCGGTGCAATCCCTCTGCCGTGGCGGCCATTGCAGAGAAGT
>NW_004444038.1:401741-410729 GCF_000243295.1 Trichechus manatus latirostris
GCCCTTACATGTAGTCATGTGCATTGAAATAAAAATACTGAATTACCATTCAGTGAAATCTATCTGAAGCCCTTAAGGAGTTCTGTGGAGCTCAACTCATTTTCTGTCGTTTAGGTGAAGTGGTGGATTTTGAGCAGGTACTTGATTAGTTTCCCATCTATTTCCAATAACAGCTTAAACAAATGCATCCCGGAGAAAGAAGTAGATGTTATTCTTTAGTTAAAATCACAATTATTTAGAAATAAGGAGGAGAAGAATCTCAGTCATACTCCATGAGCTGGGACTGGCAGTGGGGGAGGTTGTTTGCTGGTCAAAAGAACACAGGTGTCCAATAACCTGGCTTCAAAACCTGAAACTACCACCATTTATAAAATTTTGTATCTGTGCTTTTTCATCCTTATTTTTTGATCTTCTTATGGATGAAAGAGTTGAGATAAATTATTGCAAATTTCTTTTTGCCTCTAAAGTACACCGGTCATTCTGATCACTGGTTTTGCTAACACTTTCTTCCTCTTCCTCTCTGTTTTCTTTCTTATTCCACCCCACCTCCGCATTCCTATGAAGTCCAGGGTTGCAGGAAACGGGCACTCCAAAACAAAACGAAAGTAGGAAGACCGGGTGTTAGAAACAATGCCCATCGACACTCAGCAGCCAGGAGGAATTACCCAATAAGCAAAGTATGCACAGGCTTACTTGTGTTTACTTACTAATCGTAGTACACAATTTCACCTTTTTTTTCACCACATCGTTGATGTGGTAAAACCCATGTGAAATTGTGCACTACGGATTAGTAAGTAAACACAAGTAAGCCTGTGCGCACCTTGCTTACTGGTTAATCCGCCTCTGCTCATCAGTTTCACAGCGAGAGTCAGTATCATCTCCAAGGTTTCCGTCCACAACCTTGCACGTCTTCTGCCTTCAGAGGAGTATACATCCCCGCCTTGCCCAGCAACTAGCAGTGTCGGCTGGAGTTAGAAAGTATTTCCCTGACCCATTATCAGCCTAGGTTCTGTAACTTGTTCTGGCCAATAGAATGTAAACAGAAGTAATGAATGCCATGCCCAAACAAAGACTTTTAAGTGATTTTTTAGGTTTAGTTTTGCTTTTACCGTCTGCCATTAGAGTTGAACGCCCAAGATGGCGGCTCTTCCCTCAACCCGGATCATGAATTGGGAAAACTCATGGAACAGAACCACTGCCTGAAGCAGTCACAGTACATTCAAAGCCTGTATGTAAGATGAGAGAAATAGAGGCTGCTGGTTGTAAATCTCTGATATGGAGGTTGTTACCACCTAAAGTAATACAGAGCCCTGGTGGTACAGTGGTTAAGTGTTCTGCTATTAGCCAAAAGGTTTGCAGTTCAAATCCACCAGCCACTCCTTGGAAACCCTATGGAGCAGTTCTGCTCTGTCCTGTGGGTCTCTATGAGTTGCAATTGACTCGACAGCAATGGGTTTGGTTTGGTTTTTAAGGTAATATAGGTATGTTTTCTACAGAGTTTTCTTTATAATATCTAGCGTGTTTGTATTCCCATGGTCCCTGATGGTGGCAAAAAGATATTAAGGAACCAAAATATCCTTAAGAAAATCAGGTCTTCTTTATCCATTGTCCATGCCATCTAAACCTGCTGATGAATTCTGGAAGTATGCAGTCAAATGATGACTCTCAAAGGTGACTTCTGAAAATAACAAGAGACATAGTACCCAAACCTCTAGAACCAAGACTTATGTATTTATTTCCTGTGTAAATGAAAAGTGTCATTAGAAAATGGGCTACAGCTTGAAGATGGACTGATCTCTTTGCTTTAATTTTTCTTACTTGCAACCCATAAAATTTTGAAACACTTGAAAATTTCTTCTTAGAGATTAGTTAAGTACCCAAACATCCATGTATCCACCTATCCAAATTCTTTTTTTTTTTTTTTTTAAAGTAAAGAACTTTTATTAAGAGGCAAAGCAGTTTGCAAACTGGGAATCACAAAGTCCAGAGGATTCTCAACTAAGTGATCCCAAGAGGAAACAGTTTAGGGAGTTTTTATATAAAATACAAGGAACTTCGGTAAAAATTTAGTAATTGGTTGACATTTAGGTAATGGTTACAGTTATGGATTGAATTGTGTCTCCCCGAAATGTGTGTCAACTTGGCTAGGCGATGATTCCCAGTATTGTGTGATTGTCTATCATTTTGTCATCTGATGTGATTTTCCTATGTGTTGTAAATCCTACCTCTGTGATGTTGATGCTGCCATCTGTCTGTCAGAATAAGGAATAAGGAACACTGAAGAAGAATTGATGCCTTTGAATTATGGTATTGGCAAAGAATACTGAGTATACCATGGACTGCCAAAGAATGAATAAATCTGTCTTGGAAGTACAGCCAGAATGTTCATTAGAAGCAAGGATGGCAAGACTGTGTCTCACATAGTTTGGACATGTTATCAGGAGGGATCAGTCCCTGGAGAAGGACATCATCCTTGGTAAAGTAGAGGGTCAGCAAAAAAGAGGAAGACCCTCAACCAGATAGATTGACACAGTGGCTGCAACCATGGGCTCAAGCATAAGAATGATTGTGAGGATGGTGCAAGATCGGCAATGTTTTGTTCTGTTGTACGTAAGTTAGCTATGAGTTGGAACCAACTCAAAAGCACCAAACAATAGCAACGTGATATTAATGAGGAAAGATTAGAGGCAGTTATGTTAATGAGTCAGGACTTAATTTACAAGATTAGGTTGTATCTTGAGTCAATTTCTTTTGAGATATAAAAGACAGAAGCGAGCAGAGACGGGGACCTCCTACCACCAAGAAAGCAGAGCCTGGAGCAGAGTGTCTCCTTTGGACCCTAGGTCCCCGCACTGAGAAGCTCCTAGATGTGGGGAAGATTGATGACAAGGATGTTCCTCCAGAGCCGACAGAGAGAGAAAGTCTTCCTCTGGAGCTGGCACCCTGAATTTGGACTTCTAGCCTCATGAAGTATGAGAGAATAAATTTCTGTTTGTTAAAGTCATTCCCTTCTGGTATTTCTGTTATAGCAGCACTAGATAACTAAGACAGTTACAAAATTGGGTAAGGGTACATTGAATTGGTTAATATTTAGGTAATGATTACAAAATTGGGTACGGTTACATCTAATTGGTAGGAGGTTACATACATTTTTAATTTTTTTTTAAGTTAGAAAGTAATTATTAAATTAGGTACATTTGACCTTGAAACAATCATGAGACACTCCTTGCTTGACTGCAGGGAGGACATGCATAATTTTAAAGTTTATCTTGAGGAAGCATCTGTTCTGATAATTGTTTTGAACCAGTTTTCTGAGCAGAGTGATTCTTAAGCAAGTCTATCCCAACTCTTGACTCCTCTGTTAATGAATAAGGAAACTAAAACCTTGACCAGTTATTGTGGTTTAAATTACACAAAGAATTGATAGCAGAGACAAGATTAAAATCATGTTTTACTATCTCCTACCTAGACCAAGACTTCCCTGGGTAGGGTAGATGGTTTAGCACCTGGCTGCTAACAGAAAGGTTTGTGATTCATATCCAGCCAGAGACCCCTCAGAAGAAAGACCTGGTGATCTAATTCTGAAAAACCACCCACTGAAAAACCTATGGAGCACAGTTCTACTCTGACGTACACGGGGTCGCCATGATTTGGAATAAATTCAGTGGCAACTGGTTTGGTTTTGGTTTTACCTAGACCAAACTTTTTCCAGTATAACCCTTGTCCTTTAAAAAAGTTATACATCAAAATCACTTGGAGAATTCCTTTAAAAACATGCCAAGCTGGGTAGGCATAATCCAATTAATTGTGTACACTAATATACAGTATCCCCACTCTGTGAAAACCACTGCAATATAAAATGACACGTTACCTAATGAACCAGATATTTTGCTCTTCATTATCTATATAATGACCCACTGACATAGTACTAGTTCTGTATAGAGGGAGAGTCAGCTGTTTCTTATATGATGTAATTTTAGGGAAAATAAAACACCATTTTGCACCAAAAACATGACATCATATCTAAAATTCCCTGTACTGGATTCATTTTTCTAGCTTAAGAAAATCATAATCTTATATGAAATTTTATTACTCAATTAATTAGTTATATTAAATATTTTTTTTAAAGATCTACTACATGCCAGTCTGTCTTTCTAGACATATGCATATGTAAAGGATGAATAAGGCACTTTGTTTCCCTCAAGAAACAAAGACAAATACATAAAAATAGTTCGTAAATTATATTGACTCACTTACTTGCTGCCTGGAGTGTCTTTCTATGCATTAGTCATGGTAGCCAAGGCAGATGGGGTGAAGGGAATCTACAGAACATTTAGCTTCTTTCATACTCACTGAACAAGTCATTAGTAGGTTCAATCCAATACCCCTGCAGTACCTGAGATGTTTCCAAGCATGCATCCTTGTTATGGGTTGAATTTTGTCCTCCAAAAATATATGTCAATTTAGCTAGGCCATGATTCTCAGTATTGTTTGTTTGTCCTCCATTTTGTGATCTGATGTAATTATCCTTTGTGTTGTGAGCTCTAATCTCTATCATGTTAATGAGGCAGGATTAGAGGCAGTAATATTAATGAGGCAGGATATAATCTATAGGATTAGGTTGTATCCTGAGTCAACGTCTTTTGAGACATAAAAGAGAGAAGTGAGCAAAGAGGCAGGGCACCTCATTATCACTAAGAAAGTAAAGCCAGGAGTACAGCACATCTTTTGGACCGGGGGTCCCTGTGCTGGGAAACTCCTAGACCCAGAGAAAGATTTATGACAAGGACCTTCCTCGAGAACCAACAGAGATAAAGTCTTCCCCTGGAGCTAGTGCACTGAATTCAGACTTCTAGTCTCCTAGACTGTGAGAGAATAAATTTCTGTCTGTTAAAGCCAACCACTTGTGGTATTTCTGTTATAGCAGCACTAGATAACTAAGACAATCCTCAATATAACTTGTAAGCCATTTTCAGCAATGCAAGTCCATTCTCTTCCTCTTGGTCTAAATTTTCACTCCTGTGCAAATGTCTCCCAAATCCTTCCCCTGTCTGTTCACCAGGTAAGGAACTCTGTGGACAACTGGTTACTTCTTTGATACTATTTATCTCATTTGTGTGACTTTTCTCATTTTTATATTATTATCATGATGACAAAAACCCATCATTTACCAGGAGAAAGGTCTATAAATTTTAATTTCATCTGTACCCTCTGCTCTGTGTGGGTAAGCCCAGCTGTGTGCTTGGTTCACTGTGCCCGTTAAATGAATTTAAAATTTTGTAATGTCTCCTATTCTTTATTCTATCTGATTTTTCACATCTTGGTGACAGGTTCAAGTGTGCTGAATTTCTTGATTTCACATTTAATTTTTACTCAAACAGCAAGATGTGAGGGAAGTGTAACCCTAATATAGTTTTTTTTCTTCAAGCCAATCGATTACACTTCTTATTAGTATTACCCATATGCTCCCAACAACATGTCTTATTAAATCTCTTATCTTTTAATGAGAAACATCCACTACTCTATGTACTCTGGAAATATTCTTATCTTCTGATTAACGACCTTATCATGGGAAAGAAAAAGAGAACAGAGCAACCATAACCAAATTTATCAGATAAGGCAGGTCATCACCTAACAAGGCCCTGAAAAAATGGAGCACAAGTAGAGGATAAAGTCTAGGATTATGGAATGGTGTTAGGAGAAGGACAAGTCTATGTTAATGGTAACAGAACATTATCATTGTCTCCTAGGTAATGAGGTCAGAATGAAGCTAGAATGAATAAGCATAGCTACTAGATTTTCAATGAACAAGTTTTTAAAATTGGATTCCAGTGTAGAATTGTCAACTTCTTAGTGTGTCTGGATATAGATCTGGAGATAGAGATGATAAAGATATGGGTAGATATAATGTTATTTTTTTGCCTTTTGTTGCAAAATAGTTAAAATTTGTCATGGATCATCTGTGGATTAGTGTTTGGAAACTGCTTGGGCAGAAGAGGCAGAAAGAGGAGGTGAGATTTATTAAAGACAATGATCTAAACATGAAGATCTATGCAAATATCTAAATCACGTTTCTGGTTCATTAATGAAAGAGCTCAGCATATTTAGAAGAAAGCCTCTATTTCTAAATTGAATCCTGCCTATATAAATCTCTCTTAAAAAATCACTCGTCAATCATTTCTAAGATCTTTAGGGTAGGTAAATTGTTGATTAGGTAAATTAAACCCAGTATAGTCACACCAGAATATTGGTGAAATATTTCACTTTTAAGAGATCAATGCAGGCTATGCCCCTCAAATAAAAGCTTTGCCCTACTCCAAACAACGACAAAGATGAGTTGTTCTTGTTCATTACGACAAGTTTACAAAAGGTGTTTGATAGCTGTGTAGTTATTCATTTGTCAGTAAAACCATGCAACTTGACAGGGATCCTTCTAATGAAAGAACTAGGACACATGTGTCTGATACGCGTTGTGTCAATCTTTGTTATACTACAACATGCTCCCTTTCTAAATGCCTTGTTCTCTTCAATGTATCTTAGAATTTTTCTAAGGGAAAATTAATCCTTTAGTCAATAGGCAGGTAATGTGAGAAATGTAATGACCGTCAAAATCCTCATAGGGAATGAATCCGATGCACCATTATATATGGGTGTCCTAGACATGGCTGTATCAATCATTCTTTTATTAAGTCAACCATTCAATCTCTTTTATAGGTAATGGGGATATCATTTGTTCTAGGCAATGACCAAAACAGAAAAAAATACCACCTTTGTGTTACTAGTCTAAGCTATGACATCGTAAAAGCATTAAAATTTAGGACCTTCTCACTTTATCCTAGAAGAGTCTACTTACATATTCCAAATAAATCATTTGGCATTCATTAAAGAATTGTAATGTGTCAAATACAGTGATAAATACTGAGGATAAAAGGATGAATAAGTTATGCTCCTATCCTCAATGCAACTCATAGTCTTTTAGGCTTTTTTAAAAATAATCATCATCACAATCCAACGAGATGAATACAACCGTGGAAGTATACCCTCAGTCCAGAATCAGCATAGCTAAGGAAGGGATACAGAGTATGCTAGGGGTGAGGGTCTGTGTCAGGAAAGGCTTCCTAGAAATTGACATTTAAAATTATATTTTTATTTTTATTTTAAGGAGTTTTTTTTCCCTTTTTTAATTCTATTCATTATGTAAAAAAATTTACATAGTTCCAAAGTCAAAATCAAAGCACAAGTAAATCAGAGAACTATAACTTCCATCCCGCCCTATCACTTCCCTTTCCACTTAAAAATTAAATTTTGAGCCAAATCTAAAAGAAATATCAAATAGCTTCCTCAGAGACAGACATTGTTGTGGGGTAAAATTTTCAGAAATCTGCATTTGACTCAGTGTTCTATTCTTAAGTACAGTAAAGTTTAAAAAACCTTCTATTCATTTATTAAAGGTTTTTTAAGAAGAGATGGTTTGGGTGAAGAAAAGATGACACATGGGTGGGACATGGATGGACTGAGGAGAGAGGCAGCTCCTTCAGCTTACTACAGAACTTGGGATTTGCACTGTAGGACAATTTTTGGGGAGGCATTAAAGGATAATCAAGCAGGAGAATGAGATAGAACCGCACTTTAACATTTTACAAAAATAAATCCTGACTCTTCATGTAGCACAGATGAAATGATTCTTTAAGTCTGAAATAAAGAAGACCAGATAAGAAACGTGTTCAATAGTCTGGTGAAGACGCAATGAAGGGCCTGACCTGTTCAGGAAAGGGTTTCCCACCACAGCACGTCCTCCTCTCGTTACAGGATCACAGAAGTTTTCTCCAACCTGAAATTTGCCGTCACAAATCCCAAGTTAAATAAAAGTATCAACAATCATTTACCATTTTGATATCCAGGCTAGTCTTGTAAATCCTCTCTTCATCTGCTCTTTTAAGTGTAATTCATATTATCAATGGCACTTTCAATAGCTAGAAAACGAATTAGTAAATGTAAAATGAATATTTTCCTTGGAAATAAGCAGCTACTACCTAGTTTCCTTTCATCTGATGTTTTTCAGCCCAGTATAGAACCATATTCTGATTGTAATTAGGTCTCTGGAGCTTGTTAAGTATTTGATAATTATACTATACAGATAAAAACCTCGTTGCCATAGAGTCGATTCCAACTCATAGCGACTCTATAGGACAGAGTAGAACTGCCCCATAGGATTTCCAAGGAGTGACTGGTGGATTCAAACTGCCGACCTTTTGATTGGCAACCACCGCACCACCATACAGATATGCATCCTAAAAATGTTATATTTCAAATTGGCTAATATGTTTAAAGACATCAAGGCATAAGCACATGTCCGGTTCTAATTGGTATAGGCCACAGAGACATTAGATGAATATGTACCTTTAGCAAAATACATAAATGTGTTTAAGTATGTATGTGAGCATGTAACAACAAACTCTTACTGTATATGCGTACCATAGCTATACACACACATACACCAACACACACCTTATATAAAAACACTTTGCTGTTTCATTTGTTTTAGAAAGGAGAAGAAATAAGTGCTTAATAATCATATTATTCATACTGTTCTAAATTGTAAATCATTCATACACTCATTTATTCAATAAACATTTATTGCAGATAAAGCAAGCAAAAGCTCAGTACATCATGCATAAATCAAAGTCAGTAATAAGTAACTTTTTTCCATTTTAAACATCCTCACCCTTGATCCCATGCAATGTGCGAGTTGGGAAAAGAAGACGCTTTTGTGTTACTGTCCTTCTTGCCAGTCTTGCTCTGTATCCAGATGTAAGACACGAGGCCAATGCCTTTTATTTTTTTCTTCCCTTTATATACAGATAGCTGGAACAAATTTTTACTGCATGTGATTTTAATTCTATTATTCGAGGTTTGCAAGTATCATCTTTAACACTAAAGACAAAACAAACAAGCTTTAGTTCTTTCTTTTTTCTTTTTGGTAGTTGC
>NW_004444038.1:411752-415608 GCF_000243295.1 Trichechus manatus latirostris
ATTAATGGATGCCAAAAATTATTTAATTTGATTATTTAAATGTTATACTATAGAATATACTAAATCACTATATTATGTAGAGCACTATACTTGGCATTGTAGGAAGAAAAAAATTCCTGAGGCCATTTAAGATCTTACCCTCTTCTATCAGCTGTTGCTTCCTAAATGATAACGGTTATTCTTGATTTCACACACACACATACACACAAGATCATGCTAACCAAGTTATGATGCTCCCTTTCCTACTTCACACTGGGATTAATAGTTATAATTTTTTAAATCTGCATTATCTTTTCAACTCTTACCATAATCTGTCATATTATTAGATTTAGAGACAGGTAGTTATTCCCAGGTCTGTATCAGATCAAGTGTTGCTTCTTTATGTCATTGCGGTGATGTTTCTTTGCTGCTTTGTTAAAATCATTCATCAGTTTGCGGTTGTTTTACATACCCAGTGAGATGTGCATAGGATACCAACAGGAACCACCAGCAGAATCTGTATATAATTGCTCAGAAAGTGCTACCGAAATTCCATTTTTCTTCCCAGGATTTAAGAGATAAGAGAGATGCTTGTTTAGGCATCACTTACCCAAATCATATTGCAAGAATTAAGAACTGGATTTGCAAGTACAATTTCCACATGCCTGGCAAGACTCACCACAGTACTAGAATGACAAGGATGTTCCTGGGATGCATGGATAATATGTGCTATACACCTTGTTATAAAATTTTTTCTAGTGTTTTGTAATACCTTTGATGTAGAAAATTGTTCCTCCTCTCCTTTGCCTCCTTCTGTCTGCCTTTGTCAAGGCTTTGCTAGATTGTCTGTGTACCCCATATAAAGTGCACCTGGCAGACACTAGAAGAAAGAGCGAACTTCTTGGGCGCGTCTGAGAGTCGTGCTGCAAATGCAAAACGTAAAAAGTCCACAGAAAAGAGAACGCATCCTAGACGGAATTCATGTTATCATCTGCATGTCACGATCTCTTCACTAGGTTATTGAAATCATATTAGCGTTTTGTAAGCTATAATGGGAAAAATAAAACTATATAACTATATAATATTTATTTATTATTAATCAGTTATGAATTCCTTAACAACCCTCCAGGTATGCGGGTATAAAACAAATAAAGGCAAGTCAAAGGAAAATGGATGGGGATAACAAAGCTTACACCGAGGTGAGGAATGGCATGAGACCCAGCCATGTTTCATACAAAAACAGAAACCAAACCCGTTGCTGTCAAGTCGATTCCGACACATAGCCACCCTGTAAGACAGAGTAGACCTGCCCCATGGGGTTTCCAAGGAGCGGCTGGTGGATTTGAACTGCCGACCTTTTGGTTAGCAGCAGTAGCGCTACCCCACCAGGGTTTCCAGCACACTTAGTACTCAATAAGCAAGTGCTTAATATCCCTGCTGTTGCCGTTATTGTTATTATCACCTCTGTCGTCAATTACTGAACATTATTACTTAACAGGCGGTGTGCTTGGTGGTAGTCACTTCCTTAGACATTAATGAAAACGCTCAATGCATTGATTGGACACTCTTGAGGCTGCGCTGCAGGCAGAACGTGGAGATTAAGTGGGGAATACAGCGAAGCAGTGAAGGAGCTTTGGCGGCACAACAGTTAAATTTTCGGCTGCTAACTGAAAGGCTGGGGGTTGGAATCAGCCAGTGACTCCAAGAAAGAAAGACCTGGTGATTTGTTTCCATATGGATGACAACCTAGAAAACCCGATGGGGCAGCTCTGCTCCGTCACATGGGGTTGCTGTGAGTTGATTTGTTGGCGTCCAACAACTCAGTAAAGCAGTAATCCCAGGAAACACACCAGGCAGTCAGTGTGTTTCAGGCAGCTTGCTGTTCAACTGAATTTTTATGAAACATCTGGTGAGATACGAGATTATCTTTTGTAAGTCACCTTAATATGCATAACAAACATACTTCTTATATGTGTATTTTCTTTCCCTATCAAAGTGTTGGTATTTGTACTTACTTCGATTATGTCTTATTTAAGTAAATCTTTACAGAAGCAGACTGTCACATCTTTTTCCCGTGGAGCTGCTGGTGCACGCAAACCACCAACCTTCTGGTCAGTAGCCAAGCACTTAACCACTGTGCTACCAGGGGGCTCTCTCTTTTCCAAAAACAAGCATAAAAAACTGTGAAATGGCATTCACCCCCATTCAAAGCTTGCTACTAGCTTTGTCCCCCCCCAGAGATAGTCAGGACAACCTATCTAAGAATCATGCAGTTTCTGGAATGTAAATTATTTCCATTTGCCAAGATTTTAAACATATGAATGAAGTCTATTAAAACTCAACACACTGTTATTCATTTTAGTAGAGATGTTTGCATAATACACATGGTATTCCCTCAAGCAGAGGGCAGGATAAAAGTGCTTATTGAAGTGGGCTTTGAGAAAGTGTGCAAGGATTTATTTAAAGGTCAATGAACATTATAAGAAATGTTGCTCATAACTAAAAGGAGTTATGGTAATGAATTAAAAGTGTATACTTACAATTTTTTTGATAAGCATTTTTCCCGATAATATCTTATTTGTTCTTGACCTCCTCCTCTGCCAGAAAACATGAGGTGTATTGAGCACAAGTAGGAAGGACTGAAGTGTAAACTCACCAATTAAAGATATTTTTGTCTCTTCTACCTCAAAATTGTCTATATGCTGCCATTTCTCTTGGGTTGATAATTAGGAGTAAAATGGCTGAATGAATCAATAAGCAAAAGATTTTTTTTTTTTTTTTTTTTAAAGCCTTAGGCCCCTAGTCTCGTGGGGCAACTCAGTCAATCGGCATACAGGTATCCTCTGCTTTTCAAAAGCTTGCTTTACACCACTCTCCTTTTATGAACGACCTGCATTAGTACCTGTTCTCGGTAACCGGAAGAATCTGAAGAGGATTTTCACTTTTACGACAAAAGGGAAAAGCGGAAACTGTTCGGTGTTTATTTTGCAGCGATCTGCTGTTAAAGAGGCAAACCGTTCAAGAGGCAGCAAGCACGGGGAGCAGTGAGAGTGGCCTCGCCAAGCTCCTTCCCCGGGAACTGCGCTCAGCATCTCAGCATCCAGCCGCCAGAGCTTTGAACTGTTCGGTGAGCATCTGTGCTTTATCTCGATTTGTTTTCCGCATTCGTTAGCAAGATATGTCCTAAGGTATCAGAAAAGCCTAAGAGATCCGGTAAGGGTTTTATATGTTATTTGGTATGATTTGATAAGTTATTTGGTCTGGGAAAGCTCAAAATTTTTTCTAATTAACGGTAATTGCTTCTTCGATTTATGCCATTTCAGCTTAGGAAAGGTTTCATAAGAACACTGTATTTTGGCTAGCAGGGAAACCTGTAATATAGTTCACAAAGTTTACGTTCTGCATCCTGGTTTGGTGAGTAGTGTCTTGTATCTTAAAAGCTTGCTAGCGGCCGTCTCAGATACAGCTACCAATCTCATCTCAGTCGGAGCGAAAGAGAAAGCAGGAAACCAAGGGCTGAGAAACTAGTCTGCGGAACTAACAGTCAACACGAACCCCTCCCTCGTCTGTGCACCCTGAGACCAGAACTAGATGGTGCCCGGCTGCTGCTAATGACCTTTCTGCTCAGGACCACCGTAGGTAGATTCTAATAGAAGGGTAAAAAAATGCGGAACAGAACTCAAATTCTTAAAAAGTCCGGAATTACTGGACTAGTTGAGACCAGAGGACCCCCAAGACTGTTGCCCTGAGACACTCCATAAACCTTGAACCAAAACTATCCCCTGAGGGCACCTTTTAGCTAAACAACAGGTTGACTCCTGAAATACAAAATACTACAAATGAGTACTGCACACCTTTAAAAAATCATCTATATGAG
>NW_004444038.1:420458-464067 GCF_000243295.1 Trichechus manatus latirostris
TGTTGCCGTTGAGATGATTCTAACTCACAGCAACCCTATAGGGCAGAGTAGAACTGCCCCATAGTGTTCCCAAGGCTGCAGTCTTTATGGAAGCAGGCTGGCACACCTTTCTCCCATGGAATAGCTGGTGGGTTCAAATTGCAGACCTTTTGGTTAGCAGCCAGGCCCTTCACCACTGAGCCAACGGTGCTCCATGATCAGTAATATAGTTAAGTTTAAATCTATCATCTTAACATTTGTTTTCTGTCTTGTTTTTTCTCTGTTCTTTTTTCCTATCTTTTTAATTAATTGAGTATTCTTTTGTTATAATCCCATATTATCTCCCTATAGATTTATTAGCTCTAACTCTTTGTTTTACTCTTTTAGTTGTTGATTTAGGGAGTGGGACATACACATTTAAATTATCATCGTTGATCTTAAAGTAATATCATACCACTTCACATATACTATAGGAATCTTAAAATAGTTTACTTCCATTTCTCCCATTCTGTACTTTATGCTATTTTTGTGATACATTTGAAGACTTTTACTTGTGCAGTACCTATGCTACATTGCTGTTATATTTCTTTAAATACTAAAGTATCTTTCAAACATTTAAAAAATTAAAAAAAATTATATCTTTACATATTTAGTTTCCCTATCTAGTGCTCTTCATTCATGTTTTAGGTAGATCCATATTTCTATCTGGTGTCATTTTCCTTTTGTCTGATGGACTTTCTTTATCATTTCTTGTATTGTTGATTTGCTAGTGATGAATTCTCTCAGATTTCATATGTCTGAAAAAATATTTTGCTCCTGCTTGTGGAAGATTTTTTGTTAAGTATAGAATTCTAGAGTATAGAATTCACTGAGTATAGAATTTACAGAGGGTGCTCCACTGTCTTCTCTCTTGTTTTATTTCTGATATGAGTTCCCCTGTCAACCTTATCTTTGTTCCTAGATCTTTTTTCTCTGGTTTCTTTTAAAATGTTCTCTTCTTCCTGATTTTAAGCAATTTGTTTACAACAAGATTTGGTGTACTTTTCTTCATGTTTACAGGCTTGGGATTATTGAGCTTTTTGGATTTGTGGGTTTATAATTTTCATCAAATTTGGGGAAAAAATCAGCACCAGTCTCCACCTAGGTTTCCCCTCCCTCATTCATAGCCTGTCACTTTCTTAAGACAGTACCCTTGAACAATTGTAGGGCTCATCTTGCTTGTTTCAAGTCTCTCAGTGTATTAATTTTCCACTGCTACCAAAGGAAACAGCCCTGATTGCACATTGGTTATGATCTCGGCTGCTAACCAAAAGCTTGGCAGTTCAAATAAATCCACCAGGTGCCCCTTGGAAACCCTATGGGGCAGTACTACTCTGTCCCATAGGCTGGCTATGAGTCGAAATTGACTCGACAGCAATGGGTTTGGTCACCATAGGAAATTACCACCAATTTAGTGGCTTAAAATAACATACATTTATTAAAGACAACTATTCTCCTTTTTTTGTTTGACATCCAGTATCTTTAAAAATCATTGTTTTGTATAATTGGTCTGATTTTCTGTTTCTTTCATGTGGGATGCAAATCCATTTCCTGGTAGTCCACCATGGACAGAAGTAAAAGTCAATGCCCAGTCTTTTAGGGTTTCTCTTCCCTCTGCCTCTCAAAGATGACATCTGTGTGTTGCCATAGGAAGTGGCCGAAGGGCTGTTGACATGCTAAGGAACTCTGTCTTACTCTTAAGGTTGTGCTCATTTCTGATGTGTCTGGTAAGTCTGATCCCTGCCGCCTTTGTGTCTGCACAGGTTCAGCTGGTCCCGTTTGCCCTTTGGGTTGTCATGGTGACATCTACTGTGGAAATCCACAGTTCCAGCCATTTGGCTCTACTGCAGAATTAGGCACAGAATTTGTTTTCTTTGTCCTAATCCTGGTTTTCTGCGGTGGAACAGTCTCTGAACAGACACAAGCCCATCCTCCCATTCATTCTATATCTCCGCGTGGAAACACAGAAATTTCTGAATGTCCTAAATGTCACTAGAGGCTATGAATAATCAGGACAGCTAGTTGAGACTGGTCTATATTTCAACTTCCCTCTCTCAGTGCTGAAGTATTACTCTCACTTTATTTGAGCAAAGAATCAAATTTCAGGGTTTCTCCTGAAAGCTTGCAACCTACCCTAGGACACAGCTATAGAAATCAGCTACCCAAGGTCTTCAGTTCATGGTTTTATGCTCCAGGACTTAGAGCACTGACTTCTGTCTTCTTTGTCCTCCACTCACTAGTACTTTGTCCTAGCTCCTGAGCTAGAAAGAGATGAATGTTTCTACTTCTCCTTCCTAAATGTGGAGTTTGTTTCTCTCTCCAGTAACTCCTAATTACAACTTAAGCTTTCCAGGCTTGCCTTTTGATATGCAAAGATAAATGTAAAGAGTAAGGTATATTAATAAATATTGAATGTATATTAAAGAATAACTTAAAATCTATAAAATTACAAAGTCTACTTGTTGAAAGTTGAACACAACTATGCCGTCTTCCAGAATGCCTATAGCATTTCTGTGTTCTTATCAAGGTTTTGTGAAACAAATCCAGATAACCGATCAAGACACGAGATGGTGGGAAACAAACAACAACAATAACACACAAACACACACGCACACACACACATGAACAGAAGATAAATTGATTTACTCAGTACTGACTTGAGATAACAGTAGACAGGAGAGAAAATAAGGAGACATTGCAGGCAATTTTCTGGCAAAGAGTTTTCAAATAGGAAAATATAGATGTCGGAGTGACTAGATAACCCAAGCAGCCACCATGGCAATTTAGCAGACAAATCGGTGAAGCCAATGATGGTCTTTATGTCCAACAATGTCCACCATCTTTATTTTGCTGAGAAAATCCTCTAAATATTTCCGTATTTTTCAATACTTTAGAATGTAATTTTGTGCAAAGATGAGATACAACATGGAATCAGGAAACCCTGTGTTATTTTGGTTACTTGTTTGTAACTACATATAAAAACCAAACAAAACCCATTGCCGTCAAGTCCATTCCAACTCATAGTGACCCTACAGGACAGAGTGGAACTGCCCCATAGGATTTCCAAGTTGCTGCTGGTGGATTCAAACTGCTGGCCTTTAGGTTACCAGTCGTAGCTCTTAATCACCGTACCTCTGTAGCTACATACAGTAGATATTATTAACATATTGGCAGATATCTTTCCCTCAAAATAGACTTCACTAGAACTTACATACATTTAAGAAAAATTCCATTTATTAATAATGATCAACTTGAACTTTTGTAAGATCAGATATGTATCTACTTTCAGTTCACATATAAGGAGAGGGCAATGGGCAATAACAGTGACTTAATGGGGAAAAAAGAATCCCATCGCACAACAATAGTATAGTGCTTTATTCCAACTGAATGGAGCTCAGTGAGAGATCTGAAGAATGGTGTCATGACCAAATTGATTCACACTAAAGAAAGAAGAAATTTATTCTTGTTCAGAGAGGCGTGATGCCAGAACTGATACTCTTCCCTATTTCTAAATACCAAAGTTAGAGAAGAGGGATTTAGAAATAAGCAGCAAGAAGGCTTCCTCCCAAACCATTAATCCACTGGAACCATAATTATAAGTTTGAAGGTGCTTCTTGTTTTTCCAACTCTTTCTGTGAAAATTGTCTCCCTACTTCTATTGTCTATTGGAAAAAAAGTGTTTAATAACATTTATCTTTTGACCTTTAATCCATTTGCCCTTTGAGTTTATTTCTAGCAACCTTTTGATTCTATGTGATACAGAGCAATCTAGCTGATATTTGCTCTGTAAATAAAAACCACCCAAAGTAGCTTGCAGCTGTACAGGACTCTACTTTTTCTCCAAGCTACCTACAAGTACAATGGAAAGTTACAAGTGTAAACTGTAGGCTAAGGTCATTTCCTCTTCGTTAGTTTCTTTCCCCACTTAGATTAGAACAAACTCCACGATTTACCACACCTTGACATACAGAGAGAAGTATCAAATCCAGTTTGCCTTTGTGGTAAGGAAGGTGTGAGAAATTTACTTTTTCACTTAGCTTATAAGCAAATATGAAGGAGGCTGTGTTAAATGGAATGAAAATAAACTGTTAATATGTTTGACTTTTTTCCCTTTTATTGTTCTGTCAAACGGATAGAAAGCACGGAGATGTATGCACAGCACTGGCTTGTTGCCAGACTCTCTCATCAGATTAGTATTCAACTTAACATTTAGGGTTTTAGCATTATAAGTAATCATCCCCTAAGTGCAGAAAAATACTTAATACTCTGTTCTTACTTGTTATTTAGATTTCCAGTTCTATAGCGAAGGGCTTTAGAAAAAGGTTAATTAAGTCAAACATTTTGGGGTTATTCTCCCATCATCGTACAGAGTATTTACATATATACTGGAATTGGTGGTGAATATTTCTCTTGTAATTCTCTAGATTATCAATGAAACCAAAAACTTCCTGAGTTTGTCTAGCAACAATAATACCCGCCAGACTTATTCGAATGAGTACTTCTGATATTTTACTTCTATTATTTAACTTTTTTAATATACCACAGTAATAACTAAATAGTTTACACACTTAAGGCAGTGTACATTACATCTTAGGGAAGATGACAGCTTGCTGAACCTCACTTCTCTCAGCTATCAAATGATGGGTTAGAAAGTGTGATCTCTAAGATTGCTCATAATGTAAAAAGTACATCATTTCATGTCTAAAGTGTTTAAATTTAAAATTAACCCAAAAATTAGAAATACTAAAGGACATGGTCTAGAATTTGCTATTTGGAGCGACACAAAGAAATTACTGATTTGACTTTTGCTGGTGCTAATTGAAAAGGTTTGAAATCTGTTCTATATGAAAAGAAGAGATCGTTTTTCAACGTTTCTTGTTTCATTTATGAAATACTCAGTCTCGTGTTGAAAAGACCCAGAGGCTGTCCCATTAAATAGGGAACACTGTACCCTATAAACAATGTTTTGCTCGGGGAAAATCTCTCCATATTTATTCCACACTTACTTGTAAATATTAGCACTGAGGTAGACAACAAAGGCTCAAACAGCTTAACTAAAATTCCAGAACTATATTTGCTAATATTTTTCCATTATCATATTATTATTTTTTTATAATGCAGTTCCTTTTCTAGAATGTTAATTCTCTAATACTTCAGGAGTTGCATTCAATCACACTATTTTCAGCCTTCAAAATTCCTGTTTTTTAGAAGACTAGCATCTTCAAATATCTGTCTTCTATGGCTTTATTTTTTGAATGTCACTTTTCAAAACATGAAACATACATGGGTTGAAAATGCTTATATTCTATATTATTGTCTACACTCTCTACTACATACATGATCTTTTTTAACTTAAAAAGGAATTCCAGATATGGTTTATTTGTGAGCCTTTAAATCAAAAGACAAAATATAAATCAATATATCATTAAATATTTTAACTTTAAAAAATCCAAATATATGGAATAAAATATGTTATCATTCGTCTTCAATTCAAATTTTGAAATATTATGTTCTTTACTAACTCTAGTCTATACAGAAGAATCAGTTCATCTAAATATCAAAGGCCAGTTAAGATGATCACCAAATTGGATTTGTCTTCAAGTAGTAGGTCGACTGCTTAATGAAATTATTAGATTAACTGCAGAAAATTGTTGATTATTTATTTTCTGTGTATATTTTTTGGCTCAAGGATATTGTAAGCTGCTTGGATGCAGTGACCAAACGTTATACTTCTTTGATATCCTAAAGCAGAGCCAGCAAACTTTTCTCCATAAAGAGGCAAATAATAAGTATTTGCAGCTTTGCAGGCCATACTGTCTTTGTCACAACTACTAAATTCGACCATGTTAGTGCAAAAGCACCCATAAGCAATAGAAAAACAAATAAGTATGGCTATGTTCCAATAAAACGTTATTTACAAAAACAGGTTGTGGATAGATTCAGATCACACGTGTGTTAGTTTGCCAGTTCTCCTGTATGGGCATGTCGTAATGTACAATAATAATGGACTTAAGTGTGAAATCAGTGTAAAGCTTTGCTTGCTTTTGAACACTTTTTCTCTTCCTGCAATATTGTTCTGTTTAACATTTTTTTTTTTACTATTGATAATTTAAGTTGCAATATTAGCATCCAAATTCAAGTAGAAAAGTATTTACAAAATTGTGTATGAAAGCTAACATCTGCCTTCTAAAAATATAAGCATGTAGGAAAAAGGACTGCAAAACCAACACAATGATGGCCTTGTAGGGTTCTTGTAGTGAAATTCTGAATTTTTGTTTCTATTTCCCTAAATTACTTCATAGTGCATTATAACTCTTTTTAAAATAAAACTAATCATTTCAATAACACAATAATTTGAGATTATACTACATGGAACAGCTATGCATGAACATTCATGCAGGTCTTTATGGTTCATTAATTGGAAAACAAATTCAAAGAACACATGAAAAGAATCCTATGCTAAGAAAAATATTGGTTGTGATAAAAAATGATTTCACCGTGCAATTATTTTAACCATTCTAATTCCAGTCTGTGATATCATGACACAATGATTCTAGGATTTAAGTTATTTCTATCAGTTAAAGACTTCTTTTCAGATTTTCAGCACCTTCCCAAGACTGTTTGAAGATATCAGTGAGTTCATACAAAGTTTAAGTTAGCCTGGCCTTGTTACTGTGAACTTGAAGTACAGACTACTGGAATCTGACTTCCATAACATAAGAGTTTACTGGTTGTTGATGTTCTGGGGAGAAGCCCCTAAGGAATGCAGAATTGTTCTTGATTTATGAATTATTTGGCTACAACAATCAGAATGCAAATAGTTAATAATAAAGTATAATTGTAAAATAATGTAAACAAGAAGCTGAAATATATTTTAAAACTTTCTTTTACACAATTTTATTTTTAGTGTATTTATTGCTGTTAGGTGGCATCAAACTGGTTCTGAATCAGAGCAACCCTATGTACAACAGAATGAAACACTGCCCAGTCCTGTGCCATCCTCACAATCATTTCTCTGCTTGAGCCCATTGTTGGAGTCACTGTGTCAATCCATCTCATTGAGGGTCTTCCTCTTTTTCGCTGACCCTCTACTTTACCAAGCATAATGTCCTTCTCCAGGGAATGGTCCCTCCTGATGAAATGTCCAAAGTCCATGAGAAGAAATATCGCCATTGTTGCTTCTAAGGAGCATTCTGGCTATACGTCTTCCAAGACAGATTTGTTCATTCTTCTGGCAGTCCATGGTATATTAAATATTCTTCGCCAGCACTATAATGCAAAGGCATCAATTCTTCTTTGTAGAGTAATAGAATTGTACTAAAGTTTGAGAGATATTGTTCCAGAATTTAGAGCAAGCATTGGGATCATCTCATTCTATATTAGATAGCCTCCCCTGTTCTAATCAATTCTAGAGGAGATGGGACCAAGACATAATGACATACCATTTCTGATATAACCATATGGACCAAGGAAGGGTCAGCTGTCACCAGATATGGAGTGTGAGCAAGGAGTTATTTTCTCAAATGAAAATAATAGATGTTTCCTAAAATAAGATGTATTCTTAAAATAATATGTATTCCTTGTAAATACTTTGAAAAACTCAAAGCAAAAGTACATTATGATAATTTTCCCATGCCAACAAAGAAAATATCTGAAAACACATTTTTAATTGCTGCAAAATATTTTATTTCATGAATGTTCCTGTTTAATCTTCCAAAATATTACTGTTGGGCGTATGTAATGTGGAGCCATTTTGTTTATATCCTAATCAAAGTTACAGAGAATATACTTGTGCATATATCATTGTTATGACCTATGAGTTGAAAATTCTTAGAAACTAAATTGATAAATGCTATAAGAGTTTTTTTTTTTTTTAGGGGTACAGTTTTTAGATATTTCAACTTATTATTGAATTAACCATAGAAATAAACATTATTATAGTAGTATATGAAGAGTACCAACAACCTCAAAAGAACTCACGTAAACATGTTAATGTTTTTAACAGCTAAATAATGAAATTATCTTATTGTTTTAGCCTGAATTTCACTGCTAATTATTGGGTTTGAAAATATTTTGCAATTATACTACAAATCATATTTAGTTTTTTTAAATACCCAGAATTTATGAACTGTGAAGGGCCTAAGATTTGACTCTACTTACAAACTAACATGTTAGCTATTCATACGCCTTTGGATACTGGTAGTTGACCCGCGTCTTCTGAGTTAGAGATAAAGAACTGAAAGTAGGTATGTATCTGATCTTACAAAAGTTCAAAAAAGCAACTGAAGAAAGTAAATTAAATATAAGTAAGTAAAATAAAAGTACTGGCACAATGGATGGAAATATTGGGTTTCCAATACACTTTAATCCATTTACTTACCTTTGTCGTTCCATATTCAAGATTTTTGAAGAAAGAAAACAGCTTCATGATCATTCTATGTCCTGCAAGATAATGTTGTTGTTATTAGTTAGTGTTGTCGACTCCAACTCATGGAGACGTCTTGTGTGCAGAGTAAACTGCTCCATAGGGTTTCCAAGGCTGTGACCTTTCAGAAGCAGATCACTAGGCCTGTCTTCTGAGATGCTTCTGGGTGGGTTTGAACCACGAACCTTTCGGCTAGTAGCAGAGTGCCTATTTGTGCCAGCCAAGATAATAGATGTTTATAAATTTTAGATGTAATGGGATTTTTTATAGATTCTTCATAGTTAACAAACATGTTTTCATTTTATGTCTAAGTAAAAATACATGTAAATATTTGAGTAGAACATAATTCCATAAATAACTTATGGATATAAAATGAATATATGTCCTTGGTTTTGAACAGTTAACCTATTCATACTCAGTAAAGGTAAGAAAGTGTATAGAAAATGGCAGAATATTTATCTAACTAGATAATAGCAGAGGCATTGACAACAATCTTAGAAAAGTTTAGCTTCAACCTCTTCCAATCTGGGGGAACAACAATACCAACAACAACAATAGAAAAAAACAAAGACACAGGCAGGGGTGGATTAACGAGTGAGCGCCATATGCACCAGTTTGCATTGAGCAAAATATGCACGCGTTTAGTTGTGTTTACTTGCTAATCTGTGGTGAGCAGTTCCCCATGGGTTTCACCACATCTTTGACATGGTGGGGGACAGGTGAAATTGTGCGCTGCAGATTGGCGGGAAAGCACAACTAGGCCCGTGCATACCTTGCTCACTGGGTAGTCGGCCCTGGCAGGGTAAGTTTTTTATTCATCTTATTCAATATTGAATAAATACCAGAAGGAAATAAAATCCAAGTATTTTGGAATTTAAATCACTGTTTTGTTGTTCCTATTGGTAGTGGTGGTGGGGGTTGGTTTTCATTTTGTTCATACCACACAATGTTTCCAATTTAATCAGCTCTAAACATCTTGGGAAGATTTAATTTTTTTAAATAGCTTTTAAAAGTCTGAGAGATGAGAATCACAATGCATGAACACAGAGTAAGTTGCCCTTTACTATGATAACTTGAAATCCCTCAAGTTTTGAGTAATTAGTGTTCTCAGGCAAAAATGTATAATTATTTATGTGAAAATTGCTTGGCAACACCTGTCTGAGACTTATTTTTTTTTTTTTTGTAACACAAAGTCATCTTTCAAAATGTAAGTTGTGTTATTCAGCTGTATAATAAATATTTTAAGTGACTTTAGGAAAATATTTAGTTATATAGTGTATTAAATTTATTACTGGAACTTTTCTGTTGAATGTTACATGACATAATTGAGTAAGGCAGTATCAGTAAAAATTAATCATAAATGAGTTTATAACATGTCACATCATGCTGGAACTTGTGCAGTGTACAAATTACTTTAGTAAAATCTGAACATTGGTCAATATTTTTCAACTGACTATATATTAAGTAGTTCCACCAAATAAGCAAATGCATAGATAGAGTTGTTTTTTTAAGTTTTTAGTCATATATCCTATGGAATAAAATTTTATTTTTAACTATCAAAATTAGTTAAAAATAAAGAGGTAGGGAATCCGATGGAGACACTGCAATCCTTTGACAATGTGTTGACAAAACTGAGCTGTACATTTACATACCACAGAGGCCTATTAGAAGATTCCAGATGGAGAGCCCACCAGGATTATAAATCCCGCTAATGGATTGGCCTCAGTGGATGGGTGACATAATTGGGTAGACAATACAGCATTACTTTCTCTCTTGAAATTTAAAAAGTGTTTCCAGCACATAAAGATTTCCTTGACAGAGTTGCTCACGGTACTGTCATTCAAAGGTGATTAACTACTTCCTTCTCAGTTCATCACCCAAAACCCAAGAAATGAAAATATGCCTTTAAAATACTTGACGTCTACTAACTTTCTTAATAAAATTAATGTACAGCTTTAAGTATTCAAAAGCTAATTATTTATGCTAATTAAAATTACAAAAACATTCCTATATAAGCATTAAAAATGTTTGCTTTGGTTATTTATTTATTTATCTATTTATTTTTTGTCAGTTTTGACTGGGAGAGGAGAGATGACTTGGGATTTTCAGTCTAGAAAACTTAGCACCATTGTACAATAAATTCAAACCAATGGAAGTGCTCTGTTACTAACTTCGATAATGAGGACAGACAAGTTGATAAATATTATAAAATATTTTTAAAAATTCTATTGTTGTTGTTGTGTGCTGTCAAGTTGATTTCAACTCATAGCAACCATATATGACAGAGTAAAACTGCCTCATAGGGTTTCCTAGGCTATAATCTTTATAGGAGCGGATTGCCAGGTCTTCTCTCCCATGTAGCCACAGGTGAGTTTACACTGCTGACTTCTCGGTTAGCAGCTGAGCACTTAACCATTGCACCACCAGGGCTCCCTTTACCATTTAGGAATATTTTCAAAAAATCAAAATTAATTTTTAAATATCATCAATTAGTGTTGGGGGGAAGAGAGAGGACACTGTATAGAAGAATATGAAGATTTTAATTTTCAGGAAGTAATGTATCAAAAGAGTAGGTCTTTTTCTATTCTATTTAAATTAAGAAATTAAGACATTAAACTCATTAAACATTAAAAACATTAAACCACTATGCCACTGGGGCTCCTTTTGAAGACATTAGTTACACAAAATCCAAGGATAAACTTTCGTGACTGATCTTTATACTATCAACTTGAGAGATCAAGGAAGGAATATCAGAAAATGGTGGCAGTGCAGAGTAATGTTTGAATCTCAACTCAAAAGCTAGGACAGAAAAACTAAAACCCCACGTATCACACCTACTACAAAAAAAAAAAAAAACAGTTACTGTGAAGTATATCCTGACTCATGGTGACCCTACTTGTTTCAGAGAAGAAATGCACTACGTAGGGTTTCGAACGCCTGTAGTCTTATGGAAGTACATCGCCATGCTTTTCCTCCAAGACGCCTCTGGGTGGATTTGAACACAGACAGTTTGCACCACACCCACTACAAGAAATCATAAAATATCAGCAGGGAGACAAACCACTGACAACATAAGACCTGACATGGTGGCTGCAACAATGGCCTCAAACATAGCAAAGATTGTGAAGATGGTGCTGGACCGAGCAGTGTTTCCTTCCGTTGTACATAGTGCAGCTATGAGTCAGAACCGACTCGACAACACCTAACAACAACAAGGATACTAAGATACTTATCAGAATGTATAGGAAGAAAATACTCGATTTAACAAGTATTAAGATAATGATTAAAAGAGTACTTGTTGTTGCTGTTATTAGTTACCATTGAGTCCACTCCACTTATGACAACTCCATGTGTGCAGAGCTGTATGCAGAGTAGAACTGCTCCATACGCTTTTCAAGACTGTATCTTTCGGAAGCAGATTGCCAGGTCTTTCTTCTGAGGTGCCTCTGGGTGGGTTAGAACTGCCTACCTGTTGGCTAGTAGTCAAACTCCTATTCATTTGTGCCACCCAGGGACTCCAAAAGAGTGGTAGTGACATTTGTAAATTGATACACAGAAAAATGAAGAAAATTCAGAAATAAACCATATATATTGGGTAACTTAGTATATTTACAGGAAAAAATTTAAGTCAGTAAAGAAAAGATCATTTATTAGATAAAGGACATGGGAACATGAGTTAAAAACTAGATTTAAATTCCTATTCTATAATTTACATCCGAAGAAATTCCAGAATAATCGAGGAATTCAATGAAAGAAGAATCCATTAAAGTGCAGAAAATCAGCATAGAATATCTAATTTTATTTACTATTGCAGCGGTTTAGCTTTCCTCAGCAGCATACAAATCCCAGAAGCTATACGTGAAAATGATTAATAAATATAAACGATGTAAATTAAAAACAAATTTTTTCAAATTAACAAAAAATGAGCAAGGTAATCAGAGATAATTAACCATTTAACGTCAGTGTCAGCTGTTGCTATGTAACAAACTAAGACAAAATCTCAGTGGCATACTCAGGTAAGGATTATTCTCAAGCACATGCATCTAAGTTACCTCTGGATGGGCTATTCCAGGCGAGGTTCTGCTGGGTGCCTCTGCTTCCACCTGCAGCATCCACTGGGTTTGGATCCTGGCTGTTGCTGGGCTCAAGTCTTAGCATACGTTCACTGTGCCGACTAGACCAGAAGGGCAATGGTGATTGGAGGGAACCTTTTCTAATTGTGGATCAGAAAAATGTGAGAATTTAAGTTCAGTCTTGTAAGTCAATTTTAAGTCTCCCCTCCTGTCATATCAGCTAACTCATCCTTGCCAAAAAACAAGTCACACAGACAAGGACAAGGTCAAGGAATTATGTTCTCCAGTCATGAGGCCATGGCAAGGGTTTTGATGTAACTGAAAAATTGGGACTAATAATTTTAACAATGAGGGTAGTATTTGCAATCCATATAACATAAAAAATGAAAAGTCTTTGTACATAAAGAGCTCCTACAAATCAATCAGAATTAAAATACAAGAGAAACATTAACAAAGGAAATGAATGGCTTTTAGAAAATAAGTAAATATGGCTCAGTTATGCAAAGATAACCCCATTCATGATACCCGTTGCCGCTGAGTCGATTCTGACTCGTAGTGACCCTATAGGACAGAGTAGAACCACTCCACAGGGTTTCCAAAGAGCAGCTGGTGGATTTGAACTGCCTACCTTTTGGTTAGCAGTCAAATGCTTAACCACTGTGCCACCAGGGCCCCCATTCGTAATGACAGGAATGGAACAGAAATAGCTGAGGTTGGCAAAAACACAATACGGAGATACTTTGTGTTGGTTAGACATTCTCATACATCAGCACATCTACAGAGAGTAATTTCAAAAGATTGTGTGCACACATATATATACATGTGTGCACACAACTTTTTGACCTAGAGGTTTATTTCTTTATAGTTCTAAGTAATTATGTTTAAAATCACATTCATGACAGCACTGTTTAAAACAGTAGAAGATTGGAAACATCTAAAGAACTATGTGTCAGACTGGTCGCATACATCATAATACATCTCTGCAACTCTACCTCTTCTTTAGGAAGTCAGCTCTATATGTTGTAAGGTGGAAAGATCTCAAAGTTATATTAAGAGTGAAAAAAAAAACCAAGGTTTGGAATAGAGCTTATGAGAGCCTCACATTTCTGCAGAGCAAAAAAATAAAGATGGCGTGAGATTCTGTTTGTATGAAGGTTTTTAAATATTTAGGACACTTTTGAAGATAAATAAGAAATTAGTAAGCGTATTGTCTCAGGAAGGGGAAACTTGGAGGCAATTAACTTGAAGTGAAAGCTAAAAAAAACAGTATTCGCATCAGTAGACCTGTAAAGGCCACAGATCCTTCTCTATACATATTCAGGGGAAAAGTATATTTACACCTCAAGATTTAACTTTGAAACTTGGAGTGGTTTTCTGTTTTCCACCTGCTATAGCTTTTCATCCATTTCATAATATCTGTTTTCAACAACGAGAATATGGGTTTTATAATGCAAATTTTGTAGGATTGTAGCCATCCTCTTTCATTTCCTTTGAAATGACCCAAAACTATGCCACTGATGATTTTAATAATGATGACAGTCCCGATTATAATAATTTTCTTGTTATCTTTCAGCCTTAGAAAATTATCTGCTCAAAAAAAATTTAATACTGTAATTCCTTCATTATAAATGTTATCATCTAAAGATGTCACATACAGCAATGGAAAAGAAATCTTAATAAGCAATTTTTTTTTTCTTGTTGGAGAATTTCTCCTACTTCAAATCTATTGATCCTTATTCTTGAAAGCGTAGGGCATAATGAACCAATTTTCTGGTATTTTAAAACTATGGTTTTTCACTGACATTCTAAATCTAAAATACATTTCACCCAAGCACTTACTTCCTCTTATGAAGTTCTAATTTTTTAACAGAATTTTGTCATTACAAGCTGATATGGGCTTATTTGTTCAAGATGTTATTTAGCAAAATCTATGTGAAGTTAAAGCAATTTGGTTTGGCTGCCTTTCCAGTCTGTTACAGAAGATCTTAAAGAACACTCAGGTCATTTAGAAGAAATTGATGATTAAATGGTCTAAATTATTCCAGTAGATTAAGTGATAAATCAATAACTTCATGATTTGGAGGAATTTATTGAAGCTTTTTATGCCTTAGTTTCCTTGTCTATAAAACACAATAGTCATGATTATTTTTAGGCTTGTTTTGATGGCTATATGAAATATATTAGAACAATTGTAAGTTATCTTTATTTATTCTTACTAAAATTTTTATTAAATGTTACCAGAAACCTTAAAGATCTTTTACTATGTCTTATACTTCAGTTAACAAAAAAGTGTGTGAATTTCAGCATGTTAATTCATTAGAATTAGTGCTAGCTACTTAATAATAAATTGAATAATGGGTTCGGCCATTGTAACATTTACCCAAAAACAATATCAAATCAGCTGCCATTGCTTGCACCACCCAAGGTCTCCTTGTAGCATTTAGGTCCTCTGGTGGCACAAAGGTTAAGTACTCCGCAAAAGGTCAGTAGTTTGAACTCACCAGCCACTCCGTGAGAGGAAGATGTGGCAATCTACTTCCGTAAAGATTTACAGCCTTGGAAATGCTATAGGGCAGTTCTACTCTGTCATATAGGGTTGCCAGGAGTCGGAATCAACTGGATGGCAATAGGTTTTGGGCTTAATTTGGGTATGTATATAGATAAATGAGAGATAGAGTGAGAGAGAGAGAGAAATTATGCATTAATTTTGTAAACTAGTATATTATAATTTTTCTATTTCATTTCTCCAGCTAATGTCACAGGTATTTTTTGCCCTGCTTTTCTATTATCTGAATTAGACCTCTAGTGGAAATGAAGAGGTATGAGGACACAGACTTTTTACAGCTTTCATCCAAAAATATTAGTTTCTTTTCTTCTTTGAAAATTTAGTCTGCATTTGGATTTCAGCAAACGTGTCCATTTGAGCAATATCATTATCATCATCGTCATCATTATTAACAAGCAATTTCATCAAGTGACTCTACATATTCTTAAAAGACAATTCTGGCTTCAAGTCCTTAGAAGGAGTACTGACGCAAAGGATACCTGTAGGAACATTAACACCGTCCTAGCAGCCATGAGGCGCCCTGGTGGCACAGTTGTTAAGAGGTCGGCTGCTAACCAAATTATCAGTAGTTCGAATCCACCAGCTGCTCTTCGGAAACCCTATGGGGCAGTTCTGCTCCGTCCTGTTCTATAGGGTCACTATGAGTTGGAATCAGCTTGGTTTTGTAGTTAGCAGCTATGATCCACCACTAGCAGCAATCCATGACTGCAGAGGCAGATATGTACGTTCTGTTGAGCTCAAGCTCCAGCCACAAGTAAGAACACATCCAAAATGGAATAACAAAGATTCCCCTTTTTATGATGTACACCCAAGTTTATACATGTTATTACACTTAAATTTCATTAGAGAATTTACTGAGGCAGAGTAGAACTTCCCCATAGGGTTTTCAAAGAGTGGCTGGTGGATTTGAACTGCCGACCTTTTGGTTAACAGCCTAGCTCTTAACTACTGAGCCACCAGGGTCCCGTTTCATAGACAGGGAACTGAATTCAGAGAAATTTAGTGACTAAATATTTGCTTAATGTCTCCCTGAAAATACTTTCAAGATGAATAGAAGGTAGAGTTTCTTGATTTAGGTCCCAGATAAGTGAATGATGTATACTAGTGGTAATAATACATACCCATAAGGGAAGAAAAATAGGATTAGTTTAAATTATATCTAGCACCACCCAGGATGATAATGGTAATATATAAGATTCTTAGTATAGTTTAAACTCAGGGGCACCACACCAAATATTTATTTCAAAGTTAACTATTAACTATAATTTTCAAGTTATTATAATGTCATTTTAATCTTTATTCTATGTGACTCAAATCAGATTATATTACATACACTTTATGTAGACTTAAGATAGAATTTATAATGATGATAATGAGGTATATGTTAATATCTAAACATTTATTGATATGAAGATTTTATATTATAAACCCATACTTATGGAATAATTTTGTCTCTCAGTTGAAATATTTCTTACTTTCCTCAGTAAGAAAAACAAAATTCTGTTAGTACTTTTTCAAAGGCTCAAAATTAAAAGCAAAAATTTCCCGGAACATACTATTAGAATCTTACTCTCTTTACGTATCCAGATTAAAAGTGAATTTATTTTACAAAGCGAACACTAAGTGAGAAGTACATCATCACTTGCAATGAGCAGAATCAAAATCTTCTAAGAATTGCACATGCCCCAGATGGAAGCCCAGAATTTCTGTCACATAAATAATCAGAACTGACAGATTAGAATCTTCAGATTGGAATGAATATTGTTACAAAGTCAGAACCATGCTCTAAAGGTCAACGGTAGACTGGAAACACTGTATCAAAAATATTAGGAGTTGTACTAAATAGTGTCAAATTAAATAGAGGGAATAGAAATCTAGAGAAGTGTCCTATTTGTAAGGAAGCCGATTAAAAACTAAACATAGAACACGAATTAAACTACACACTAAGAAGTTTAGCCTTAAATTCTAAACATAGACCAATGATCTCAGAGGGAAATAAAAATGCTATTAAAATAATTTCAGAAGTTTTAATGTATAAATCACTAAATTTATGCTACATTCTCCCTAATAGTTTATTTCGTAATTCCTCATTTAATACTACCACAGCAGTTACCTGAAAACAATACTTATAGTAATAAGAAGAATAAATCTTTCAAGTAAAATAGTTAAGATACTGGGTGGGCCGAGAGCTGATTTGAGTCTCTGCCACCAATTACTCTGTGAACAAGCCACTTCACCCAGTCTCCTCCCTGTAGGTAGTAGCTCGCCCCATCTTGAAAATAAACAGGAAGTTCATTAGATGACCAGGAAGTACTTTCTAACACTGTATATCTATGATTTGTGATAACATGGGTTGGCAGGGAGGCTGTGGATTAGTGTAGCTGCTCTTATTGTTACAGCTGACCTGAGGGCATTAACAAAAGAAGTCTGGGGCTTATTCTTACAAAATCTGTTTATACTATCCATTAGTCATCACTTGAAAAGGATACCTCACTCCTGGTTGCGCTTTCTCAATAATACTATCCTCAAGATTTAAAGGATGTGCTTATCTTTCTTGGAACTCTGGTGGCACAGTGGTTAAGAGCTACTACCAACCAAAAGGCCAGCAGTTCGAATCCACCAGCTGCTCCTGGGAAACCCTATGGGGCAGTTCTGCTCTGTCCTATAGGGTTGCTATGAGTTGGAATCAACTCCATGGCAACAGGTTTGGTTTTTGGTTTTTATCGTTCTTGAAATCCTATCTTTTCTGGTTATTTTGTCTTCCAAAGAAGGACAGTGATCTTCCATTTCACAAACACATTATTAATTTTTCCCCCCTCAACGTTGGCAGCGCATGACAGGATATTTTGTTTAATGATAAAACATTCGATCTTTGGCCAGTATATTAAATTTCAAACAAGTATTATAGCACTTGGAAGAATGAAAATTTTGCAAACCAGGTATAATTTTTTAAAATTATTTTGGGGGCTCAGGGGAAGCATTGTTTGCACCTACCTCAAAGACTGAGGAAATTCACATGACTGTGTAACTTCTGGAGTCCCTGGGCAGTGCAAACAGTTAATGAGCTTGCTCAGCTGCTTGTGAAAGGTTGACAATTCGAGTCCACCCAGAGGTGCCTCAGAAGAAAAGCCTGGCAATCTACTTCCAAGAAATCAGCCATTGAATGCCCTGTGGAGCACAGCTCTATGCGGACACACATGGGATTGCCAAGAATCTGAGTGGACTAGATAGCAAGTGGTTGTTGGTTCTGGGAATAGGACTTTGAGGCATCAGGGCCTGGATGCTTTTCCTGAGGGCTCTACATTTTATTAGTTTTTGTCACAAGTAGAATTCTGCAGTCAATTATTTCTCCTTTCTTTCTTCTTCTTTTTTTTTTTCCAAAGCAAAGTTTTCTGTGTCAAATATTATAGTTTCCTTGACTTAATTTTAAATGAATCCATGTCTACCTCTGGCACATGGGTGGACATAATTCAATATTACTATTGATAGGCTTTGAATGTAATTCATGTTGCTAAAATGAAATGAAGGAAATATTAGAAGATGTCCCTACTTATATCTACAATGTCCCAAAACTGCCCTTTTAATCTCTAATTTTCCCCACTATTTCTGAGAAGGAAGAATCTCAACTAAAATATATTTATCACCCAATCCAGCAGTCAGTGAAAATGCAATGATGTCCCCACATTCGTGAGATATATGTATGTATGGACAATAGTTACATAGGTAGGTGAAACAGAGAAAGTGTGTCAAGTCCTGAAAAATCTGAGATATGAGAAACAAACATCTAAATTTCCTTTTCATTTCAGTACTGGGAGCATTCAAATTACCATCATACTCAATCAACTGTAAAAGATGTTCATGTTAATATTTAATTTCCAATCATGTCCTTCAAAGAATCAGCAAATATTTTTCCCTTGGAGATCATTTTATTGAATATCGTTAACTTTATCATCTTCTTATATTACATTTACTGATACTGTTTTGAGGCCCTGGTGGCACAGTGATTAAGAGCTGGCTGCTAACCAAAAGGTTGACAGTCTGAATCCACCAGCCGCTCCTTGGAAATCCTACGGGGGCAGTTCTACGCTGTCCTGTAGTGTCGCTATGGATCAGAATTGACTCGACAGCAATGGGTTATACTGTTTTCAGGCTCAGCCAGGAAAAATCAAAGCAAGTTTAATTAAGGAACTTAGCCTCTGAATTCCTATTCAATTCTGAGATAAAGATAGTAGAGATTTATATTTTTGTTTAGAAAACAGTGAATATTAAAAAATAAGCGACATATGAGTATCCGACACAGATGCTGAGCAGTGTGATAGAGTCTCCATTTTTCCTTTCTGCAGGTTTTAGTAATTTTTGACGTGGTATTGGACTTCATAGTAGTGAGCTGGAATTTTTTTTACTTTAAATTGTTAACACAGTTTAATGAGGATCATCTTTAAGAATCATAAACTGATTTCACTTATGTGAACACAGTGAGTTAAATATGGTGGTGTATTTGTTCAGCTTTACTTGCAGTGAAAAGGCAAAACTTTACCTTGATTTTTTTCTCTATTTATATTTAGGGCTGATGTAGAATATTCAATTGACCACACTTAGTCTAATACATGTAGACTCAATCAAACTATGCAAATTGCACTTTCCTTTGTGGGGAAAAGAACTGTGCTTAAAAAAAAAAAAAACTATCATGTCATTGCAATTGTGGGAGTTGGGGACTTTTGAAGTTAACAATGTAGAATTAGAGTTATTTATTTAATTGGTTCCACTCTACTGCAGTGTTTAATGAGCTCAGAAAAACGGGCTAATCTTTCACAATTAGTCTATTAATGTCTGGTTATTTTAAAAGCTTGTATCAGTTGTAATCAGAGGGTATCCCAAGGCATAACATGTCGAGCACCTTTATACGTAGGAGATATTCAGCTTGCTGTTCAGCTCCTTGG
Organism: Trichechus manatus latirostris; assembly: GCF_000243295.1. Classification (NCBI taxonomy): domain Eukaryota; kingdom Metazoa; phylum Chordata; class Mammalia; order Sirenia; family Trichechidae; genus Trichechus; species Trichechus manatus. The sequence goes on from NW_004444038.1 coordinate 440,481, forward strand.
TCTGTGGGCTTTGTCTTAGCATAAAGAATTCCAGAATCATAGCAAACATCTGAAAAACCCCAGATGGCTTCCATAAACAAAGTAAAGTTAATCAGTTATAAGTGACTAAAAGGAATCCCCAATTTCTATTGAATAAGAATTTCCTGTTTTTTAGATGTGTAAATGCACATAATGTAAAACACAGTGCAATTATGAAGTTTACATAGCACTATTAATTGACATAAGTAGTGTATTTATTCGTGCATACAAATACTTCATATTCTAAGTATGAGATTTGCATTTATTTAAACTCAATTGGAACCACATTTTTAACCTTTATAATCTTTCAGAGCTTGTTGAAGGAAAAAAAATTATTACTCTTCATGGTTGAAAATCTAACAATGTCGTATTATGTAGTCAATCACAACCAACTTTATAAAATGAACAAATGGAAGTAATTGGCACATTATAACCTCAAGGTCAGGAGTACTAACCAAATATGTTTTTCAGTACAGGTGAAATACTTAAAGCATAGGATTAATGATTTGTGATCTCCTCACTGATCCCTAGCCTTTTCATCTATCTACCGGCTTCCTCTGACCTCTGACCAAGACCGTCTCTACTGAGTGTCAGTGCTATTCAAACACTGTGTTCCCTCTGAAGTCATCCTATTTGTTTTTTCTTATTCATGTGTGATTTCTTTCTAATATATGTGCTTGTAACTTTGCGTGAATAGGTTTTGATCGAGTTTCAAAATAAAACCTCTCCTTTCATGATCTACAAAACAGACATTTGATAATTGAATCAATTGATTTAATTATTTGATCTCATTAATGCCATCAGTTAAAAAACACACATATGCTCCCTTCCTTTTCACATTAGGGTCCCTTGGAAGCTGAAATGTGTTCACATATAAAAGGAATATTCACAACCCCTGCTAATACTGTGGTGATTGAATTCAATGATGGCAATTTAAAATAACAAATGTAGTGTCTACCAACCTTGAAGAGTAGGAACAATTTAGAGCTTCTCTGTATGTCAATTGATTTATAGAATAAAAATAATTGGAATTCTAAAGGTAATAATAATAATAATATTAAAAACAGAAGAGAGGGTATATTAAAATTTCTATTATAAAACATTTAAAAATGTTACTATTCACCTTTAAATGAGAGACATCTGATATAAGATGGTGAAATGAATTATAATTAAATGTAGAAACATAATTAAATAGAAGTAATATTAAGAGTAATGAGAATAAAATTATGTACCCACACACTGAAAAAGTGAAAGAACTTCTCCATAGGCTAAGTAAATGCTTCCATATCTGGTGTCTTCAACAGCACCAGTGGTGCAAGATCTAGAACTTAATTTATAGCTTACATGCAGGGCCTAAATCAAAACCCTGTGCCCGGTGAGGTGGGAGTTAAGAGTACAGCTTAACGCGAAAGAGCCAAGTCTTTGTAAAGACAATAGAGAGGACACCTTAAGATCACCCTTTACTGCTGCTGTTAAATCCCAGAAGCTGCCCAGATAAAATTCCTTGAGGAAAATAACACGTATGAGCAAGTCCGTTAGGAAGACCAACTGCTGCAGAGACAGAAAGTGATTCCAATGCACAGAAATTAATATAAGAATTAACCAGCTAGATAATACTTACTTAGCAAGTATACTTACTTAATTATAAATATGTTAATTAATAAGGTAAAGAATGGGATAGTTTCCATGAAACAAGAAATGAGGTTATGAAATCGAAAACAGAAAAGCAGCTGTGAAAACAGAAAAGACAATTATATAAGACATAAAGTTATGCATTTAATTACTGCTGTAATAAGTAACTCTCACGGTGGGGGAAAGACAACACAGCTGAGCTGTAATTAGAACAATGGAAGTTTACATGGAGGACATCTCCAGTAGTAGGGCATGAAGAAGTCAGCACACCAAACTTTGAAAGAAAAGTGACGAAATATGGTATATATTCAAAAACACCAACATACAAACAGACTATTTTTATAAAGGGATTCTAGAAAGAACTGTTGAGAGATAATATGGAAGAAATAATGGTTGCTATATTCCACAACAGAAGAGATATCCTACATCTTTAGATTTTTTTTAAAATAAACTTGATTTTTTGAATAATTTTTTGTTTCCAGAAAAGTTGCAAGGATAATACAAAGAGCTCTTGTATCCCCTTCACCCAGCTTCCCCAACTGTTAGCATCTTATCATGATATATTTATCAAAACGAAGAAACTGACGTTACAGTTCCCTACATTCCAGGCTTTATTGGGATTTTACCAGTTTTCTATTAACATTCTCCTTCTCTTTCAGGATCCAATCCAGGATACTGCATTGCATTTAGTTGTCAAGTCTCCATAGTCTCCTCTGGTCTGTGATAGCTTCTTAGTCTTCCCTTCATTTTAATATGTCTTCAGGGTTTAAAAGAGAGCCCTGGTGGCGTACTGGTTAAGTTCTATGGCTGCTAAACAAAAGGTCAGCAGTTCAAATCCACCAGCTGCTCCTTGGAAACCCTATGGGGCAGTTCTACTCTGTCCTGTAGGGTTGCTATGAGTCAGAATTGACTCGACAGCAACAGGTTAGTGAGTGCCAAGCAGGATAACTTAAAATCCAACAAACCAACAAATCAACCACAAAATAAAACCAGAAGACAAACAACAAACATATAGGAGAGGGGAGAAGGTATTTGAGGTGGAGTCAGTGTTGGTGGTCAAAGGAGACCTTACTTTTATCTGTAATATTCCAATATACCTCAAAAAGGAGAATATTTATGTATTTTAAACAAAATACACATATATAAAATGACTGGAAATCAACGCATCAAAATGTAAGCAGCAATTGTTACTGGATGATGGTGCTAAAGATGATTTCTTTTTTATGTCCAATTAACTCTCAGTAAATATGAAATTAAGGTCCTTGTGTTGAGCAAATGATTTGTGCTCAACTGCTAACATAAAGGTTGCCGGTTCAAATCAGCCCAGCAGTGCCTTGGAAGAAAGGCCAGGCGATCTGCTTCTGAAAAGCCACAGCCTTGGAAACCCTATGGAGCAGACCATGTGTGCATAGTAGAACTACTTAGGGTTTTCAAAGCCATACCTTTTTGGAAGCCAATTGTCAGGTCTTTCTTCCATGGAGATGCTGGGTGGGTTCAAACCACCCACCTTTAAGTACTTGAGCACGAACGATTTGTGCCAACTGCTGGAGATCTGCTTCCGTACAGATTACAGTCAAGAAAATCCTATGGAGCAGTTCTACTCCGAGGAGACGCCATCAAAAGTCAGTGCCCTCCTATTACACAGAGAAACCAAAGTAAGCCATAAAAACATTTTATGATCATAACGAGTTGGGGCAAGCCGCAAGGCTATTTTATAATATGCCAAAATTTTTATTAAAAAAAAAAAAAAAGATTCTTGACATTCTACTGCCCTTTTAAGAAAATGATTAATGAATTGTTACTTGGAGGAATTGCTTTATCTTCGGTAAAGGAGGTTTCTATTAGTTTTCCCTTAAGTTACCTCTTTAACAGCCAATGGGGCATATATGTTCCAGCTATATTTTCCATTCCTGGAGGTTTACTGGCAGACATTTGAGCCGCTTTAGTACATACTGGTGCAACTGCCTAAAAATCAAGGAAGTTGGTCTGTGCCACGTTTGGGTATTGAGAGCCATTGTGTGAGGGGATGCTTCCCCGAGGGGTGATTGTGTGAAACTCTTGTGTCTTTTGGCTTCTGTACAGCAAGGTAGGGCTTGCAAGTATGTTGACTATTTCCTTTGTGTTAGTGCGAAGGCACTGTTACTGGCATTCGGAAATACTCAAATAAATGAGTTATTTTTGTGGCGAAAAGTTTGTGATGCACTTCCTGGGCCATGGGGCCGATACGGACGGTGTGCGTGATGTACGTCATGGCATATGGCACCACTATGGCCCGTTTGCCTCAGTCACCTCCCTGATGACGTCTTTTATTAAGTACTTACCTCCCTGAAAACAGTTTGTGATGCACTTCCTGGGCCATGGGTCCGATACGGACGGTGTGCGTGATGTACGTCATGGAATATCGCACCAATACGGCCCATTTGCCTCAGTCACCTGCCTGATGACGTCTTTTATTAAGTACTTACCTCCCTGAAAAAAGTTTGTGTTGCACTTCCTGTGTGTGTGATGTGCTTCATGGAACAGGGAACTGATATGGCCCGCTTACCATTGGCACCCCATTTTTTCAAATAATAAAAAACCACCAATAAACAATGATTTAGCATCCATTCCGTTAGTGAAAAAATGTGACATCTCCAACCCCCCCAAAAAGTTAATTCACCCATGAAAGGGTTAAACACTGTGAGAGTAACGCTCTTTGCACTGGACACATACAGCATGTACACGTTATAACTTCTGAAGAAATATAATTAGTAATTGCATTGTCTGGTTTGCTCTTTGACAGTTATCTACTTATAAATTATAATGGCATAACCTTTTAAAGTAATCAACAGGATGCCTTTCTATATTTATTTTCTGTGTGATAAATTGTTGACTTTTTCAGCCTTAACATTTGGATAATTACATCACTGTTAGAAAAATGAAGTATATCCATTTATTTGTCTGATAAAAGAGACGAGGGTAAAAGTTGAGAAAGTACATACTAAACTCCCCAGCACCTCTTTCTCTCAGCAATGGCATATTAGGAAATAGATAACCCTGCTTCAGTGGAGACGATAGAATTCTTTCAATCTAAGGAAATATGTATTAGAAATATAGTCTCTTTACATTGATAGAGCTTTCGATAAAATTTTATCATTACTTTAAAATAATACTATGAATATATGAAAGTTGTAGTGCTTTAAAAATAATGATTAGATGTGCTTTTCATGGCACCTTGTTATCCTTATTTTAGAAGCTCTACACGTGCAAGGTAGATAGGCTATTAGCTACTTCCTCTATTGTTCCTGGAAAGTAAATTGAGATCTTGTTGTTATTGTTAGCTGCCATCAAGTTGATTATGAAATGTTCTTGCTCACAAGGCTAAACGTTTTTAAGTGTCAGAACTAGAACCATGTTCTAATGTGCAGTCCAGTGGATATACCATTGCCCCATGCTGCCTTAGTTACTTCACAAAGCTACAGGAACAGTGTTTTTCAGTGTATGTTCCTAAAACATTACTCAAGGGAGATTATAATACACGTGTTGATTAGGTATGATATTGAAGTAGTTGTGGAAAGAATATTGCAGATTATTCACCTCGGACTTCCTATCTCTAAAGAATCACAAAACACTTAAGAATTTTAAAGTCTCTGAGTACTCCAGTGACAACACACACACACACACACACACACACACACACAATCTTTTTAACTTTGTTTACCCTTGCACTTCCAAAACTTACATATCAGAGAAGCCATGTTTACTGAGCATCTTGAATTTTGTTTCTCAAACACTAGTTTGAGAAGTCAAGACTAAATTATGAATTCTTATGACCAAATCTATTAGTATTAATACCCAATGCTGTTTCAGCAACGTCTGCACAATTAAGTACCAAATTTAGCCAATTTTATATCAAATCAAAATTGTAAACTTAAGGTTGAAATATTAAAAATAAATCTAATAAAATTAATAATTTAGGATACAATGATGATATACTTATGGCTATTATCAATATCAATTATAGCGACATACCACCTTATCTTAGAAAATTAGTAGAAAATACATAGTTAAAAAGAAACAGTGTTTATTTTGTGCACCTAAATAGTAGCAACTATTTATTGTAGAAATTTCAAAAGTAAAGAAAATGTACATGTGAAAAAAAAATTAAACATTATTACTTCTTCAGAGAGTTCCCTTGTTATCTAAATTCATAGACACGTACACACACACTTAAAACATTTATTTGGTTTAATAATTATATGATGTCATTCTGGTGCAAATGGTTAACACACTTAGCTGCTAAATGAAAAGGTGGAGGTTCAAGCCACCCAGAGATGTCTCAGAAGAAAGATTTGGAGATCTAATTCTGAAATAACAGCCACTGAAAATCCTGTGGAGTGCAATTCCACTTTGACACACAGGGGGTCATCATGAGTTAGAATCGACTCCACAGCAACTGTTTCCCAATTGCCTAATCAATTCATTCATTCAGCCAATATTTATGAAGTATCTATTTAGTGCAAGTACAGTGTTATACTTTCCACCAGAGGTAATATTTTCTTCAAGTTCCTTTTTGCAGGGTTACTTGGTGAAAATATACTATATAGGTATTTTGTTTTCTATTCTGTTCTTTATTTTATCAAGTTAAAATCATCTTTAATGGCTCTATTATATTTTACTAGGATGCATCAACATTTACTGTTTTATGAAAGTTGTACATTTACATTACTTACAATTTTGGCTATTGTCAATTTAATAAACCCATGGCTCCTGTTTCCATCCTTTTTCACCATTATCCCCTTAAGACATTTTAATGTCTTTACATTACTCTCAAGGAAGGATCTAACTCCTTCTACAGCCCCAGAGATCCTGCATGACCAAGCCCTGATTAATCTTTTCAGTTTTGTTCTTTGATTCTCTTTCAGATCTTCAAAAGCACAAAGCCCTTTCACTCTTCAGAGTCTTTAAACAAGCTTTTCCTTCTGCCAGGAATGCCCTCCTCTCAAATCTCTCAGTGGCTATTACCTTTTCATTTTGGGTCCTCAGTTTAAATGTACTAAAACACGGAGGTCTCGCAGGATGCAAAGGTGAGTAAGCATTCAGTGACAAGCCCTGATGGCGCAGTGGTTAAGAGCTGGGCTGTTAACCAAAATGTTGGCAGTTGGAATCCACCAGCTGCTCCTTGGAAACCCTATGAGGCAGTTCTACTCTGTTCTGTAGGGTCACTATGAGTTGGAATCGACTCAACAGCTATGGGCTTGGGTTTTTTTTTTGTTTGTCTTTTTACTATGTTAAAAAGCTTTTAGGGCAGTTCTACTCTGTCCTATAGGGTCCCTATGCCTTGGAATCAACTGGATGGCAATGGGTGGATACTAAAGGCAGATCCCTTCCCCCAGGCTTTCAGCTCCTCCTATCAGATCAAGAACACTTGAAGTACAGGGCTATGTTTTCCTCTCTGTCTCCCCAGGTAATAAGTCATGGAAGGCATATGATATAGGTTTGAAGGTGGAATGAATGAATGAATTCCGAAGTATTCCTAGAGAGGAATAGTTGTCATACAGACTTGCAATATATGATGAAAATGAATCTGGTCTAGAAAAAGATCAATCACATAACATTGTACTCAGTACAGTAAAAAATAAGGATAAACTTTCAGGCAATAAGCACTTTTAGTGGACTGCCTTCTTAAACATATGTCTTGTATATTTTATTTTATTAGCAATGTTTAGGAATATTGTAATATTAAAACATTTATTTCCTAGAATCACTTAATGATCAGCGTATTCTCAAGGGAAGAAAAATACATATAGTTAAAATATTACAAGAAAAATTAAAATAAACCTGCGATTATGAGATAATATGATAAATTTAGTTTTCCACTGATTTTTGATTCTATCACGTTGCTTTAAACTATTATGAAGAAAATCAATAACTTATCAAGTACACATAGATACTTGATAATTTAATTTCAGAGGAATCAGGAATCAATCATTTTAATTGCTTACAGTCTAAAAACATTGAATAAATATTTTGGGCTAGGGATAGTGTCTATTTAAAGTATTGCCCATGGTCTGCTACCATTGAAAAATCTCACTACTTTTGTTTATGGCAGAAATCTCTCTGTATCTTTCTCTGACTCTGTCCATGTGTATGAATAAGTGTGTATGTGAGAAGAGCAAAATGGAAGAGGAAAGAAATAAAAATTACTCATTGTTATTGTGTGATTTGGAGTCAATCTAATTTTTTAAAAAGTCAAATTTTAGTTTTCAATATTTGAAAAAAGCTAAGCATTAAGACCCCCATGTGTCTCTCAGTTTGTCTTACTGTGGGGGCTTGCGTGTTTTGCTGAAGATCATTCAAAAGCAGCTGCAGCAGGAGGTCAACAGGGAACTGCCAGAAATTCAAGCTGGATTTAGAAGAGGATGTGGAACCAGGGATATCACTGCTGATGTCGGTTGGATGCTGGCTGAAAGCAGAGAATACCAGACAGATGTTTACCTGGGTTTTGTTGACTATGCTAAGGCATTTAACTGTGTGGATCATAACAAATTATGGATAACATTGGGAAGAATGGGAATTCCAGAACACTTAATTGTGCTCAGGAAGAACCTGTACATAGATGAAGAGGCAGTTGTTTGGGCAGAACAAGGGGATACTGCATGGTTTAAAGTCAGGAGAGGCGTGTGTCAGGGCTGCATTCTTTTACCATACCTATTCTATCTGCTGAGCAAATAATCCGAGAAGCTGGACTATATGAAGAAGAATGGGGCACCAGGATTGGAGGAAGAGTCATTAACAACCTGCATTATGCAGATGACACGACCTTGCTTGCTGAAAGTGAAGAGGACTTGAAGCACTTACTGATGAAGATCAAAGACCACAGTCTTCAGTATGGATTACACCTCAATATAAAGAAAACAAAAATCCTTACAACTGGACCAATAAGCAACATCATGAAAAGAAAATATTGAAGTTGTCAAGGATTTCATTTTACTTGGATCCACAAGCAACACCCATGGAAGCAGCAGTCAAGAAATCAAAAGACGCATTACATTGGGCAGATCTGCTGCAAAAGACCTCTTTAAAGTGCTGAAAAGCAAAGATATCACCTGGAAGACTAAGGTGTGCCTGACCCAAGCCATGGTATTTTCAGTCGCATCATATGCATGCAAAAGCTGGACAATGAATAAGGAACACTGAAGAAGAATTGACACCTTTGAATTGTGGTGTTGGTGAAGAATATTGAATATACCATGGACTGCCAAAAGAATGAACACATCTATCCTGGAAGTACAACCAGAATGCTCCTTAGAAGCAAGGATGGCAAGACTACATCTTACATACTTTGGACATGTTGTCAGAAGGGCTCAGTCCCTGGAGAAGGATATCATGCTTGGTACAGCACAGGGTCAGGGAAAAAGAAGAAGGTCCTCAATGAGATGGATGGACACAGTGGCTGCAACAATGGGCTCAAGCATAACAACGATTGTGAGCATGGTGCAGGACTGGGCAGCGTTTTGTTCTGTGGTACATAGGGTCACTATGAGGTGGAACCAACTAGACGACACCTAACAACAAGTATTAAGAGTTTTTTTAATTGTTTAATTTTATTTATATAAAACAGTATTTCCTGTATAATTCAGTTCTTACAAGAATAAGACGTATGAAAATATAGCAAAACTTGTTGTCCTTAATACACTTTGTGAAAAGTTTACAACTCAAACATATATAATTAGTCCTCAGCTCAGAGAAGAAACAAGCATTATTTAAAAATTACACCACTTACTTTAATTGAAAGTTAAAGATTATGTCTGAGGATTTCCAGAATTTCCCTTCTCCTAACATTTGCTTCTCCTAATGTTCCACTAAAACATCTATGAATATATAGAAAAAGTTATAACATATAACAGAAGAATAATGTCGAAGAATGATAGATAACCTGACGCCAAAATCTAGGAGAAAATTCCCAAAACTATTATGTAGTGAATGCTGGATTTAACAGGGCTGCATATGCTTTGCTTTATGACAAGATGATCCTTTATTAAAGTAAAAAAAAAGTAAGCAAAGGAAGGCAGGCAAGGAATGTCTGGGGGAAATTTATAAGGAGAGAGAAAAGGAAAAAAGGAAGAAAATAAAAGTAATTTCCTGTTTGTTAAGAGTCTGAGACCCCCCCAACCCCCAAAGTTGTAATGTGAACTCTAGAACATTCCATGTAAATCCTCTACTGGGCAGCAGGTGTGTTCTGAGAGAACAGAGTACTCGTTTGCCGTCTTAATCTCTCATCCTCCAACACCGTATTTCTACGTTTACCCACTACTGAAACCTCCCAGGGAAGCCATGAGTTGGGTTTGGAGAGTCACTAGCCATGATTCCTGGCTTAACAGGGGGAAAAGTTCCTAGGTATCAAAACACGGTGGGACCATAGTTTGTGTGCTCTGCTTCTTCAGAGGCTCAGAGAGACAGTAAATGGAGTTAGAGAAGAATGGATGTCCTGCTAGCAGCTGAGGCCTGGGCGAGAGCCTGCTAGATACTGGGAGTTGGGCCAGTAGTTGTGCTCCTCAACCTACAAACCAGCCGTAGATGAAGACTGGACATAGACTAGCTTTCAATGTCCAGATAGGAACCAAGGGCCAAAAATACCCAGCTGTTTTGTAAATATAAATTCTAAGTAAGTACCTTCTCATTGAGCTACATTAAGGGAAAAGGAAATATGGGAATATTTTTAAAATAATTATGTTTTTGTTGAATAGATAATACATTCATTAGGGTCAATCATCTAAAATATTTAAAAACATACAGTATGTCTATTCTTCTTCCTCGTTCCCATTCAACACAATCCTCATTTTCACAAATCCGATAGAAATAAACACATACAAATACATATCATTTCCCACTTTTTAACTTAAAAGTTAACATATCTTTTTTACTTCATAGCACATCTTGACAATATAAAACCAAAAAACAAAACCAGTTGCTATTGAGCTGACTCTGTCTTGGACTGAATTTTGTCCACCAAAGATATGTGTCATCTTGGCTAGGCCACGAATCCCAGTATTGTGTGGTTGTCCCTCATTTTATGATCTGACGTAACTATCCTCCATTTTGTGATGTGTTGTCAATACTTACCTCTGCCTGTGGTTATAATCCCATTTGTGAATGAGTTGTGTTATGTTAATGAGACGTAATTAGGTTATGTCAGTGAGAATTAGGTTATGCTTATTATGTTAATGAGGTAGGATTAGGGTGTATTTTGAGTCAATCTCTTTTGAGATGTAGAAGAGATTAAACAAGCAAGCTAGGAAGCAGAGGTGGGGAAAGGGAAATGCCAAGCCACATGAAGATTGCCCAGGAGCAGAAGCTCAAAGAGACAAGGACCTTGCTCCAGAACCTATGGAGAGAGAAAACCTTCCCCTAGAGCTGGCACTCTGAATTCAGACTTCTGGCCTCCTAAACTGTGAGATAACAAAGTTCTGTTTGTTAAAGCCACTAGCCTGTAGTATTTATGTTATAGCAGCACAAGATAACTAAGACAACTCCCACTCATGGCTACCCCAGTCGTATCAGAGTAGAACTGTGCTCCATAGTGTTTTCAATGGCTGGTTTTTCAGAAGTAGATCAACAGGCCTTTCTTCCAAGGTGCCCCTGGGTGGACTCAAACTTCTAACACTTTGATTAGCAGCCCAGTGTGTTAACAGTTTTACCACTCAGAGATTCCTTTGACAATATTAACTATTAATATTAATAGAGATTTTAAAAAATTTATCATGATTTGTTTAACTTGCTCTACTTTGATTGGCATAGAATCTATGTCCACATTTTTGCTATAGTAAAGACATGTTATAATAAATAACCTTGTACATATTCAGTTCCATGTAACTGTTAAATTTCTAGAATTAGAATTACTAGATCAAAGGTTACATGAATGCATGACAATTTTGATAAATATTTCGAAATTGTTTTCTGTGGGGTTAGAAATGTAGGCAAATGCCTGCTTTAAGACATTGTGTTATTAAACTTTTATACTATTGCCAATGATAGGTAAAATTGTCTACCATTGTAGTTTTAATTTGTGTTTATCTAATAACTAAGTCTGATCAACAGTGTTTAAGAGATATTTGTATTTTTTGTGAACTCCCAGCATTTACCATTTTTTTTCTCTTAGGTGGTGGGCATTTTATTATACATTAATTGTAGCTATATATGTTTCCCCTAATTTGTCACTTGTCTTTGGACTTTGATTTTGGTGCCCTCCCATAAAAAAAAACTTTAAATTTATAAGTGATTGTATTTATCAGTTTTTCCTGTATTCATCAATCTTTATTCCATGATTTATAACTTGAATCAAATGAGTAAAGCTTTCTATCTCTCAAAGTTATATAATAATTATCTTACATATTTAATACTTTAATGATTTTATTTTACGTTTAATTCTACTGTGATAAAATATATATAAAACAAAAGTTTACCAACTTAAACATTTTTAAATGTAAAATTCAATGACATTACATTGACCATGTTGTGCAGTCGTCATCCCTGTCTATTTCCAAATGCTTTTCATCTCCCCAAACAGAAACTCAGTACCCCTTAAGGAATGACTCCCAATTTCCTCCTTCCTCCAGCCCCTGGTAGCCACTAATAAGCTTTTGTCTCTTGTATTTGAGAATTTTAGATATTTTGTATAAATGAGAGCATACTCTCAATTTTTGAGCCTGACTTTTGTGTCTGACGTATTTCACTTAGCATAAAGTTTTTAAGGTTCATCCAGGTTGTAGCATTCATCAGAACTCTGTTTCTCTTTATGGTTAAATAGTATTCCTTTGTATGTATATAGCACATTTTGTTAATCCATGTATCTGTTGATGGACACTTGGGTTATTTCCACTTTTTGCTTGTTGTGAATAGTGCTACAATGAACATTGGTGTAAAAGTATCTGTAAATCTTTTGAGTGTATACTTAGTGGAATTTCTATACAAAAAAACAAACAAACCCATTGTTGTTGAGTTGATTTTAACTCACAGCAACCCTATAGTTCAGAGTAGAACAGCTCTATAGGGTTTCCAAGGATCAGCTGGTGAATTCAAACTGCCGACCTTTTGGTTAGCAGCCATAGCTCGCTGTAGGTCTTAACCACTGTGCCATCAGAGCTCCAGAATTGCTATACCATATGGTAATTGTATATTTAACATTTAAAGAACCATCAAACTATTTTCCAAATGTCTGCACAATTTCACATTTCCATTAGCAGTGTACAAGGGTTCCAAATTATCTGCACCCTCACCAACATTTATTATTTTCCATTTTTTGGAGAATAGCCATCCTAATGGGTCTGAACTGGTATCTGATTATGATGCTGATTTGCATTTCCCTAATGACATCTTAAATGAAGATAGGAAAGGTCATTAAAATGACAAGAAATATAAAAAAGACCAAAACAGATGTTAGAAAAAACTCTGAACTTGTTCCTAAGAGCCGAGTAGCTAAAACAAATGGAAGATATAAAGTGAAAGAGCTAAATAGAAGATTTCAAAGGGCAACTCTAGAAGACCAGGTAAAGTATTATAACGAAATATACAAAGACCTGGAAGCAGAAAACCAAAAGGGAAGAACACACATTTCTCAAGCTAAAGAACTGAAGAAAAGATTCAGTCCTAGAGATGCAATACTGAAGGATTCATTGAGCAAAATATTGAATGCCACAGGGTGCAACAAAAGAAGTTGAAAGGAAAACACTGTCCCTGCACAGAAAAGAGTAGGTCAATGTTCAGCTGTTTCAGGAGGTAGCATATGACCAGGAACCAATGTTACTGAAGGGAGAAGTACAAGTTACACTGAAGGCACTGGTGAAAAAAAAGCTTCCAGGAATGGACAGAATACCAACTCAGATGCTTTAATAAACCAATTCAACACTGAAGGCGCTCACTCATCTATGCCAAGAAATTTGGAAGACAGCTAGTTGGTCTACCAACTGGAAGATATCCATATATGTGCCCATTCCAAAGAAAAAACCCAACGATACACAAAAATTATCTAACAGTATCATGAATATCACATGCAAGCAGAATTTTGCTGAAGATAATTCAAAAATGGCTGCAGCCATACATCGACAGGGAACTTAACAGAAATTCAAGCTGGATTCAGAAGATGACAGAAAATGAGAGATATCATTGCTGATGTCAGCTGGATCGTGGCTGAAAGCAGAAAATACCAGAGAGATGTTTACATGTGATTTATTGACTATGCAAAGGCATTCAACTGTCGGGATCATAGCAAAGTATGGACACAATTGTGCAGAATGGGAATTCCAGACACTTAATTGTGCTTATGTGGAACCTGTACATAGACCAAGAGGTAGTCTTTTGTACAGAACAAGAGGATATATAAGCATGGTTTCAATCAGAAAGGTGTACATCAGGGTTGTATCTTTCATCATATTTATTCAATTTGTAAACTGAGCAAATAATCTAAGAAGCTGGACTACATGAAGAACACTGCATCAGGATTGGAAGAAGACTCATTAACAACCTGTGATTGTAGATGACACAATGCTTCTTGCTAAGAGAACTTGAAGCACTTACTGATCAAAGACTACAGCCTTGAGTATGAATTACACCTTAACATAAAGAAAACAAAAATCCTCACAAAAGGACCAATAAGCAACATTGTGATAAATGGAGAAAATATTGAAATTTTTCAAGGATTTCATTTTTCTTGAATCCACAATTAATGCTCATTAAAACAGCAGTGAAGAAATAAACCACATATTGCACTGGGCAAATTTCCTGCAAAAGACCTCTCTCGAGTGTTAAAAAGCAAACCTGTCACTTTGAGGACTAACTCAAAGGTGTGCCTGACTCAAGCCATGGTATTTTCAACCATCTCATATGCCTGTGAAAGCTGACAATGAAAAAGGAAGCCTGAAGAAGAATTGACACAATTTAATTATTGTATTCATGAAGAATATTAAATATAACATGGACTGCCAGAAGAATGAACAAATGTGTCTTGAAAGAAGTACACTTAGAATGCTCCTTAGAAGGGAGAATGGTGAAATTTCGTATCTTTTACTTTGGACATGTTATCAGGAGGGACCACTCCCTGGAGAAGCACATCATGTTTTGTAAAGTAGAAGATCAGCGAAAGAGAGGAAGACCCTCAATGAGATGGATTCTCACTGTGGCTGCAACAATGGGCTCAAACATACATACTATTGTATGTTACGCGGCTAGGCAATGTTTCGATCTGTTGTACATGGGGTTACTATATGTCAGAGCCAGCTTGACAACACCTAACAGCAGCGACTAACGATTGAACATCTTTACATCAGCTTATTATATTTTCTTTGAAGAAATGTCTATTCAAGTATTTGCCCATTTTTTAACTGGATTATTTGTCTTTTTGTTGTGGTGTTGTAGGAGTTGTTTATACATTCCGGATATTAAACTCTTGTCAGGTATATAGGTAACAAATATTTTCACCCATTCTGTAGATTGTTTCTTCACTGTCTTGATCAATTTTTTGATGCACAAAAGTTTTTAATTTTGTTGAAGTCCAATTTGTATATATGTTTTTTTCTTTTTTTGTTGATGCTTGGCATCATATCTAAGAACTCATTGTCAAAAACAAGGCTTTGAAGGCTTACCCATATGTTTATCTCTAAGAGTTTTATGGGCTTAGTTCTTTTTGAGTTAATTGTCCTATATGATGCAGAGTATAGGTCAGATCTCATTCTTTTGCCTGTGGAGACTCAATTGTCCCAGCACCGTTTGTTGAAAGACTTGGCACTCTTGTCAAAAATCAATTGGCCATAGATGTATAAATTTATGTCAGGATTCTCAATTCTATTATATTGGTCTATAGAGATATCCTTATACCAGTAGCACACTCTATTAATTAATGTAACTTTATAGTAGGTTTAGAAATCAAGAAATATGAGTCCTTTCACTTTGTTTTTTAAGGTTATTTTGGGCCCCTTGAAATTCCATATAAATTTGAGAATCCGTTTTTCCATTTCTACAGAAAAAGCTTTGGAAATTTGATAGGCCATATGTTGAATCTATAGTATTATTGACATCTTCATGATATTAAGTATTCCAATTCATGAACATGAGATGTGTTTCCACTTATTTAGGTCTTCTTTAATTTATTTTACTAATACTTGATTTTTCAGTGTACAATCTTTTTACCTAACTGGTTAAATGTAATATTAGATACTGTCTTCATTTTGGTGTAATTGTAAGTGGAATTGTTTAATTTATTTTTCAGCTTTTTCATTGTAGGTGTACAGAACACAACTGATTTTTGTGTGTTAATCTTGTACCCCATGACTTTGCTAAATTAATTTAATAACTCTACTAACTTTCTTATGAATTCTTTGGGATTCTCTATATATTGCATCATGCCATCTGTAAATAACAATAGTTTTACCTCTGTCTTTTCTAATTGAATTATTTTTATTTATTTTTCTTGCCTAATTGCTCTAGCAAGAACTTCCCATACAATATTAAATTATTAAGACTTGTCCAGGTTGTGCATAAAGATTATAGCCAAAAAAACCCTATGTGGCCATTCTACTTTGTCACATGGGGTCGCTATGAGTTAAAATCAACCAGGCAACAACTAAAAATGACATATATATACACATACATATATATACACACATATATGTATGTGTGTATATATATGTATATATGTATTTGTATATCTGTATGTGTATTTTATGTGTATTTAGGCATATATAGCTAATACATACACACGTATATTTTAGACTGTAACTTAGAACATTGTTACTTAAAATATGTAAAACACGGATGTACAGTTTGATGCATGATTAGCGAACAAGATGACCATTACCCAAATGAGGAAACTCTAGCTGTAGTTGTAGAACATTGTAGCTGTAGGTCATTTATTTTAATTTCTGTATACTACACATTTTATGAATGTACCACAATTTTGTTGATTGCAATTTAATTAGTTTCCAATATTTGTCTGTTACATGCCAAACTGTTATAAATATTCCTGTATGATATCACAGTGAACATGGGCAAAGTTTTTTTAAGCTAAATATCTAGAAATGCAACTCCCACTTTGATGAGTATGAGCATTTTCAACTTTTCTAGTCTTGAGTACTTTCCTATTTCTGTGTACCTGACTTCATATTCGAAATTCAGCCCTGTGTATTCAAGTGTTTATTTGCAAACTATACAATGTACTATAGATGTCTAACACATTTCAAATTTAATATAATCTAAAATGACTCTCTATGCTTTTCCTCAAATCTGAGTCTTGCTCAGTGCTTCCTTTCTCAATGACCAAAGACAGAAACTTTATAATCATTCCACGCATCACGTCCTTCCACCTGACTGCCTTTATTACAGGTGTACCTCGGAGATGTCGCGGGTTTGGTTTGAGACCACCACAATAAGGCAAGTATTGCAATAAAGTGAGTCACACAAATTTTTTAATTTCGCAGTGCATGTAAAAGTTATGTTTACACTATACTGTAGTCCATTAAGTGTGCGATAGCATTATGCCTAAAAAACAATGTACACATCTTAAATAAAAAATACCGTATTGCTAAAAAATGCTACCTGGCATCTGAGCCTTCAGTGAGTCGTAATCTTTTTGCCAGTGAAGGGTCTTGCCTCGATGTTGTGGCTGCTAACTGATCAGAGTGGTGGTTGCCGAAGGTTGGGGTGGCTGTGGCAATTTCTTAAAATAAGACAACAATGAAGTTTACTGCATCGATTGACTCTTCCTTTAAAGAAATATTTTTCTGTAGCATGTAATGTTGTTTGATAGCATTTTATCCACAGTAGAACTTTTTTCAAAATTGGAGTCAATCCTTTCAAATCCTACCACTGCTTTATCAACCAAGTTAATGTAATATCCTAAATCCTTTCTTGTCATTTTTACCGTGTTCACAGCATCTTCATCAGGAGTAGATTCCATCTGAAGAACTCAATTTCTTTGCTCATCCATAAGAAGCAACCACTCATCCATTAAATTTTCATCATGAGATTGCAGCAATACAGTCGTATCTTCAGGTTCCAATTCTAATTCTAGTTCTCCTGCTATTTCTACCATGTCTGCAGTTAATTCTTCCACTGAAGCCTTAAACTCCTCAAAGTCATTTCATGAAGGTTGGAATCAACTTCTTCCAAACTCCTATTAATGTTGACATTTTGAGCTCCTCCCATGAATCACGAATGTTCTTAATGGCATCTAGAGTGGTGAATCCTTTCCATAAAGTTTTCAATTTACTTTGTCCAGATCCATCAGAGGAATCACTATCTGTGGCAGCTATAGACTTATGAAATGTATTTCTTAAATAATAAGACTTGAAAGTCAAAATTATTCCTTGATCCGTAGGCTGTGGAATGGATGTTGTGTTAGCAGGCATGAAAACAGCATTAATCTTCTTGTATGTCTCCATCAGAGCTCTTGGGTGACCAGGTGCATTGTCAATGAGAGTAATGTGTTGAAAGGAATCTTTTTCTGAGCAGTAGGTATTAATGGTGGGCTTAAAATATTCAGTAAACCATGTTGTAAACAGATGCGCTGTCATCCAAGCTTTGTTGTTCCATTTATAGAGCACAGACAGAGTAGGTTTAGCATAATTCTTAAGGGTCCTGGGATTTTTGGAATGGTAAATGAACATTGGCTTCAGCTTAAAGTCATGAGCTGCATTAGCCCCTAACAAAAGAGTCAGCTGTCCTTTGAAGCTTTGAATCCAGGCATTGACTTCTCCCGTCTAGCTATGAAAGTCCTAGAGGGCATCTTTTCCCAGTATAAGGTTATTTCATCTACATTGACAATCTGTTGTTTAGTGTAGCCACTTTCATCAATTGTCTTAGCTACATCTTCTAGATAACTTGGTGAAGCTTCTACCGTAGCACTTGCTGCTTCAAACATTTCTTCTGCAGCTTCCTCACCTCTCTAAGTCTTCAGAGAATTGAAGAGAGTTAGGGCCTTGCTCTGGATTAGACTTTGGCTTGAGAATGTTGTGGCTAATTTGATCTTCTATCCAGACCACTAAAACTTCCTCCATATCAGTAATAAGGCTGCTTTGCTTCCTTATCATTTGTGTGTTCACTGTAGTAGCACTTTTAATTTCCTTCAAGAACTTTTCCTTTGCATTCACAACTTGGCTAACTGTTTGATACAAGAGGCCTAGATTTCAACCCAGTTCGGCTTTTGACATGCCTTCCTCACTAAGCTTAATCATTTCTAGCTTTTAATTTAAAGTGAGATACTTGTGACTCCTCCTTTCACCTGAACACTTAGAGGCCATTGCAGGGTTATTAATTGGCCTAATTTCATCATTGCCATGTCTTGGGGTATAGGGAGGCCTGAAGAGAGGGACAGAGATGGAGGAAGGGCCAGTCAGTGGAGTAGTCAGAACACACACAACATTTATCGATTAAGTTCACTGTCTTATATGGGCGTGGTTCGTGGTGCCCCAGAACAATCATAATGGTAACATCAAAGATCACTGATCACAGATCACCATAGCAAATATAATGAAAAAGTTTGAAATATTGCAAAAATTACCAAAATGTGACACAGAGACACGAAGTGAGCACATGCTGTTGGAAAAATGGCGCTGATAGACTTGCTTGATGCAGAGCTGCCACAAACCTTCAATTTGTAAAAAACACAGTATCTGCGAAGCACAGTAAAGAGTGGAGTACAATAAAATGAGGTGTGCCTGTATTACGTTTTGTTTATTCTCTTCTCTACATTTCTCAGATATGTTCATTTCTTTCCCCATCCATGATCTATCTTGATTTTAGCTCTCAACAACTATTGCCTAGAACATCTTGGGTAGCCTCCAAATGGTTCAGTGTAACCTTTCTTGCCAACACACATCTCTTCTTCACGATGTGGTCTATTTAAAACTCAAGTCTAATTATGTCATACCTCACATAAAAGCCCATTGCTCATAGGATGAAAACAAATAAATAAATAAAGTACTCTTCAACATGGCTTTCAAGCCCAGAATGATCTAGTCTCTGACGAGTCCTCCAGCTTCACAGATTAGAACTCTGTTGCTCAGTATGTACTCTGAAGTCCCTTTGATTTAATTGTAATACTTCAGATTTATTATAGTTCTTCTTAGGAGCCCAAGTGGTTAGCACTTTGCTACTAACCAAAATGTCAATGGTTCAAACTTACCAGCTCTATGAGTTGGAATTGACTCAATGGCAGTGGTTTTTTTTTATAGTTCTCCTTTAAAATCTTTGTACATTCTGTTCCCTCTGCCCAGAAAGCTTCTCCCCCTCCAATCTAATTAGCTCTCATTCATTCTTCTGCTATCATGTCAACTGTCACCTCCTCAAGTAATTTCTCCCTGACCCCTCTTATAAAACTTGCTGTAAGGTCTGTACATAAAAAGTTTGTACTTAAATGTACTTCTACAGTTATTTAGTATTAAATTGTAAGCCACATATGGAAAAGTCTGCTATGTATGTATTTTTCCTTACTATGTAGAATTTTTATTTTATACTTAATGAAAAAGCAGTCTCAGAATTCAAATATAGATTTATATTATCATATAACTATGCATACAAAAATAAATTTAAAAAATGTAAATTTTTATGATTAATTCATACTCAGAGGCCAAAATCTGCGTCACTTTACAACTCAGAATTATTAATGTTACATCTTTTTTCCACATAATATGATGTTCTGCGCTATCGAGAACACTGATGATGCAGCATTTCTTGAGAAAGTGCTCCATTATTGTTTTTGTTCAACATCAGCAGGAAATTCTGACAAACTTATGTTTGACACCTTAACAATAGTCCTATCTGATGCATAAATCCATCACACAACTCCTTGTTCCTTTAAGGTTTTTTTTTTTTTTTTTTTCCCCATCTATTTCTAGCTATTTAGAAATCAATCCTGACATCTTCATTGCTTGGAGTATGACACAAAATCCTAACTCAAACAAAATGCAGTAGAGCTTCATCTACTTGTGAGTATCTTACTTACTTAGGTCTCATAAAGTACTTTCCTGTTACCTTGAAAGAAAATATGAAATTGTGATCATTCCTCCAATGATGAATATTTCCTTCACTGATATCAAATTTACACCCTGCTGCTTAAGTTCCATGCTTTTCTGTATACACAATAACTTTTTGTTGTAATACTCATTTGCAGTGTAATCCTCTTGAAAACATTTTAAACAGCAATTAAATCCCCATATTCAGAATGAAAAATACACGTCTGAGTTAAAAGTGATACTACAAAAAGCTCTAACCCAGTACATCCATGCAAAACAGTAAAAATTATGTCCTTCCTGTGGTATGGTTGATGACAATTGTAAGGAATAACAGTAAATACATCTCCATATCTAATTTGGAAGTAGAAGGTATTTGAAGATTAGAGAGTATGAAGATGAAGATGAGGATATTCACAATAGCTGTGGGGGTACAAAGAGTTCGGGGTAAACAGGGGCAATGTATCCTGACTTCAGGAAAGGACACTTGAGCTCCCATGAGAAGTGGAAGTTAAGACTTCCCTGCAGTGGCCTCAGATAGCTCTATATACATTTACTCACCTTTTGAAAACAGCATCTATCAAAATTCCCAGTACATAGTAGGTGCTAAATATGCTGCATCTTCATGCTGTCTTATCTTCAAATACCCTCCTACCAACCAAATTGGATATGGGTATGTAATTGCTGCTATTCCTTATCATGCTACTAATACTGCATGATCATTATATAAATAGTTTTGTACCAACTGAGAAGCTTTTATCATAGTAAAGTTGATTCCTCCATTCTATAATTTCTGAGTGATTAACTAATGAGTGATTTTAACAGTTTTTGAGATAATATCTAAGAACTTTTGAAAACATAAGCAAGTACTTTGTGTCTAGTCACATATTAAAACATCTGAGAAAACTAAAATATACTCTCTCCACACTTATCGACATGGTTAACTTCTAAAGACCAGGTCATTATGCAAAAATCAGTGTAATGAGAAAATGGAAGATGATAACATCAGATCACAAAATGGAGTATGACTACATCATTACATAACTGCCAAATTACATCATTACATAACTGCCAAGTTACATTATTACTTAATTGCCAAACCACTGAGAATCATGGCCCAAGCAAGTTGACACACAACCTTAACCATCACAACCAGCGTTAACTCTCACCTCATACTTCAGCATTGGTTACTGTCAGACGTACATTGTTAATGCACAAAATAGTCAGATCGTAAATATTTTACTATTGTTGTGAATGTGAAATGTTGGATAATAAGATACTCGATAAGTGAGGAGTATCCCTTGCTGTTTAGTTAATTCTGACTCATAGTGACTCAGAGTAGAACTATCTCACAGGGTTTCCTAGGCTGTAAATCTCTACGGAAGCATACTGCCACATTTTTCTCCTACAGTGTGGCTGGTGGGTTTGAAATGCTGAACTTTTGATTAGCAGCTGAGCTTTTAATCACTGTGCCACCAGGACTCAGTTCTACTCTGTCCTATAGGGTCACTAGGAGTCGGTATCAACTCAACAGCAATGGGTTTGGTTTTTGGTTTGGTACTGGCCATATGTTTATTTATTTATTTCTTTTGAGAATTGCCTATTCAATCATTTATCTATTTTTTAATAAGGTTATTTTGCTTTTTTAAAATTTTTGATTTGTAAGAGTTGCATATAGATGCTAAATACTAATCTCCTATCAGATACATAATTTGTAAATACTTCATCCCATTTTATCAGCTGTCGTTAATTTTCTTCATGATGATCTTTGAGGCATTAAGCTCTTAATTTTGAGGAAGTTCAATCTGATTATTTGATTATCATTTATTCTTTCACTATGATATCTAATAAGCCATTACCTAATCTAAGATTTAAAAAAAAAAAAAATTCCTATGTTTTCTTCTAAGACTCTTAAAATTTTAGCTTTACATTTAGGCCTCTGATTTAATTTGAATTAATATATGTATTTGGTGTGAAGTAGGGATACAATTCTATTCCTCTGCATGTTGGATATGCAGTTGTGTCGTCACCATCTGTTAAAAAGACAATGATTTTCTCAATGATTTTTTTTTTGCTCAATGAGTCTTAAATGTAGGGTGTATTTCTTGGCTCTAAATTCTGTTCCATTTAAATATATGTCTATCTTTATTCCAGTACCACACTATCTTGATTACTGTAGCTTTGTAATAAGTTTAAAATTGGAAGTATAATCCTCCAAATTTGTTCTTCTTTTTAACATTGTTTTGACCACTTAGGGTGCCTTGCATTCCCATATGAATTTTAGGATAAGCTTCCCAATTTCTGCAAAGAAACAAAGAAGAAAAACAAGAAAACCAGCTGGAATTTTGATAGGTGTTATGGATTGAATCGTATCCCCCTAAAATACGTGTTGAAATCTTAACCTCTATACCTGTGGCAGGAATCCCTTTTGGGAATAGAGTTTTCTTTGTTATGTTAATGAAGCCATATCAGTGTACCATTAGTCCTAAACATAATCACTTCTGAGTTATAAGAAGAGCATACTAGATACAGGAGCCAGCACAATTGGGAAAAAGTTGCCATATGAAGATTGCCAAGGAACCAAGGAATACTAGAGCTACAGATGCTGAGAAAAGGCTCTTCCCACAGAGCTGACAGAAAGAGAGCCTTTCCCCATAGTCAATGTCCTAAATGCAGATTTCGAGCCTCCTAAACTGTGGAAAAATAAATTTCTGTTCTTTAAAGCCACCCACTACAGTATTTCCTTTTAAAAAAAAAATTTTATTGTACTTTAGATGAAGGTTTACAGAACAAATAGTTTCTCATTAAACAGTCAATATACATATTGTTTTATGACATTGGTTAAGAACCCCACAATGTGTCAACACTCTCGCTTCTCAACCTTGAGGATCTTTTTTTTTTTGGTGAAAATATACATAGCCAAAGTTAAACCATTTCAAAAGTTTCTACATGTACAA
>NW_004444038.1:464167-465987 GCF_000243295.1 Trichechus manatus latirostris
ATTACATTCTTCCAGTTGTGCTGCTATTCTCACTATCCTTTTCCAAATTATTCCATCACCATTATCTTCAACTCACTGTCCCCTAGGCTCCCCATCAAACCTTGAGTTGCTGTTGTCACTTTGATCTCACGTAGATAATTTTTTTTTTTGTACGTTAGATGAAGGTTTGCAGAACAAATAGTTTCTCATTAAACAGTTAGTACACGTATTGCCCTATGAAAATGGTTAACAGCCCCGTGACGTGACAACACTGTCCCTTCTCAACCTTGGGTTCCCTATCACCAGCTTTCCTGTCCCCTCCTGCTTTCTAGTCCTTGTCCCTGGACCGCTGTGCCTCATTAGTCCCATTTTGTTTTATGAGGCTGTCTAATCTCTGGCTGAACAGTGAACTTCGGGAGGGGCTTCGTGACTGAGCTAAAAGCGTGTCCAGGGGCCATACTCTCGGGATTTCTCCAGTCTGTCAGGCCAGTAAATCTGGTCTTCTTTTTGTGAGTTAGAATTCTGTTCTACATCCTTTTCCAGCTCTGTCCAGGACCCTCTATTGTGATCAGAGCAGTCAGTGGTGGTAGCCGGGCATCATCTAGCTGTAATGGACTCAGTCTGGTGGAGGCCGTGGTAGCTGTGCCACTGAGGTATTTCTGTTATAGCAGCACTAAGGAGCTAAGACAGTAGGGATTGTGTTGAGTTGTAGATCAATTTGGGGAGTATTGTCATCTTCACAATATCAACTTTTCCAATTCATGAACATGGAATATATTTCCATTTATTGAAGTCTTAGTTTATTTCTTTGAACAATGTTTCTTTTTAATTTTCAGTATAGAAGTCTTATACTAGTTTTCTTAAATTTATTATTAAGTATTATTGAACATGTTATCACAAGGGACCAGTCTCTGGAGGAGGCCATCATGCTTGGTAAGGTAGAGAGTCAGTAAAAAAGAGGAAGAACCTCAATGAGATGGATTGATACAGTGGCTGCAACTATGGGCTCAAACATGGCAAGGATTGTGAGGATGGCGTAGGATCGGGAAGTGTTTCATTCTGTTGTACATAGGATCACTATGAGTTGGAACCAACTTAACGGCACCAACAGCAACCATTTCATTATATTTAATGCTAGTAGAAATGGAATTGCTTTCTTAATCTCAGTTTCGGATTGTTCATTGATAGTTTGAAAATTGATTGTTGAACATTGACCTTGTATTCTGCAACTTTGATAAATTCATGCATCAATTTTAATATTTCAGGTTCCTTCTATCCACACTATCATGTCATCAGCAATAGAGATAGTTTTACATCTTCCTTCTCAATCTGAATGCATTTAATTTCTTTATTTTTTCCTGTCTAGTCGCCCTGGCTGGAACCCCCAG
The DNA here is from genome assembly GCF_000243295.1 of Trichechus manatus latirostris. Taxonomy (NCBI): domain Eukaryota; kingdom Metazoa; phylum Chordata; class Mammalia; order Sirenia; family Trichechidae; genus Trichechus; species Trichechus manatus. The sequence continues at coordinate 465,535 of NW_004444038.1, forward strand.
TACAATGTTGAATAAAAGTGGAGAGAGCAAACATTCTTGTCTTGTTCCTTATTTTAGAAGGAAAGCATCCAGTCCCTTTCCATTAGGTGTGATACTTCATGTGAGTTTTTCACAGATTGCCTTTGTTAGGTTGAGGATGCTTTCTTCTACTCCTAATGTGTCAACTGTTTTCATCATGAAAGGGTGTTGGATTTTGTTAAATGCTTTTTCTGTGTCTATTGCGATGATCAAATGCTTTTTTTTTTTTTTAAATTGTACTTCAGGTGAAGGTTTCCAGAACATATAATTTCTCATTAAACAGTAGTACGCATATTGTTTTATGACATTGGTTAACAACCCCACGATATGTCAACCCTCTCCCTTCTCGACCTTTTTTTTTTTGGTGAAAATATACATAGCCAAACATACACCATTTAAAACTTTCTGCATGCACAGTTCAGTGACATTGACTAC
>NW_004444038.1:466285-486700 GCF_000243295.1 Trichechus manatus latirostris
GGCACCATCTAGCTGTACTGGACTCAGTCTGGTGGAGGCCTTGGTGGCTGTGGTCCATTAGTCCTTTGGACTAATCTTTTCCTTGTATCTCAAATGCTTTTTATATTATTTTTATTATATAACATAGTGTACTACATTGATTGATTTTTATGTATTAAACCAACCTTGCATTACTTAGATAAATCCCTTGTTGTCCTGGTGTATAATCCTTTTTATATGTTGCTGGATTTGATTTGCTGGCATTTTGTTGTGGATTTTTGCATTTATATTCATAAGTAATATTGGTCAGTAGTTTCCTTTTCTCATGATTCCTTTGTCTGATTTTAGGCCTGGGTAACATAGGCCTAAAAGGATGAGTTGGGAAATATTCCCTGCTCTTCTGTTTTCAGGAGGAGTTGGTGAATAAGTGGTATTAATTCTTCTTTAAACATATGGTAAAATACATGAGTAAAGCCACCTGGTCTGGAAATTCATTTGTGGGAATATTTTTAATAAGGAAATCAATCTCTTGTGATAGGTCTATTCTGAAATTATGTATATATATATATATATATTCTTTTTTTTCCTTTATCTGTTGTGGTACTTTGTGTCTTGCTAGGACTTTGTCCATTTTATCTCAGTTACCTAATTTGTTGGATGGTGTCAGGAAACAAAAGGACTAGTATCATTTATAATTTTAATATTTATTATTTAAAGACAAGTAGCAGAAGTTATTCATATTAGCCTGGAAATAGGGAAGATTGTCTTATTTTCTGGTTTGAACAGTGTTTTTGCTTTTGGCTGTGCTTAGACTTGATTATGCAGGAGGCTTGTTTTTTCTTGCTTCATGATGGACTCAGACTGTGATGTTGGTATTCTGTGAATTGTTTATTTTCAACAGGTGAAACTATGTCTGAACTCCCAACTGGTAGGCCATTTTCTAGCAACACCAAAAATTAGCTGATGGTGTCGGGTCAGCTTCTTGAGATCAGAGGATGCTTTTCTCTTTCTCAGTACAAAGTGTGGTCTTTTATTGGACACAGACTTTTATAAATCAGGCATTTAAAAAAAAGGTTTGTGGGTGCAGTGTTATGGATTGAACAATGCCCGCCAAAAAGATATGTTGACATTCTAACCCCTGTACCTGTGAATGTGACTTTGTTTGAAAATAGGGTAGTTTTATTGTTATTTTCAATTAAAGGAGGTCATTCTAGAATAAGGTGGGTCCTAATCCTAATCCCTTCTGAGTGGTGTCTTATGAAATGGCTTAAAATACATGAATACTGTCACACATAGGAGAAAACAATAGCTGAGATTCCATCAAGCCAAAGAATGCCAAGAAATGCTCAGGGCTGCCAAGAGCTCAGAGACAAGGAAGGATCTTCCCCTAGAGCTGACAGAGAGAAAGCATAGCTCAGCAGATTCCCTAAATTCATAGGTCTAACCTCTAGAAATGTGAGAACATAAATTTCTGTTATTTAAAATCACCTACTTTGTGGTATTTTCTTACAGCAGCATTCAGAAATTAAGTATGCTTAGTGGAAATTCAAATATGATCTTGCTTTATGAGGTGAAACTTATTAAAATTAAATTGTTTATCATTGATAGAAAAAAGTTTATAAACAATATGTGCTGTATGAGTTCTTTTTGGAAATAAAATACACAGATGTTTTAAGCATTGGAAATGATTCAGAAGTGCTAACTGAGATAACTTCTGGAAGGATATAAGAGAAAATATTCTCATTTATGCCTTTTTGTATTTTCAAATTTTCTATCATGCTGATGCACTGCTTCTGCAATAATAAATGTTGTTTCAAATAATGACAGAACAAAAAACAAAAAAATGAGAAATATGTATATCTTTTCCATAGATTCTTTCATTATTTTACATAAATTTATTTGGTGCTGACTCTGTGTTGAAACTATTTAAGATGCTGGGAATTCTGTTACATGATTTTCTTTGAGGAAGAACCATAACCGTGTAATTGCATTCTAATTAATAAGTCCTAAAATAGATATGGTGGCATAGTGGTTAAGAACTATAGCTACTAACCAAAAGGTCGACGGTTTGAATCCACCAGCCACTCCTTGGAAACCCTGTGGGGCAGTTCTACCTTGTCCTTGTCCTGTAGATTAGCTATGAGTCGGAATCAACTCAATGGCAATGGTTTTGTGTGTTTTTTTTTTAATTGTTTGTTGTTGTTAGTCATCGAGTTGGTTCTGACTCCTAGCGACCAAATGTACAACAGAACGAAACACTGCCCAATCCTGCACTATCCTCATGATCGTTGTTATGCATGAGCCCATTGTTGCAGCCACTGTGCCAATCCATCTCATTGAGCGTCTTCCTCTTTTTCACTGACCCTCCACTGTACCAAGCATGATATCCTTCTCCAGGGACAGGTCCCTCCTGATAACATGTCCAAACTACGTGAGACGAAGTCTTGCCATCCTTGCTTTTAGAAGCATTCTGGCTGTACTTCTTCCAAGACACTTGTTAGTTCTTTTGGCAGTCCATGGTCTTTGCCAACACCACAACTCAAAGGTGTCAATTCTTCTTTGATCTCTCTTATTCGGTGCCCATCTTTTGCATGCATATAAGGTGACTGAGAACACCATGGTTTGAGTCAGGTGCACCATAGTCCTTTAAAGTGATATCTTTGCTTTTTATCACTTTAAAGAGGTCTTTTGAAGCAGATTTTCCCAATGCGATACAAGGTCTGATTTCTTGCCTGCTGCTTCCATGGGTGTTGACTGTGGATCCAAGTGAAATGAAATCCTTAATAGCCTCCATCTTTTCTCCCTTTATCATGATGTTGCTTATTGGTCGAGATGTGAGGATTTCGGTTTCCTGTATTTTGAGGTGTAACCGTGCTGAAGACTGTAGTCTTTGATCTTCATGAGTAAGTGCTTTAAGTCCTCTTCATTTTCAGCAAGCAGGGTTGTGTCATCTGCATAATGCAAGTTGTTAATGAGTCTTCCTCCAATCCTGATGCCCCGTTCTTCTTCATATAGTCTGGCTTTTCTGATTATTTGCTAAGCATACTGACTGAATAAGTATGGTGAAAGGATACAACCCTGATGCACACCTTTCCTGACTTTAAACCACGCAGTATCTGCTTGTTCTGTTTGAACGACTGCCTCTTGATCTACGTACAGGTTCCTCGTGAGCACTACTAAATGTTGGGCATATATATATAAACAATTGTATGAAAAATATAAATCTTTACATAAAAGCAAAGGATAAACATTTGATGGAATTAAATGTGGCAAAGAAGTCAGAGATTTCATAAGTAGTAGGTCAGAGATTTCATATTTTACAACTACATGATGCTATATAAATCAATTAAACAAAAATTAATCAGCTTTAAAAACTGGGGCTACATTGTCCTTTATAGCAACTGAGAATATGCTCATTGAAGATTATAATCTCTGAGAACATTTTATTCCAGGAGACCGAGGCAGTAACAGCTGTGAAGGAAACAAGAAGAGTGTTGAAACTCCATCTTTCTTTCCCTCTCTATTCTCTAGCATAATCCTGCTACTAGAACTAGGCTCTTCCTGCTCACTGACCCACAAAACTTATTCCCTTTCTCCTGTCATTTTTTTCTTTGACCCTTTCCTACACACATAAATAGTTTATTTCTCAAGGCCCAGATCACTCCTGACAATTATTTTTCTGCCCACTTCTGATTATTTTTATTTATAGCTTTTTTATATTGAAATAAGCATACTCTTGTTCCTTAATTATCCAATTAAAGACAAATATCCTCTAATTCTTAGAATTCCCCATATTAAAACCCAAAATCAAACCTGTTGTCGGAGAGTCAATTCTGACTCATAGCGACCCTACAGGACAGAGTAGAACTGCCCCATAGTGTTTCCAAGGAGCGGCTGGTGGATTCAAACTGCCGGCCTTTTGGTTAGCAGCCATAGCACTTAACCACTGCACCACCAGGGCTCCAGAATTCCCCATAGCGTTTAATATATCCCGGTGAAGGAAAATATTTGTTGGTAGAAGAAAACACAAGGAGGAAGAAAATACACAAGGAGTTAGTCCTAGAAGAATACTTAAGGACGCTGCAGAACGGGTACAATACAGATGGACAGAATAAAAACAAAAACAAGAAATTGTATCTTAGCCAAAAAGAAGGGAATTGGTGTTGTTTAGCAAAACATTTTCAAAAATAGTGGTCTTTCTATGATTATTGTTTAAAAGATCCAAATGAGAAGTGCTAAAAAACACTTTTCCAAATTCTCATTTAAAAAAAAAAGCTTCAGCACAGATTGTAATTGTACACTTCATTGTGAGAAAATATGAATTTTATGAAGAAAACATGTAAAATGAGTGAATGTTCCACAAATGTTTGTGCAATCGAAAACTTACAGGAATCTAAAAGAATCATTAGGTATATGGCCCATATAAGCTTTGAAAACTTCTTGTCATAAGTACTCTGCTTCCTTCCTATCTTTGGAAGGAGTTGGAAACTGTTTCTATACAAGGCCAGATAGTAACCATTTTCTGTTTGGTGGGCCATAGGTTCTTTCCCACAAATACTCAATGCTGCCATTGTAACATGAAAGTAGCCATGGAATATATCTTAATAAATGGGCACAGCTGTGCTCCAGTAACTCTTAATTTACAAAAACAGGTGATGGGCCAGAGTTGGCTTGCAGGTCATAATTTGCTGACCCCTGCTCCAAGATCATTCTGTCACTCCTTCTGTGTATTTCTACAAGTTCATGTACACATCACGATGTCAACCTTCCCAATTCAACTTGAGAATATGGCATTTATTTGGGTTGGAGGGTGAGAGTGATAGAAAAACAGACATACGCTACAATAGTCAAATAAATTACCCTACTTTACTTATAAACATGAAATCGACATGTTTAAAATGCAAAATAATTAAATCACTGCTAAATGGGTTACCACCCATTTAAACATTTTGTTATTACTTCCCACTAAAGTAGCTTTTGCTTTGTTGATCAATAGCTATATGTTGGAAAATACTAATTTTTTTTCCATCATTTTACTCAGCCAATTTTTTTAATAACATATAACTAGTGGTAATCAAGGCACTAGTTTAGAGCACAAACTCCATTTAACTAATGAATTCAGATTATGTTAAATTGTTATTATTATAATGTGTATTCTACATCACAATTTTCTGTGTATTTCTATTTATAGAATGTTTTTTATGAGTTTTAAGTTACAAGCTACCTGAGCTGCAGCAACCACAGAGGTTAATACAAGAACTGTGTTCGCAGAATGCAGGAAAAGTATCTTCTTAGAAGGAAGTGAGTGTCGATGCCAATTCTCTTGTATTAAAATGAGCAACTCTTAAGATCAGCAAATTCCCATATTTTCAAAATTATGACAAAATTTATAGTTGCCACATAGAGAAGCTTGGGAGGGTGAGCAGACTAGTCTTCCATGATACCTGCCTTAGGATTCTCTAGAGAAAGAGAATCAGTGATTAGAGAGAGAGAGTGAGAGAGAAGTAGAGAGGGAGAGACAGAGATTTACTTCAAGAATTGACTCATGTGATTGTGGGGGGCTGGCAAGTCCAAAATCCACAGGTCAGGTGATAGGCTGGAGACTCTGGAATGCTTACTTCCCAAAATCCATAGACCAGGTGACAGGAAGGGTGATGGACAAGACTGTTCTGGCAAGATGTCTGCTTATAGTCTGGAGGTAGAACACGCCCTAGGGAAGCTCTCTATTTGCTCCAATGGCCATCGACTGATTGACCGAGGCCTGGCCACATTATGGAAGGTAATCTGCTTTGTTTAATTTAATTAAACATAACTACCTGATAACAGGGAGCCCTGGTTGCACAGTGCTGAAGAGTTCAGGCTGCTAACCAAAAGGTAGGCAGTTCAAATCCACCAGCCGGTCCTTAGAAACCCTATGGGGCAGTTCTACTCTCCTATAGGGTCGCTATGAGTCGGAATCAACTCAACGGCAACGGGTATGGTTTTCTTGTTTTTTTTTTACTTTATAACAGCAACTAGATTAGTGTTTTAACAAACAAGTTGGCACCATATTCTAGCCAAGTTAACACATAAAATTAACCATCACAATATCAATCTATTTTTATGGGTCATTTTTAAATAAAATTCTTAATTCATATAGATTTGATAATACAAACTTAATATAATAAATTTTGAATGACACATTATTTAATCAAAGAAGAATTTCACATTAAGTTCCTGATTTTGGAAACCTTTAAGACTCTATCTTGGTATAAAAAAAATTTATTGTTTTTCAAAAGACCAAGTTCAGTATTTTCTAAGCCCCCTTTCCTCTAGATAGTCTATGGAATTCTGAGCAACAGTAACACAAATGTTATTTTATTTGTTTACATAGGGGTGAACAATGGGATGGACAACCTTTTGTGACAGAAAATCCTTTTGAACAGGAGTGTTTACCCATAATTTTTATTACAAAGAAAAATACCTTTAAACCTTTCGGTGAAGACACAAATTCTTAGAGAAGAAACAAAGTATACATGTACACAGAATGTGTACTGCCAGTCATATTTTCATATTATGGTGGACATTCTTGATGAGCCCAGATATGTCTCAAGAGTTTCTTCCATTATAGCAATGAAGGCTACCACTAATAAGGAAGAAGAAGTTGCTACAGCTAACGTGCTAAAAATAACTTTCAAGAGATACATGGGGCTGTGGGAACAGAAATTGGAATTCAGGATTAATCAAAGTGTAGAATTACTCTAGTCTTTTGGTTGAGCTCTAAAGAGCTATAATTTAGGGTTCAAGGTGAACTGGAAAGACCAAAACCTAACAGGGACTGAAGTCAAACTGTACACACATTCATTCCTGATCAGTTTAGGTTGACTGGGAATGTCAGTGCTAACAGCCTGATCGCATTCCAGAACCAATTGTAAATCCTCTTTGGAGAAAAATAACATAGCCCTAGAACATCAGACTTTTCATATAAGCTATTAAGTAGTTGAAACAAAAAACATCAGGCATAAGAAGAGACAAGAACACACATTCAAAAATAATATAAACAGCAGAATAGAGAAACAGATGTATGCGGAAGTATATAATGGAGATATTAGACACAAAGTCTAAAAAATTATGCTTGATATAATGTGTTGTTAGGTGCAGTGGAGTCTATTTTTAACTTATAAGGGCCCCAAGTGACAAAGTAGAACTGCCCCATAGAGTTTTCTAGGCTGTAATTGGGTCGCTATGAGTTGGAATTGACTTGAAGGCAATTTAAAGGGGTCTGCGTTTTTATGTTTTCTAATCTTTATGGGAGCAGATCATCAGGTCTTTCTCTACTGGAGCCTCTGGGTGGGTTTGGATCACCAACTTTTCAGTTAGCAGCCGAGTGCTTAACTGTAGGAATAAAAATTAAAAAAAAAAAAAAAAAAGTTTGCTCATGTTGGCTGACAGTTGTAAACAATTTGGTTAAATGTGAAGGAGGCTAGGGAATCAACTCATTAATTTAAAATGTAAATGAAAAATAAATAATCAAGTATTTAATTCTTCTATGAACTATTTATCAGGGTAAGTAAATACTTGATGAGGGGAAATATATCTTTATAGAAGTTGTCTAGAGAAAAAACAATAATTAAGAAAGAAAAATTGAATTAAAATACCATTATTTTGAAACTACTCATAAATTAATGGATCTAGATAATGTTTACTAGTGACTGTGTGACAACTCTGGACATAATAAAAAAATTATATACTCCTTGATGGAAAAATACTCCACTTATGAAGTAGTCTTTCCAAAAAAGCATAAAACTGAATTTATTTAAGACTTCATGTTAAACTATCAATCTCAAAGAAATATGCAAGAAAGAACATGACAGACTGCACTATAAAGATACTGTCGGCCAAAACCAGACCACAAGAAGCTGTATAGAATAAAGAACCTGATTTCTTCAACAAAATATGCAAGGGATTTTTTCTTTAAATAATATAGAGCAGTATCCTAAAAATGAAAGAGATTTTAATTGTTAGGAAGCAATTGAATTGTCAAATCCAAAAAAAAAAAAAAAAAAGAGCAGAATTTCTTACCCAGTATCCAGTTTTCCTGATGATATCAAGTTTATAAGCAATCAAAAGGCTCAGACAAGACAGGGAGAGGTCCCAGAAGTCGAGGACAGCTCCACATGTCTTTCTTTTATGCATTTAAAACTGGAGTCTCTGACCCAGAGTAATAGATGAGATCTCCAAGTGAGGTTTTGTGGAATTACTTCATGCGGTCTGGGAAGTATTAAACTTATGGTATGCCTTCATTTTATTCTCCAGCTTATGTGGCATTTTCCAAGGAGTCATGCCTCATAAAGCCATAGGTTCAGGTTTTATTTATTACAAGCATTCTTTAGCCAGGGACGTCTGGTTGTGAGTACTCCATAGAAAATGACCTCCCTCTTTGCAAATATTATTAGTCTGTTAACTCAGATATACAGTTATCATACTGAAAAGAAGATAGACAGTACCATCTGACTTCTATTTTCCCCTGGGGTTTATCTTTGTTAACTGAGGGATAAATGAATCATAGACTAGCTACTTTGACTCCTTCCTTCCTATCAATAAATCACAATGAATGAAATTTATTTGGATCCTCAGTTTAAAAATAATAATAAAGAAGAAGAAGGCCATTAGGAAAATATAATCATTGACTATGTTTGATAGTATTAGGGAATTATTGATAATGGGGGAGACTGTGATAATGGTAATAGCTAAAAAAAAAAAAAAAGAAAAGACTGTCCTAGAGATTCATGTCAAATGACAATCTTCAGCATAATCCAGGATAAATTACATAGGCGGATGGGTGTAGAGGGCTGTAGATTAAATTTGGGTTGACAATTACTGAAGCTTCATCGTGGATACTGGGGGGTCTTTGTGCTTTCCTTTCTGATTTTTTATGCTTGAAATTTTCTATAATAAATAGATAAAATAAAAAAATATTGATTCCATAAAACAGCAATAATAATGTTGTCTGGACATATATATATATTATTATTGTATATATTATATATTATATATATGTCTTATGCTACAAATCAAAAGACAGAGATTACTTATTACTTGAAGGCTCCTTCATTGTCTGAGAAGTTTTATAAAAGACCTTTATAATAGACCTTACATGTCAAAGATACATGTATCTCTATGGTAACTGTTAAAAGAAGTGTGAAATAATGTATCACTGGCAGACTGATAAATAAGACAAAAAAGGGAAACATTCAATCAAATTAACAGAAGATAAGAGAAAAAGGAACAAAACAAGGTGGAATAAATAGAAATAAAATGATAAAATGGTAGATTTAAACCCAAATGTAACAATTACACTAAATGTAAACATAAAAAGTAAAAACGCACTTTATTTGAAAGACAAAATTTGTCAGATTAAATGAAGAAACTTAACTGTATGCTGTTACAAGAGACATTAACTTACATATTAGAATGCTTAAAGTTTGAATAATCATTTCTAATCATAAAGATATGTCATAATTTTGAAAGATTTATCTCACTGATAAGATATATTAAATCTAAGTTTGGGTGCATCTAATCATAACATCTCAAAATGTGTAAAAGAATATTTAGAAGCAATGTAAGAAAAGTAAGCAAACATAAAATTAAAGCGTGAGATTTTAACAAACCTTTTTCATTCTCAATACATTTCCAAATATGGCAATCTTCTGAAATTTGTTTTCTGATCTCAAAACAAATTAAACTAGACATCAATTTAGTAGACTTAATAATAATACCCCCATGGAGATCAGGTTCTAATCCTTGGAACATGTGTCACCTTACTCTCCAAAGACTTTTTGATGTGATTAAGTTAAAGATCTTGAGATAGGGTGGTCACCCTGGATTATGCAGGGTGGCCTAAACGCAATCACGGTTGTTTTTATAAGGGAGTGAGATCTGACATACACAGAAGTGGAGGAGACAACGTGATGATGGAGGCAGATATTGGAGTGATGCTGCCACAAACCAAGGAATGCTGGCAGCCACTAGAATCTGGAAGAAGAAAGAGATGGATCCTGCCCTAGAGCCTCTGGAGGGCGCACAATCCTCCAGCACACTGATTGCAGCCCAGTGATACTGATTTCAGACTGCTGGTCTCAGAATTGAGAGAGAAAAATTCATTGTTTGTTTTGTGCTAATTTGTTAAAGAAGCTATAGGAAACTACTATGCTGTAGGAATTGGTGCTATAAAGTTGTTCATAATATTCTTTTCTAATCTCCTTAATGTCTACAGAGAAAAGCTTTGTAAAGAGTATTATTGGAGTACAACGTATTTTTTAATTAATTATCCTTCAAAACAAGCTATTAAGAAATTTCAAACCCTTAGCTCAATTTTTTCCAACTTTTATAATAAAAAACATCCTTGCATTGACTTCTTCTCCTCCCACTACCTGATTTGTGATGTTTTGTTACATTTTATCTATCCAATATAAATGTTCCAGAGACTTAAAGTGAAAATAATTTAGGCCAAAATTTTGCACTTGGTAGCATAGATGAATGATGAAGTTAAATTCAAAACCTAAAATAAGATTTGTTTATTATCTGTTTATTTTAAATTAGCCATACTGTTGCTTCTTTCGTGAGTATTCTCTAATGGATTGTACTGAACAAATTATATTATTTAAATATACATATACACATACATGCATATCCATACATACCAAAAACCAAACCCGTTGCCGTTGAGTGGATTCCGACTCACAGCGACCCTCTAGGACGAAATAGAACTGCCCGATAGGGTTTCCAAGGAGCAGGCTGGTGGATAAGAACTGCTAACCTTTTGGTTAGCAGCCAAGCTCTTTCTTAACCACTACACTACCAGGGCTCCAAACCTAAAGAGTCAGTAATATTATTTGAACTAAAAAAGTGAGGTTTAGAATAACTAAGTAATACCAGCAAGTTCACTGTGACAAAATCCAGATTCAACTGCATGTAAGTCTAAGTTTTGTAATTCTCTTTAGCATGTGTTATATCTTAATAAATATTCTGTTAATATTTAGCACTTGAGTTCATTATTGTGCCACTTTGTTTTAAATTACAGTATATCCCTTAATATGAACCAAATGGAAATTTTGTACTTACCTTGAAATAAAAAATAAACCTACCATACTTTAATTATTAATTACTTTTAAAATCAAAGACTCTTTATTAAAAATTGAAGTTAATATTATAAAATTAAAAACTTAGAAGTGAATGTCTAATGGAAGTTAAATGTAAGGAAGAATTCAACATATTTACAACAATCCTTTATCGTTAATCATAACAATAGTATTGACACTCATCCTGGCTTAATGTCAAATTATTCATATAATTTTCCTTGTACATTCAAAAATAAATTCTAGAAATTCTGGAAGTTTGGTATCAGAAGCTAGATTCTGACTTTCGCTTATATCACAGTAAATTCCGTCTCACCTGTTTTAGAAATAATGAAAGATATTATTGGAATAAATGGCCCTCTGGTCAGCTGATTGCTTGACACATTTTGAGGGCAATTGCTCAGTTATATTACTGTAGTTCTGCAGCTCGAAACACCATGATTGGACGTAGAAGTTTCCCACAAATAGGAATCCAACACTCGAAAAAATCCACAATCTCACATTTTCCTGATCAGTATTTCTGGTAACCACCACACATATTGAATGCAGCGGTTTAATAAAATGGTTTTTAGAGGACATTAATATAATATTTGCAGAATGAGTGAGTTAAAGAAAAGCTGAGAGCAAATTTCACAAGAGCCGTAATTAAATAAGGGCCTGGGCAGCTAGGATGAGGAGTTGGGGACCGAGAGAGAAAGGGAGAGAGAGAGAAAGCATTTAAGAGAATGCTATATATTATGTTAACTTTTTCCAATTTTTACTATTATCATTATTATTATTATTATTTTAATAATCTGGCTGTCAAGTGCACCAAATTGGGTTAATCAGAATAAAAACATACCTTACTGTAGGAAGACTTCTACATGCAGAACATTTCCTCTGTTTGTTTTCTGTCTGTCATGGATTGAATTGTGTCCCCCCAAAATATCTGTTGACTTGGCTGGGTCATGATTCCCAGTATTGTATGATTGTGTAATCTGATGTGATTTCCTTATGTGTTGTAAATTCTATCACTATGATGAGGTTATATGTGATCTCCTTATGTGTTGTAAATTCTATCACTGTGATGAGGTTATGCTGATGAGGTTTACAAGATTAGATAGTGTCTTAATGCAGTCTCTTTTGAGATATAAAAGAGAGAAGTGAGCAGAGACACATGGGAACCTCATAGCACCAAGAAAGTAGTGCCGGGAGCAGAGCGCATCCTTTGGACCTGAGGTTTCTTTGCGGAGAAGCTCCCAGACCAAGGAAAGACTGATGCATTAAAAGGACCTTTCTCCAGAGCCGACAGAGAGAGAAAGCCTCCTCCTGGAGCTGATGCCCTGAATTTGGACTTGTAGCCTACTGGACGGTGAGAGAATAAACTTCTCTTTGTAAATCCATCCACCTGTGGTATTTCTGTTTGAGCAGCACTAGATGACTAAGACACTATCTGTGCCTTTTTTTTTTTAATCCCAGTATGTCATTTAGTCCATGTAGCCAATGATGTTATCTTACAGAAAGTTGCGTATATGTATCGGCATAATTTTATTTAAAATCTTATTTACAAAGTTAAACCCTGCCTTAAAAACCTGTTGACCTCAAGTAGATCCCGACTCATAGCAACCCTACAGGATAGGGTACAACTGCCTCATAGGTTTCTTAGGTTGTAAATCTTTATGGAAGCAGGCTACCACATCTTTCTCCCATGGAGGGGCTGATGGGTTTGAACCACTGACCTTTCAGTTAGTAGTCCAGCGCTTAACCACTGCACCACTAGAGCTCAATGAATTATCCTGCTTGTATTCATTATCACTTTTGGCTGTGTAGATGCAACGTGCCTACTTTAATAATTAAAAGCTTTCCTTAGAGTAAATTATTTGAAACTAGCCTAGAACTAATAGGCTTATTTACCACCTTCACAAAATATTTAAAGAGATTTCAAAAAGAAATTTGAATTGAATTTTAAACAGAGATTAAATAAAGCTCTAGGGTGTTTTTATAAGTTCCATGTTTATTTTAGATCTCTAATTAAAATTTGGCTCTAAAATTTTCCATAAGGCAATTAGTTCTGTATCTCTGGGTGGTCAGAACAAAAACGTTCTTCATTCATTAGCCTCTTCATACTTTTATTCCAAAATTTTGAAAAAAAATGTTACTTGTATAATTATACACGTATTATCAATATTATCCATTTTTAGTTCTTTAATACTACATAGGCATGAGCTCTACACTCACCTCCATTTTCTGGCTTGAACACGTACATTGTCTACCTCTCAAGTAATTTTAAATTCAGTGTAGCAATAGACCGTAGTATGTCAAATAATTGAATGACAAGTATTACAAAAGAAAATGTGGAGAGAATTCTTATCTCAGTCCTCAGTCATGACACACTCCTGCAATCAAATCTCTAATCTACTAAAAAATACTTTATTAAATATCTTCTAGGAGATAAAACTATTTTTGGCACCAGTGGTACAGTGGTGAACCCAATTGTGGTAAAATGAGCTCCTTTCTGTGGTCTTTTGCTTTCGTTCTTTGGAAAAGCAGCTTGAGATATTTCCCCCCAAGCCCTGAGGAGTTACCTTTGCCCTAGTTTTCTACCCCAGAGGGTTTGTTACTTGTGTCCAGGTTGATTGATATTTCCTGGGTAAACTGTAAACTGCTTGGTTTCGATACTATTTGTCTGATCTTGGGCTGCAGCCTGCCCTGTGATTGGTATGCACATTGCAGGGATTGGCCAACAGACTATGTACATGAAGTGAGTTGTAGCCTACTATGTAAATGAAGTGTCTGAGGCCAACTAAGAGAAGACTGGTCAGTTTGTGGCCTCCCTCTGGGAGGAGGCATCCTTTGAAATTGACAAGGAGTTGTGTATACAAGAAGCCAGCCCCACAGAGGTTTTTGAGACAGAAAGAGGCAGGAGGAGAAGCAGAAGGAAGAAAGAAGAGAGAGTAAGAAGAGAAAGAGAGGTACAGGGAATCTTCTGAAAGAACTGTAACACACATTAAGGGCCGTAACACTGAAGACAGTGACAGGCCTGAAAGGGACTCGGTAACAGAGCCAGTGGCGACCAGCCCTGAAGGGGCCCTGCAGCAGAGTCTGTGGTGACAGACAGTAGGGCCAAGAGGAGCTCGTCCTGAGGGAGTCAAGAGGAGTCTGTCCTCAGGTGGCCAAGAATAAGCCTGTTCTGAGAGAGAAACAGAGACAGAGAGACCTGGAAGGCCAAGAGGAGCTGAGAGAGCTGCCTTGCACTGAAGAAGGGAGACTTTGCATGCTTCCTGATCCTGACCCTGAATTGTACTCTGTTCCTTAATAAACTACTTAACTGTAAGTATGGTCTGTGAGTTCTGTGTGGCCATTACAATGGCTTATCAAACCCAGCAGAGAAGTAGAGAGTGCTGTGGGGATGACGGCTGGTGTCAGAACTGGAAAAATGTTGGAGATTGGAGGTATGTCTGATCTGCACCTCATGGGAATCAGCTTTGGGCTGATCTGGATGGATTCTCATTATCTCTGCTGAAGTTAGACAGATTCTGATGCTACTACTACTACTACTACTACTAGTCCCATTTTACACCAAACAAAGCTACTCTCTTTATGACACTTCCTTTCTAGAAGGTGAGGTGCTCTGAGTGTGTGTATGTGTATGTGAGAGTATCTGCATACAGTATCAGTTATTTATGAAAAAAAAATAAAGAGTAAGGGGAAATATGGTAAGAGAGTGAGGGGGATAGTTTTCCACCTAATATTCTCTGACTTCCATTTTCTTCTCTAGATACTCTTATGTCTAGCTCCTGTACTTCATTCAGAATCACGTTCAAAAACAGTTATTCAAAGATGCCTTCCCAGGAATGAAGAACACCACAGACACAAGGAAAGTATTAGCTGAAGAGACAGAAAGGGCCACATAAACCAGAGACTTCATCAGCCTGATATCAGAAGAACTAGATGGTGCCCAGCTACCACCAATGACAGCCCTGACAGGGAACACAACAGAGAGTCCCTAATGGAGCAGGAGAAAAGTAGGGTGCAGAACTCAAATTCTAATAAAAAGACCAGACTCAATGATCTGAGACTGGGGGACCCTGGAAAGCATGGCCCCCGGATTCTCTGTTAGCCCAAAACTAAAACTGTCGGAACGGCGATGGTAGCCAACTACACAACTCTTACAGAGAAGTGGGGCCAAGGAGGGTCACTCCAAAGAGTCGACGACCCCGGCTTCAGTCCCAGGAGTTTATTTATAGCCAATACAGCAAGCAGTGAAGCAAACAACAGAACAATGGGCTTTGGGTGAGTAACAATGAGTTTCAGGAAAGGGAGAATGGACTTCAGGTAAACAAGCCAATCAGTAACGAGACAATAGGTTTTGGAAAAACAAGTCGTGCCTAATCTCCTTCTCATCACTGACAAGTCTCAACATGTTGTGTGTAGCATATGGGCCTTTGAGGGGCTGAAGTTGTCAATAGTGCAGCCATCTTTGAATGGCACATATCCCCACATTTCCCCCATTTTGTTTAATAAATGGAATAAGAACCAGGAAGGTTTTCACTGATCCAACAAAACAAATGCCCGTTAAGAGAAAGTAAAATTTTCTCTACGAGAAATAATCCAAGGTTATCTCAGCTACTGTCTCCACACCTCAGGGCTCGGTTGATGCTTAGGGAATCTTTGTGAGTCCTTGTGAGCCCAGCTTCAGCTGGGTCACACTTCAAATGTTCTTGGGCTCCTAGAGGGCCGCCATGGCAGGCTCTTTAAACTCACGGTGCTAGTTTCCACCGGATACCATCTGGTTCTTTACCAGCACAGCTATGATTAGTACCTGGATTTAGTCGGGCTCCTAGATGGCGGCCATGGCAGGCTCTTTAAACTCACGGTGCTGGTTTTCCACCGGATACCATCTGGTTCTTCACCAGCATACTAAGAGCGATGCTCTTATCAATCACATTCCCAGAGTGAGCAGACTTAATGCACATCAACAACTTAGCCCAAGGCCTTTTCTGCCTTTAGGTCTGTATGACAATAGAGGACTACCTTAAAAGATATAATAATCCTTTGCGCTAACCATATCCTGATTGTCAGACCAATGGGTTTCCTACGACTCTCGTTTAGTAAGCTAAACACTATCTTTTAACATTCACTAAGATTATTATACTTAAAGGTTCAAAGATTCATTAATAATCAAACAAGTGATGATTTACACAAATTCACTATCAACTGGAACGGAAACACTGAATTAGTGACCTATCTATGCAGAAGCATCTAATCTAGAAGAAGCAGAAAATATAGAGGAATTTACACATAACAAATTTTCGTCAGGTAATTACTGATTAACAAGATAATAACATAGGAAGGGCCTTCTTAAGAGGAGGTCTTCATTTTTCCCATCTCTTGTTCAGGTAATTGATAGCAAATGGTCCAGGCGTAGAAGGCCAACTTCTGTTGGTGATGGGAGATCTTCAGGGCGTAGAGACATCGGATGACTATAAGGAAGCCCAAGACTATTAAACGTCCTATAGCAAAAAGGATGCAAACATGGAGATTGAGTCCAGAGAACCAATGTGTAGGATTAAGCCAGTAGGCAAAATCATTAAGTGTAGTAAGTGTAACTTTATTAGATTCTGCTTGTAGTTTCAAGAGTTGTTCTTGTAACTGGAATTGTAATTTTTGAATATCACTTTTCAATGGAGAAGCGAAGCTAGCTAAAAGATTATTTTTAACATCCTTCCAGGATTCATTATATGGAAGGGCTGTAACACAGAAGCGAGTGTACTCAGCATCACAGGTTAGTCGGGAATGTTCCCATAGGGCTTCCTGTCACTCTCCAAGCCAAAGGACTGAGGCTTCTAAAGCACCCAGACACTTGAGGATTTCTTGATCAATATGTGCCATAGTTTGCATTTCAGAGGTAACATTTTGCATATAAGTGTTAAACTGTTGGGCGGTCTGAATAGATTGGGAGAGACGTACAGCGGTGGTAGCTGCGGTAGTGGCAATAGCAGTGGCTGTGATGGTAGAGGCTATGAGAATTCCAAGAAACCTTTTTGTTCATATTTTTTGTAATGCATTAACAACATGAGCGAGGGGGAAACTATCTTGCCAGGGGTGTGTAAGGTTAACAGGCAGCCAAAGGTGGCTTTTTTGTCAAAGAACAAATACAGAATTGATGTTAAGAGTGGAGACATTTTGCCTGGACAGACATGGAGTAATCCAAGTAGAGCCACTGGATAACGTTAATTGAAAAGAGGCATTTATTTTAATGACATCTGGAGGACTAGAAGTTATAGCAAAAATGTATGGTCGAGACATTCACATAAGCACAGAGTCATTATGGTCTCGGAGGGTCCACTTATTAGGGCCAGTGGAAGTCTCCTTTTGAAAGGTTCCTGTACGAAGAGTTCTTTCATAAAAGGGGAGGCCCAATCGCCAAGAAAGGACCTTTAATGGAGAGAAATGTCCAGTTGAGTAACATAAGCGAAGAATGGGTCTGGCTAGGCCAGGGTTCCAGGATTGAGAATGTCCTTGATAATGGTATGGGGCTGCCCACTGCCAAGTAGAGTGATTTAGTAATATGGCTAGACCTCGAGGGCCCCAATTTTCTAGTGAAATGTTGAAAGGGAGAGAGTATGAAGAGAAGTTAGTAGTTCGACAAGTAACCCAAGTATTATCGATAGGGTCTGTAAGAGATAGCTGCGGGTGTTGACATACAGGGATGGAAGGAGGTGAGTGAGTAATATAGGCACTGCTATTGCTGAATGTGCCGTTAATGCCTATAGATTTGATGAAAATTTGTTTAGAATAGGCTGGTTGTTTATAGGTATTATTGTAATAAATGTAATTCATATACCATTGTTCTAGTATAGGTATGCCTACAGAAGTGTTGCGTGGCTGAGTAGTGAAACACAAAGGAAAGGCATCAGCATAGAGTGTCCAATTTGCAGGCAGTACAAACCATCCCTCTTCAGCGGAGTTAATGAGTGGTTTGGAATAAGCCAAATATTGTCCACCAGTAATGGCAGTATCATTAGAGGAAAGAGGGGGTTCTGGTTCTTCCCAAGTAACCAGGTGGAAGACAGGGGGGCTAAGAACGTGAGCTCAATAGGTGGTTGTGGCAGAGGTTGCTAGTACCTGAGAAAGGAGGGGGAGAAGAACACATACCTGTTGAGAATTGAAGGTCACAAGGGAAACCATAGCTAGAAACAGATTTTCAAGTGTAAGTGGGACACCTGTAGTTGAGGGGATATTCTCAGCTTTGGAGGAGGGGGCTTTTAGACCTCCCCATGTTACCAGCATCATAGATCCCAGTTGCTCGGTGTCCTTCCCTGGGGGAAGGGGTGATGGTGTCAGTTGTGGCTCTGGAGTTGGATTGGATGGCGGCCCCAGCAGCCACAGCAGGGGCAGCGGCAGCAGTTCCCAGCGGAAGGGTGGTGGTTGTCACTGGGTCATGATATGGCTTTACTAATCGGGCGGGAATCCAAAGTGGACCTGTAGGAGACAAAACAGCCGCATACCCTCGCCCCCAGGTTAATAATTCTACAGGTCCTTGCCAGACAGAGGAATTTTAAGGATCTTTATAGAGGACCTGTGGGCGAGGTTGGGTGTCAGGGGGGATAAAATGTCGTTCTGCAGCAGTACGACCATCTTTAGCAACCGATAAAAAGTTAACATTAAAGAGAGATTTGGCAAGTCTTTCATTCTGGTCAAATAGTCTGGACCCATCATCTCCCCCCTTTTGTTTATTTAAGAGCTGTTTGAGAGTATGATGGGCATGCTCAATTATGGCTTGACCTTGAGGGTTATAAGGAATGCCAGTGGTATGAAGAATATTCCAAGTGGCACAAAATAGTTAAAATTTAGCAGAAGTATATGCAGGACCATTATCAGTTTTAAGGGCTTGGGGACATCCCATAGTTGCAATGGCTTGGGTGAAGTGATGACAGGCATGAGTAGAACGTTCTCCAGAAAGGTCTGTAGCATAAAGAAACCCAGAGCATGTATCTATGGACACATGAAGATATATAAGTTTCCCAAAAGGAGGATAGTGTGTTACATCCATTTGCCATAATTGATTGGCTACTAGACCACGTGGGTTGACGCCAGCAGCAAAGGACGTGGGAGAAAAGTGTTGGCAGTCAGGACAGGTGCAATTTGTTGTGCTTCAGTAAGAGGGATAGAAAATTGTTTTTGGAGTCCCCGTGCATTTTGATGAAAGAAATTATGAGAAGTTCGTGCATCAGAAAAGGCAGAGCCAGCAAGTAAATAGGCGTGAGAAATGCCATCAGAAAGAGGCCCCGGCAAGGGTGTATGGGAGCGCACATGTACCACAAAAAAGGGAGAGTTAGGGTTATAAAGTAGGGTTTGGGGCTTTTTAAATAAAGTAAATAACTCATAATTGGGACTAAATCGAAGAAAGAGTTACATCGCTAATATGTTAAATAGGGTGAACAACATAAGCAGAATCAGTGATTAAACTGAAAGACATTGATTTAAAAACTTCAAAGGCAGCAACAGCTGCCGACAACTCAGCACGCTGTGTAGTGGATGCTTTCTGTGTAATAAAATGCTGCCAAGCACCTCCAGTTTGCCAGGTGACTGCTCCTTTTCCAGTTTTTCCTGATCCGTCTATAAAAGCGGTAGGAGCATTAGCAAGAGGTGAAGGAGAGAGCATAGTAGAAAGTTGTAAAGGAAGAAGCTGTAGTGTAGAGAGTGGCTTTGAAGTGGGATAAGAATAAATTATTTGTCCAGTAAAATCAGCCAAAGCAATCTGGAGCTCTTCAGAATTAAGAAGAGCATGGTCAAAAGCTGCTTTCATTATCCCAAAGTATATATAATTAGGGTCAGAACCCAAGAGCTGTTGAGAGCGAGTGTGTCCCTGCATCAGTAAGTTAATGCGTTGAGAGAAGTGTGTAAACAACTGTTGCAGAGGGCTATAAGGAAGAAAAATCCACTCAAGTGCTCCAAGGTCAGGAGTAAATTGACAGAGCACGCCTGTAAGACTATGAGGAGTATTTAATAGGAGAATGTAAACAGGGTGATTTATCTGTAAACCAGTCAAAAATTTTTCTTTAATGGCTTGGTTAACAAGTGTTAATTCATGGCGTGCCTGGGGACAGAGTGTCCTCATAGAGGTTAGAGCAGGGTCACCCTTAAGGGTCTCAGATAAGTTGGTCAGTTGAGAAGTTATACCGAGTGAAGGTCGCAGCCAATTAATATGACCAAGGATTTTTTGGAGGTCATTTAGAGTTAAAGCGTTGGGAATTATAATTTCTGGTGTTTTAGGGCAAACGATATGGGTGTGAAGATAGTATCCTAAATACTGCCACGGGGTGAAAGACTGAAC
>NW_004444038.1:487351-489144 GCF_000243295.1 Trichechus manatus latirostris
AATCCTGAGGGGTGCCAATTTGAACATTCCACTGGGAGAGTAAATCTCGTCCCCATAATATAGTAGGTAAAGGAAGGATAAAGGGACAGATAGAAGCGGGCTGTCCATCAGGGCTATAGCAAACAATGGGAAGTGTACTTTGAAAAGGACGCTGTGTTCCTTCAACTCTGGCGAGGGTTTCAGCGGTCTGTTTCTTGGGCCAAGAAGAGGGCCAGGAATCAGAGGAGTAGATAGTTACATCTGCTCCAGAATCCACGAACCCTTTAAACATGCTATCTTTGACCTGAACAGTAAGATATGGTCGGGAAGACTGTAACTTAGTGACCCAAAAGGCATCAGTGCTACCAAAACCTCCAGTCTGTCTTGGGGTAGTATGAGCAGAGGGGACCACAAAAGGAAGTAGAATTAATTGTGCTATTTTATTGGAAGGAGTAATGTTCCAATAGGATAGACTGGAAACCATAATTTTGATTTGACCTTCGTAATCAGAGTCTATTACACCAGAATGAACAGTCAGACCTTGAGAGGTGACGCTAGAACGTCCCATCAATAGACCCAGATATCCTCGGGGTAGGGGTACCCAAACTTGTGTAGCGATAAGAAAAATCTTTCCTGCCTCATCTATCATGGCACCTTCTGCCAAGGGTAAATCTAGTCCTGCACTCCCTTCAGTAGCTGCTTTTAAGTCATTAACTCGCAAGTGTTGTTGTTTGGAATCTATGCTGTGGTTTCCACAGTCCACACTCGGGGGCTCCCTGGATTTTTCGGGGCACGAGAGCTCTTGCCCCTCTTCCCGTTTCCCGACATAGGGTTGTCCTGATTGTTAAGTTGAGATCTGCACTGATTAGCCCAATGAAAGCCTTTACCACAGTGGGGACACTTTCGGGTTGGAAGTTTAGTATTGGCCTTTTTGTTTTTAGAACTGTGACAGTCTTTCTTAAAATGTCCAGGTTTACCGCACCAAAAACAGGTGGCAGTGGATAGATGGAGAGCTGCTGCTAATACTTGTACCTTATGAATTTCTGTGCCAACATTTTGACATGCTCTAATCATTTCAGCTAGATTAGGATTTTGTGCCTTTAAAGGAGATAAAACAGCCCGACAGTTGGCATTAGCATTTTCATAAGCAAGCTGAAGACAAAGAACTTCAGCTGCTTGTTGGTTATCTACCTGTCGGGAAATGGCCATTTGGAGACGATTGATAAAGTCAGTATAAGGTTCATTCGCCACTTGATGAATAGTAGCAAATTAACAGGTGGGCGTCCTGGCATCAAGGATTTTGCTCCAGGCTTTGGTAGCAGCATCAGAGGCTTGAGTGCGTGCTTGTCTGTTCATCTGGCTCTGTGCCTGAGAAGTGGAATAGGGCCCAATACCTAAGGGCATGTCAACACTAACAGGAATGTTATGGTTCCGATTGTCCATCGCATAAAAGCTACAATGTTCCTTGTACTCTTGGCTCCATACACTAAATTGAGCAGGGTTAAGACTGTTCACATCAAAACATTCCAATCCCAGGGGGTCATTTCATAGTTTTGTCCTATAACTTCTACAATTCCTTTTGTGAAGGAACTCTGTAAACTGTTCTCTACCATGCTCTTGTGAAGTTCTTTAAAAATTTGAAAGGGAAGGCCATTGTAACGGGGTTGTCCTGATCCCCGAAGGACAGGATAGGCAGAAAGCCCTTCTTTCTCACAGCCGTCTCACAAACACCTCTCCATAAGAGACTCATGTTGTGAGGAATCAGTCTCAGGAGGCGTGGAAGGAGGAGGGTTATAAATATTTTCTTTATTAGG
>NW_004444038.1:489373-525392 GCF_000243295.1 Trichechus manatus latirostris
AACAACTGGGTTTTGTGTTGACGCTGTTCAGAAGAAAGAGAATTCCCCATAATGAGGGAGAAAAGGAAAATGAAAAAAGAAAATAAGAGACAGTGAAAGCTCCTGGCCTGAAGCCTGAAATCCCTTGAGAGCATTCAGGAAAGCCCCAGCCTGAACTGAGAGCGTTCGAGAAAGCTCTGTGGAAAGCCCCGCCGCTCTTGGGCTATGAAACCTAGCCTGAAATGGACGCGCATCCTATACTCACCACCTGAAGGGATTTGAGTGCGAGGGTGTCTACAGCCCCCTCACACGGGGCACCATCTCTCGGAACAGCGACGGTAGCCAACTACACAACTCTTACAGAGAAGTGGGGCCAAGGAGGGTCACTCCGAAGAGTCGACGACCCCGGCTTCAGTCCCAGGAGTTTATTTATAGCCAATACAGCAAGCAGTGAAGCAAACAACAGAACAATGGGCTTTGGGTGAGTAACAGTGAGTTTCGGGCAAGGGAGAAAGGACTTCAGGTAAACAAGCCAATCAGTAATGAGACAATAGGTTTTGGAAAAACAAGTCATGCCTAATCTCCTTCTCATCACTGACAAGTCTCAACATGCTGTGTGTAGCATATGGGCCTTTGAGGGGCTGAAGTTGTCAACAGTGCAGCCATGTCTGAATGGCACATAAAACCATTCCCGAGGCCAACTCTTCAGACAGAGATTAGACTGGACAATGCGACATAAAATGATATTTGTGAAGAGTGTGCTTCTTAACTCAAGTAGATACATGAGACTAAATGGGCAGCTCCTGTCCAGGGGCGAGATGAGAAGACAGAAAGGGTTAGGAGCTGGTTGAAAAGACACGGGAAATCGGGTAGAAAGGAGTGTGCTGTCACAGTACAGTGAGAGCAACTAGGGTCACATAACAATGAGTGTATAAATTTTTGTATGAGAGACTAACTTGAATTGTAAACTTTCACTTAAAGCACAACCACCACCAAAAAACAAAAAAAAACAAAAAACAAAGATACCTTCCCAGACCTCATTAACCAAAATAGTTCCTACTATTAAATAAATAAATGAGAAGAAAATAAATAAAAAAGTAAAACTGAACTGAATTAGCCACTGACATCCAAAGCACTGCCTCGTAAGAGAAGTGAATCCAGTGAAACGGAATTTTTTGTGCTACATGAGAGTGTGTTTCTTTTTTAATTTTTTTAAATAAATCTTTGCTGTATAATGACATTTGAGAGTTATTCAGAAATTACAGCAAAACCTGCAAAAGCCGGAAACTATATGAAGTGGAAACCTGTCAGACAAGGAAAACTCAAATCTTTTCCACTAAAACAGTTACTTCAATCTAGTAAATATTCTCTGAAAGCCAACACCTGAGATGTCAACATGACTAGAACATCATTGGTACTGCAACCTGGATGTGAGGAAATGCAGATGTGAAGGTCAGAAAGCATTCCAAGAAGTCCAACTAAAAGTGAATTTTACACATATCTTTGTTTGCATAGTATGTGCACATGTCTGTACATAATTGGAATTAACATGCAAATCATAAAAATGGTTTAGTTTCTTTTCCAGTCCTATAAAATCAAAACAAAACACTGTCTGGATGTTTATGAGATGAGATTCTTAATAGCGAGCGACAGAAAAGTGGTAAGACTGCACCCTGTCAAAGGCGGAAAACTTTGGAGACCCAGAAAAACAAGGCAGTCCCGCTGAGTTCCAGTTCTCACAGGTTTCACTGTACTTGAAAGAAGCTAGAAAATAAAACATGGTCTCGGGAAAAACATTTTGGCAAAATTAAAAAACTGAACTTCAAAGACTACAAATCACAATTACGACTTTAATTAGAAATGATGTTTTGATTCTCCCCTAGCGCCCACCAGTTATTGAGGTTCACAGAAATATGGCTAACCCACATTTAATTAACGAGCAACAAAGAGATATTCGCTAACCAGGAGGCATAATGGTAAAGTCAGAATACATTTATCAGAGTTAAGCAGGAATTGGCTATTGGTCTATTGATGTTCTTTTGGTTACCCATCAACTTCTAATAAAGATCTGAGGCTTTTTTTTTTTTTTCCTGACATATAGGCATGCTAATATATTGAAGAGCATTTCTTTATTTCCTGTTTTAAAGAGTTTTAGCTGTGACATAACAATAACTGATTTTCTGATATATTCCCTCAGTAATTTAGTTGTAGCTCCATTTCTGTGAATCACAGCCAAGTAATTAATCTTTTACCTAGGAGACAGCCCTGGTGATGTTAATAAAACACAGGAACAATAATACATTTATATAAGAGAAAGGACAGGAAAGACCTGTTTTAGGGTATCATTAAAAGAGGATGTTTTGGCAGGCATGAGGAGAAATAGAAGCCTGATATCAGTGTATGGAATATCTCATTACTGATTAATAGTAGTGTACAGAAGACACACGAGGAGAAGCATTTGACTCAGAAGAAATACACTTTTTTTTTTTTTAACACAGCAAACATGAGATTGGAAAGGAATTCACTAGTTTGCAAGCTTCATGTACTGCTTCCTATCTAGAAGCTTTCTCAAGGAGTTGGAAGCATAGTCCGTGGACAGAACAGCATCTCTCTTCCCAAAGACATACCTTATTCTAATTAAATATTTGAGATTACGAGAAAGTGACTTTGGGATGCTCATTGTGATCATTCTGGTTCAACGGGGAGAAGAGTTCAACAACATCTGGTGTTTCGGCAATCTGAAGGGGTAGGACTGCGTCAAAGTGCTTGATTTGCATTGTCTGAAATGAGAAAAAAGGGAATAAGTTTTGGCATAATTCTTAGACAACCTGTTAATATTTAAAAGATCTTTATTTTTGAAATTCTAATATTCAACACAAGTAAATCATTATCATGGTTGTAAACAAAGGTAGCAACATACAATGAAACCAAAAACCAAACCCGGTGCGGTTGAGTCGATTCTGACTGGTAGCGACACTATAGGACAGAGTAGAACGGCCCCTTCTGGTTTCCAAGGAGCGGCTGGTGGATTCGAACTGCCGACCTTTTAGTTAGCAGCTTTTAATCATTGTGCCACCAGGGCTCCAACATATGATAAATTTCACCTTAAAACTTATTTTCCTTTAGATAAGTATTAATATTTCCAGTATTTTTGGAAGTTTGCTATGTCAGTATTATATTAAATTATTACCTGTTAGCATTATATTAAATGTATGCTAGATTGCAAAAAAAAACATTTTCCTTCTAAAACTCAATTCCAATACCAACCCAAAAGTCAAGTGGAAATGCAGAGCTTATAAAATACACCGAGAAACACAGATTTTACTAACATATATAAGCAGCACCTATACAATTCCAAAATTGGTGGATAAGATAGGAAAACTTTACTTAGCTATACTTGCCAAACCCAATTTTGCTCATTAACATATAATAAGACCTCCTGAAAGTTGTCTTATCTGCTATTATCTTCCCTTCCCAAATATTTTTTAAATAAGAAACACAAATATCTTTCCTCCTAGGAATTTGCTCTCTTTTTTCCTCATCCTATTAAAATTTCTCACATCCTTTGGACATTCTATCAGGAGGGACCAGTCCCTGGAGAAGGGCATCATGCTTGGTAAAGTAGAGGGTCAGCGAAAAAGAGGAAGATCCTCAACAAGATGGAGTGACACAGTGGTTGCAACAGTATAGGCTCAAGCATAACAACAGTTGTGAGGATGGCACAGGACTGGGCATGTTTCGTTCTGTTGTACATAGGGTTGCCTTGAGCTGGAAATGACTCATTGGCACATACCAACAACATTAAAATTTACAATGCTCAAAATCAGCTGATTCTTCCAGTATCTTTTAAACCTTCTATGGAGGCTCTAAATTCAGCTTTTTATATAGTTGTTCTATAATCAATTTTGTGCATGAATTGTCCTTGATCGTGGTCTTGAAGCTATAATTAATATATGGGACTGTACTTGTAATTCTTCCTGATTTTTCATAGTAAGTTAAATGTTAGATTGAAGTCAGGAGAGTAGGTTCTGGAGGCAGCTGTGATGTTAAGAAAAGTAAGCAGCCCTCTATGTCTCAGTCCCTTTATTTTCAAAAGGAGAGAATAAAGTTAGACAATTTCTAAGATCTTTTAGACCGAAAATTATAATATTCAGTGCATATAATCTCAAATCCTAAATCAGATCTACCAGTACAATATTTTCTAACACATAACTTTCATGTTTAAGTCCTAGGGACCAAAAAGGAAATGTAAATTTCAAATGTAACTTTTTTTTATATCGTAGTCAAAATCTCACTAATTTTTTTTTTACAAAAAGTTTCACTTTTATAGAGCTAATGGCCGTAAAGAAAACCGCCACTGGTTTGGCAATGGGACATGTCTATATTAAAAAAAAATTCTTCCGTGATAACCGTAAAACATAACATCAAATGCAGGAGACTTAGCCTGTGTTTCTATTCAAGCATGCTAATATGAAAGAAAAAACGATCAGTTTTAAAAAAAAAAAAAGATTGAAATTGACAAATAAATTGTTGTTTGAAAATAACTAGGTTAATAACTCCCTTCTTCCTAATCATTCAGTTAAATTTACTGTTTTCAATACAGCTAGTGGTTTACTCAATACGGCTCTTTCATCCTTTTTTCTTTTAAATAAAAACTAATTTTGTGAGTGAACTCAGAATCAATTAATTTTAATTTAAAAGTATAAATGCTTATGATTCGTTTTCTTCATTTTCTGCCGGAGACGAATATCTACTAAATCACATGGCTGTAATATCTACAGTCCCCGACAGAGATCTGGCAAGAGGATTTCTGTGTTGCAATAGCAAGTGCTAGGGAAACAAAGTGACGAGGAAAACACTGAGGGATCCTATGATAAGGGATATTATTTCTATAAGATGTTGAATCTTTCTTTAGGCCCAAATGCCATGTAACTAATCTTGACTATAGTCCAAACTACTGTTCAATGCAAGAAATGTGTCTCGTTGATAGAAAACTGGCTGCATATTCTGAAGGTAGGCAGACACCATGCTTTCAGAGACACCCACAATTTTTCAGACTGGCTTGTTCTTTTTCTAGTTAATTGTCCATCCACAAAGTTCACCAATTCTCCAAGCTACAATTCCTAGTCATTCTCTGTCAATTAGGCCCAGATGGCAAAATTAAAGGCCCTGCACATCAGAGCACAACAGTAATTTTAGTTCATCAAAGATCCCTACCCCATGGCCGTTTTTTCACAATTAATATTTAAGTTCCTGTTGGGCGAGAGCTTCATGAACAATGACATGTACTCTGTAGCTAGAGGATCCATCTTCTTGTCAAAGCTGATGGAGAAAAGAAAAGTAGTACGAGGACATGATAATTACATAGTGCCTGAAAAGGTGGAAGGTGAGACACTACAGATGGGAGGGAAGATGAAAGAAGCTCTCACTGTCAAAGAATTCTGAGAACAATGGTGAACTCTAAGTCCTAACTGCATTGCAGAGTCCCTAAGCCAAAAAAGAGCTAATGAAAAAAGGGCTGTAGGGTTTGATTTTTAAATACAATTAATGGCAAATACAGGTGGTATTTGGAAAATAAAAGCCATTAAATAACCAGAAAATGAAAATAAAAGCTTTAGAATAGTCAGAAAAATTTGAAAAATTCAGGCTTTCTGTCTGTGTATGTGGTGTATGTATAAAACATTTACGTGTGCATGCGTGAAACAGTTATGCTTTTAATAAGCAGTGGCTTTTGAAGACATTTCACATAGAAGGTCGGAATTAGTTATTATTTCTGGAAGTGAAAAAAAATTCCCATTTGCTGGGAAACATGTACGTCCTCTCATTTTCATTAAGTTTAAATTATAACTCTATGTGGACTATGACTGTTACCTTGCATTTGTAGATCAAAGAGCAGTCAGCAAAACATTTTCTGTCAATTCATTCTTGCAGCAAAAACTAATGGTTGATTTGATCCTTTCAGTTTCAATGGAGGAAAAGAGTTTCAAAGAAATTCAACGATTGATTTAAGATATCACAGTTAGTAAGACAAAGATTTGGGGATTTTAAACATGTCTTCTTGCACTAAGTTCGATATTCTTTCACCCAAACCATAATTATCTCCAAAATCCTTTTGGAAAGACATTATTGTATTTTATGTGTCTGCATTTTATATTCAGTTTGAGTGATACTAAAAAGAAGCACTAATGATCATTTACGAAGTAAAGTAAATATGTCAATCTATCTCTCTCTCTCTCTATATATATATCCTCCCTTACTTTAAGTCCTAGAAAAATGACATCAATCATAACTTACAGAAAATTTTTATGGCCTTTGTTTAACAGTTATATAAAGAATACCAACGGAAAAAAAAAAAACAAACCCATTGCCATCAAGTCAATTCTGACTCATAGAAGCCCTATAGGACAGAGTAGAACTGCCACATAGGATTTCCAAGGAGTGACTGGTGGTTTTGAACTGCCAACCTTCTGGTTAGCAGCTGACTTCTTAAACACTGCACCGCCAGAGGTCCATGTAAATAATAACCCGTTGCCGTCGAGTCGATTCCAACTCATAGCAACCCTATAGGACAGAGTAGAACTGCCGCATGGGATTTCCAAGGAGCGCCTGGTGGATTCGAACTGCAGACTTTTTGGTTAGCAGCTGTTGCTCTTAACCACTACACCACCAGGGTTTCCATGTAAACAACAGGGACAACAATATAGCAATCTTCAAAATGAAGTTAATTATTTACTAATAAAATAAAAGATATTTGGCATTTTTAAGAAATATTTGAAAAAAAAAAAAAGAAGCCAGAAAGAAAAGAAGCATATTTTGAATAAAATTACCAATATTAACCCAGCTTGGTGGAAAAATAAAATGTATTGATAAAATTAAAAATGAAAAACAATGGATTCTTTTCCTATTCTTCACGACCGATATTTTTAGGAAATAAACGATTAGGTTTACTTTGCTGTTTCTCAAAATGTAAATTCTTCTTACTCAATTCTTTAATATTAACACAAATTTTTTTTTCCTATGGGAAAGAAATGTTATTAATTATTAGGCATTTTCATTGCTTATCATAATGCTCATTCTATAATAGACTCTCAATGTTAATGTAGAATTCATACCTAATTCAAAGTGTTACATACAGTAGATACTTAAACAACAGATGTTGAGACTGTTCCACTGCTTTCAATTGTACTGTATATTTTTACATCCTTTACAATATACTGTTGAAACTGAAGTAGTAAATAACAATCTACTGACTGTCCTGAAGCTCCCGTGACACAGTGGTTAAGAGCTCGGCTGCTAACCAAAAGGTTGGCAGTTTGAATCCACCGTCTGCTCCTTGGAAACTCTGTGGAGCAGTTCTACTCTGTCCTATAGGGTCACTATGAGTTAGAATAGACTCGACGGCAATGGGTTTTTTTTTTTTTTTTTTTAATTGACTTTCCTACATTAATTTTTTTTAAACATATAAAAAGTTACATGGGGAAAATACTTATCAAATCCATTAAAATCACAAAATAGAACCATAAGATAGAAGAGCAGGACTCTATTTGTATGGAGAATTCTGTAAAGATGAGTTAACATTGATTTTAGGAGATTTCTGGTTATTGTTTTTGCCTGCCTCCTGAAAAGCAAAATTCAACGGCTATGATATGCAAAATGCAACTAATTAAATTTTGATAGCCTTTGTTCTTTAAAGTTCTTTAAACTCAAAAAATGAAACAGGACCCACACCTCACACCATACACAAAAACTAATTCAAAACGGATCAAAGACCTAAATATAAAAGCAAAAACTATAAAGATCATAGGAGAAAAAATAGAGCCAACACCAGAGGCCCTAATACACAGCATAAATAGGATACAAACCATAACTAACAATACACAAACACCAGAAGATAAGCTAGATAACTGAGATCTTCTAAAAATTAAATGCTTATGCTCATCAAAAGGCTTCACCAAGAGAGTAAAATGAGAACTTACAGCCTGGAAAAAAATTGTTGGCTATGACAAATCCAACAAAAGCTTAATCTCTAAAATCTACAGGAAAATTCAACACCTCTGCAACAAAAAAGACAAATAATCCAATTAAAAAATGATCAAAGGATATGAACAGACTCTTCACAAAAGAAGACATTCATGCAGCTTAACAGCCACATGAGGAAATGCTTGCAATCACCAGCCTTCAGAGAAATGCAAATTAAAACTGCAATGAGATTCCATCTCACCCCAACATTACTGGCATGAATCAAAAAAACACAAAATAATAAATGTTGGAGAGGCTGTGAGGAGCTTGGAACTCTCATGCAGTGCTAGTGGGAATGTAAAATGGTACAACCATTTTGGAAAATGATATGATGCTTCCTTAAAAAGCTAGAAATAGAAATACCACATGATCCAGCAATCTTACCCCTAGGAATATATCTTAGAGAAATAAGAGCCGTCACAGGAATAGACATATGCACACCTATGTTCATAGCAGTATTATTCACGATAGTAAAAAGATGGGAACAACTTAAGTGCCCATCAACAGATGAATGCATAAGCATATGGACAATGGAATACTATACAACAATAAAGAACAATGATGAATCTGTAAAACATCTCACAACATGGATGAATATGGAGGGCATTATGCTGAATGAAATAACTCAATTACAAACGGATGAATATTGTATGAGATTACTATTATCAAAACTCATTAAAAGGTTTATACACAGAAAGAAATAATCTTTGATGGTTACGGGGTGGGGGAGAGAAAAACACTGACTAGAAAATAGGTAAGTGGTAACTTTGGTGAAGGATAAGGCAGTGCACAATACTGGGGAAGTCAACACAGCTTGACCAAGGCAAGGTCATGAAAGCTTCACAGACACATCCAGACTCCCTGAGGGACCGAATTATTGGGCTGAGGGCCGAGGACCTTGGGGGACATCTAGCTCAATCAGCATAACATAGTTTATAAAGAAAATGTTCTACAACCTACTTTGGTGAATAACATCTGGGGTCTTCAAAGCTTGTGAGCAGCCTCTAAGATACTACACTGGTCCCACCCTGTCTGTAGCAAGGCTGAAAAAACCCAAAGACACAGGGAAAGATTAATCCAAGGGAATAATGGACCATAAGTACCACAGCCTCCACCAGACTGAGTCCAGCACAACTAGATGGTTCCACCACTGACTGCTCTGACCGGGATCACAACAGAGGGTCCTGGACAGAGCTGGAGAAAATTGTAGAACAAAATTCTAACTCACAAAACAAGACCAGACTTACTGGTTTGACAGAGGCTGGAGAAACCCTGAAAGTATGGCCCCCAGACACCCTTTTCACTCAGTACTGAAGTCACTCCTGAGGTTCACCCTTCAGCCAAAGATTAGATGGGCCCACAAAACAAAATGAAACTAAATGGGTACACTAGCTCAGTGGCAAGGACAAGAAGGCGAGAGGGGACAGGAAAATTGGTAACACGGAATCCAAGGTCAAGAAGGGGAGAGTGTTGACATATCATGGGGTTTGCAACCAATGTCACAAAGCAATGTGTGTATTAACTGTTTAATGAGAAACTAATTTGCTCTGTAAACCTTCATCTAAAGTACAATAAAAAGTAAAAAAAAAAAATAACATAACAAAAAAAAAGTTCTTTAAACTCATATTTTGAGTTTACTTTCTCTCCAAAAGTTAGGAGACAGAGTGTGATTTGGAAAACAGTTGAGGACCAACCATAAGATGAGAGAGAAAAAGTAATAATAATTTCTTCAGATTTTGAGAAAAGGAATTATAAGAAAGAAGTGTTTATACAAATTTCCTAAGTCTGTTTTCAAATTATGTTCTCTGCTGCCTGTGTCTGTACCTTGGCACTGCGATAAAGAGAAATGGGAGTTAACTTTAAATGAACTGAAAGAGCATTATTTACTAAATTGTGTAACTTCTCCATTTGTCATAATGATTTTCCATTTAAATAACACGAATATCTTAATTTTCATAAAGTGGAGAGCAGTGAAGTATCTGAAGAAACAATGCTACCAACAAGATATGAAGAGTAATTTGATAAAATTCGATTTCTTTTTTAATGAGGTATGATTGTGTTCTAGAAGAATTTAATATGTAACTACTGCAGATCAAAACCTGGGTGAGAGTGAAATAGTGAATTAAGTAAGTGAAAAAAAATACTACATATTAAAAATTTGTGTGAAGTTACTGTGAAACTTTCTGTTTAAAGTCCAAATAGCAAGTTAATGTATACAAGCATGTTGTTGATACTGGTAAGAAGCTAAGACTATTATATAATATTGCTAATTATCTACCTTAATTCTTCACTTTCTGGTGATTTTGTTGATTACTCCCAATCATTCTACTTTAAAAAATACAATTTCTGTAAACTTTAATAATTTTCCCTCTCAACCAAAGAGCAGTCAACTGAGTTATTAGGTGTGTGATACATTCTTCAGAAAGCTCTTTGATAGTCTTTGTAGCTTTTCATTTCCCCATGAAAAACCTTCTGGAAATTTTGGCAAGTTTGGGAGTGATTATAGTTGGCTATGGTGCAGGCTTTCACTTCAGTTGGATCAATGACTTGTCCATAGGACATGATTTTAAGACCCATGCGTACCCAGCAGTCTGATCCTGCAATTTAAGGTTCAAAGTTCAAGAGTAATAGATCAATCACTATGAAACAATATGAAGTAAATGGTTTATGCCTGTCCTAAGGGCAATTTAAGATTAACTGACAAGAAAATGGTGCAAAACATTTAATAATTTTAACATCCTGATTCTCACTAAAATCTAAACAAAGCACCTACATTTGCAATTCAATGTGTGCAAACACACACACACACACATACAGAGTCTATTAAATGTTTAATATGAAATAGAAAAACCATAGTTGTGGCTCTAAGGCTGCTTGATTTAATTTTTAGAAAAATTCTTAAAATAAAGAGGAAGTCTTAATTTGTACTTAAATCTTTAGGGTCAGCCAAGAGACTATAGAAACCATGGCTGGCAAAGGAGATATTCCCCCACAGACTAGAATGTTGCATGCAGGCATTTCATAAAGTGTTATTGGTTTGAAAATGATGGTAATGAACTACAGGTGAAGTACATTCCAAGATTTTTAGAATGGACTGAAAATTCCCAGATCAGAATCATCAAATGAGACTATATTCCCTCAGTTTTATGCTAATTCTGCCAAGATACTACAGATGAGTGTGTATCCAAGGAGAATTCATACCACACATGGTCTCTTGCCTCAACCCACAGGGTGTGATGATATCAGCTTTAATAAAATTATAAAAACACTAAGTAAAACTGAGAAGGCTTGAAAAATCACTCTTGGATTTTATTATAATGCTTGGACATATGTATTTTGTCAAAGATGCCTTAAATCTGGAAAGACAGTAGTGTTATATATAGCTATTTCATTTAGTACTCGCCAGTTCTGTTATAATTTAGTGTATTTTATCCACTTCTGTCTTCAGAGCCCAATACACTTCCTGGCACATAGAATACACCTGTATTTTCATTCCTGTCTGTTATCTATGTCATTGTCTATGTCTATATTTAAATAAATAACCACCTATATGTAAATGAAGATGTAAATTTAAATCTATATCTCAATAGATTTAGCTATGAAATAAATAGCTACATATTAAAGATACATAGACACATATATATGGAAACATAGGTAAATACACACAGACATACATATATAGAGATAAATAAAAATAGAAATGAGATCATGTAGACAAAATTTATACTGTTTTAAGAAAAAAATTCCTCAATAAATTAAAAAAAAACTTATTCCTAGAAGGTGGCATTACCATTCGTTGTTAAAACCATTTCAGAAACAACATGGAAATGTTAAAAAGGTTAAAAGGGCCATGTACCCTTCTATCCATTAATTGTTTTATCAGGTAACCATTCCAAGAAAATATGACAATAAGAAAAGCTTTATGTGCAGAAATATTTATGAGATCATCATTTAAATTGTCAAAAATTAGAAACAATCGAAATAACCAATTATGTTACCAGTTGACACACATTTTGGGAGGGCACAATTCAATCCATGACATTGTGGGAATGTTGAAGAAGTGGTTGCACATTCAAGTATGTCAGAGGTTTGCTCTGACATAAAATCGTTGATCAGCAAGCTATTAGACAGTGATCGAGGTCTCGAGTGGGTGAAATCACCTAGGGTCAGGCTGATAGAGTAAGAATAGTAAGAGATTTGGTTGTAAGCATAAAAAAACATAAAATGTAATATAATTTGGCAAGGACAAATATGAGCTTCAGCCTATAAAACAATGCCATTGATTCTGTTATTAAATGAGCTAGTAGCAATTTAGATGAAGTGATAAAGATAAAAACACAATAAGAATAGAGTGAAATGAGCTGGAAATGAGCAACTGGAGACATCCAATTATTTGTAATTTGAAGAGGTTTGTCTGTGAAGGAAAGGAGAGAAACAGGGTGGGCCAAAGAAGGGAAAATTGGGAGTGGGGTACAGGTCCTCCAGATATGAACTGAAATTCTTTGAGCTAGATGTATCTGTGAATTCGGAAATGTTGGTTTTAAAAAAGCAATAACATCCCTGCAGGTATACCCATAAGACATAAGGCCACCTCAGCCAGTCTTCCAGTGACATGTGGCCCATTGTGAATAGAACAATTGTGCCCCTTGATTTATCTCTAAAATCTCTAATTAAAGTATCTCACATTTGGACCAAAGAGCGCTGAGGACCATCCTGGCTGTCTGTCTGTAGCCCTGTGCTTCCCACTGACCACTCAGAGACCATTGATGCCTGCTGTCAGGCACTGTGGTTACGCGCCTGGTCAGCTGCTACTGGTGGTTGCTGAATGGGCTAGCGTCACAGCTGCTGCAACTATTATTTGTTACACTTTTACCTTCTATTTGGACAGTTTCCTTGCTTGGCTCCTCTCACCAGGACTGTGCTTTGATCTTAAAGAGGCCAGTCTACTGACATGTCTTTGTATCCGCATTGTGCTTTGGGATTCACATAACAATCTGATTCACTTAGGTTGTAGGGGTTCTCGTGTACACGAGTCTACCTGTCAGGGATCCACACATTAGAACGACTCATCTTAAAACACATATGAAAACCGGAAACTCTGCTCTTGATTCCTCTTTGCCCTCCAGCTTGTGTTCCGTTCATAATCTTAGGGGGGAAAAAAAAAAAAAGTATAGACCCTGGTTCCACTTCTTTCCCTCACACTCTTTCCTCAAACTTTCGGCTGGTCCCTTCTCATCAAGTGGTGGTCTGCTCAAATGGCACCTCTTCACAGGGACATTAAAGGCCACTCTATTTAAATACCTCCCAGCTGCCAGTCAGTCATTCCATTATTCCTTTCGTGCAGTAAACTACCTCCAATTATCCCCTACGTGTCACTCAGTTTGTCATAGTAAGCAACATCATGATAAACGGAGAAAAGACTGAAGTTGTCAAAGATTTCATTTTACTTGGATCCACAATCAACACCCATGGAAGCAGCAGTCAAGAAATCAAAAGACGCATTGCATTGGGCAAATCTGCTGCAAAAGACCTCTTTAAAGTATTGAAAAGCAAAGATGTCACCTTAAAGACTAAGGTGTTCCTGACCCAAGCCATGGTGTTTTCAATTGCTTCATATGCATGCGAAAGCTGGACAATGAATAAGGAAGAATTGACGCCTTTGAATTGTGATGTTGGCAAAGAATAATGAATAGACTACCAAAAGAATAAACAATCTTCTTGGAAGAAGTACAACCAGAAGGCTCCTTGGAAGCAAGGATGGAGAGACTATGTCTCACATACTTTGGACATGTTATCAGGAGGGACCAGTCCCTGGAGAAGGACATCATGCTTGGTTAAGTTGAGGGTCAGTGAAAAAGAGGAAGACCCTCAACCAGGCAGTATTTTGTTCTGTGGTACACTGGGACTCTATGAGTCAGAACTGACTCAACGGCACCTAATGATGACACCAACACCTCATATTATATTATATCATATCATATCATATCATATCATATATCATAACATATATTATTATATTATATTACATTGTATTGTATTATATTGTATAGTATTATACTATACTATACTAATACTATACTATACTAATACTAGTCTATACTATAGTGAACTAAGGAGCCCTGGTGGCACAGTGGTTACAGTGCTCGGCTGCTAACCAAAAGGTAGGTGGTTTGAACCCACCAACTGCTCGGTGGAAGAAAGATGTGGCAGCCTGCTTCCATAAAGATTACATCCTTGGGAACCATATAGGGTGATTCTACTATGTCCTATAGGGTCGCTATGAGTCAGAATTGACTTGTTGGCAGTGGGTTTGTTTTTTGGTTTTATGCTGTACTATACTATACCATGGAGCCCTGGTGGTGCAGTGGTTAAGAGTTCAGCTGCTAACCAAAAGGTCAGCAATTCAAATCCACCAGCCGCTCCTTGGAAACCCTACAGGCCAGTTCTGCTCTTTCCTATAGGGTCACTATGAGTCAGAATCCAATCAACAGCACTGGGTTTGGTTTGGTTTATACTATACTATGCTATGCCATGCCATGCCATGCTATGACATGTTATACTATATTATATTATATTAGTTTCTGGGTAGCTCAAATAGTTACACTCTCGACCACTAGCAGAAAGATTTGCAGCTCAAACCCACCCAGAGATACCTCAGAAGACAGACCTGGCAATCTGCTTCTGAAAGATCATAGCCTTGAAAACCCTACGGAGCAGTTCTACTTTACACATATGGGGTCACCATGAGTCAGAATCGACTCAACGGCAACTAACCACAGTATATTACATGTGTTGTTATGTTATAATATATCATAACATATATTATAACATATATTATATTGTATTATTACATTAATCACTTACTGTTGTCTGGAACTATAGAGAATTAGAACACCAGATTCTCTCAGGATAAGAGATAGACAGCTGAAACAAATTTTATTTAAAAGGACAAGGAAAATAGTAAAACCGTTTTTTTGGAAGATTATTCTGTCTCCCTGAGGCAAATATGTATAATGCATGTTATACTTATTTGTCTATTCCATATCCTGGGAGATTTGCCAAATTCTCTTTCTAATTGTCCACATTACTCTGAGGACTCCATTCCCCTATTGGTCTGCCCATCCGTCTCTCTAATCATTCTCCTCCAACCCCATAGTTCTTTCACTTCACAGTCACCCTCACATTCACCTCAGAAACTCAATTCTTCACACATGACTTAGTAAATTGGTTCAATATTCCATTCTTGGTCTAACTCCAGGTCGGCTAAAGCAAGTACAAAGACTCACTGATATGCTGATGGAACCAAGAGTTCATCAAGTGCTGGCCTCAGCTTCCAGTAGCACACGAGACTGGGCAGAAGCTTTGAAATTCCATCATACCTTATCTCCCTCATCCAATAATCCCTCGAGTGGAAGACATTTATTTTCCGATTGATATGGATTATACTCCCCTCTTTGAAAGCAAATGCTATTGTCATTTTTGGATTCATGTAACAATAATTTTCTCTCTTACATAAGCTATACTGATAGATATACTACATATATGTGAAAATAATAAAACCAAAAATTTACATTGAAGAAGATTTATCAGAGTATTTATTTATAATTGTGGCCTGTCAAGGAGGAAATGCCATTATATCTGAAGGTCCAGATAATAGCAACCCATGGAAGCAGCAGTCAAGAAATCAAATGAAGTAGCACATTGGGCAAATCTGCTGCAAAAGAGCTCTTTAAGGTGTTAAAAAGCAAAGACATCATTTTGAGGACTAAGGTGTGTCTGACCTGAGCCATGGTATTTTCAATTGCCTCATATGCATGCAAAAGCTGGACAATGAATAAGGAAGACCGGAAGAAAAATTGATGCCTTTGGATTGTGGTGTTGGAGAAGAACATTGAATATACCACGGACTGCCAGAAGTACAGCCAGAATGCTCCTTAGAAGCAAGGATGATGAGAGTTCATCTCATGTACTTTGGACATGTTATCAGGAGGGACTAGACCCTGGAGAAGGACATCATGCTTGGTACAGTAGAGGATCAGTGAAAAAGAGGAAGATCTTCAAGGAGACAGATTAACACAATGCCTGTAACAATGGGCTCAACATAGCAACTACTGTGAGAATGACGCAGCACTGGGCAATGTCTCATTCTGTTCTTACAGGGTTGCTTTGAGTCAGAACTGAGTCCACTGCACCCAACAGCAACAACAAGAAAACCCAGAACACCAGAATGAACAAGAATCACATAATGGTGAATCAGGGAGTTTAGGCAAAAAGAACAAAATAATAAGTTACTATTTCTGGTAAATTATCACAATTTCTAACCTCAAAAAATAGTATGGATTGATGAAATTTTTTTAATGGCAGGAATAAATTTATTGATTTTATAAACCAGTAAGTAATAGGACATTTATCATGGAGGAGGAGAGGGGAAAAGCTTTATAACCCTGTAAGATAATGTTAAGTATGAGCACATAGCACTTCCACGAACCATCTAGGTCAGAGTGACACATGGCAGGCCAGTGGGACTATGGATCTGAGCCAAGATGGCTGTGCATAAGGGCTTCTGGGATTCTGACATCAGATTAGTTAGAGACAAATTTTTGGAAAGCGTAAGTAAAACAACAGTGGTGTTTTACATCTGAGTTGGCATGATAAAATGGAATAAACATTGGTGTTTGTGGCTCTTATGGGCCGAGAATTCATCTGCAGACATGACTCAGGCTAATCATATTAACAAATGAATACAATGAGTACGAGAGGAACTAGTCCTTGTTGGGAGGTTGCTTTAGGAGTCACGCATGTTTGTGTTTGTATTTATTTATTTATTGCGGAACTTGACCTTACTCACTAATTAGCTCCTAGTGGCAGTTTCAGTTGGGGGCTATATGCAGATCATCTCCAGGAAGTAATTTTAAAGGTATTAATTAAGCTCCAAGAGACAGATTCTCAAAAAATGCAAATGAACAATTTTTTGAAAATTCTCTGTATTCACTTGGCCACCTGCTTTCTCGTTTTGCCGCTCATTTTCACAGCCCTGACATACAGCAGTGCATATATTAACACAAAAGAGCACGTCTGTAACTCTGACATCGTGTATATTTTTTCTCCTGTAAATTTATTTTTTTTCTTTTTGGTTCCAATGATTACATCTATTATTTTTTTCAAACTCGGTGTTTCTTTTTAAATGTAAGGTTTATTTTCACAGTTCTGATTGCCAGAAGAAGAGGAACAAGAGTGCCACACGTCAGACATTCACATCCAGACGTTATGCAATCATGACCAAGATTAACAAAGATTAATTTGCTTCCCACTTAAGAAGTCCTAGCACTTCAGCAATGCCATGGCTGGGCTGCTGAGGGAAAGAATAATGATTTTCGACTTTTGAAATGTGCCTTTCTGTTGTAGAACTTTTTGCTGGCCATGGGTGGCACCTTGATTTTATCAGCTACTATTTTCCAAAAAGCTACAGCTAGGTAATAGGATTTATCAAGCAGAGCTTTACATGTATCTACAAGTAATATCATCTGTCTTCCAATAACCACTTTGCTGGCTCTACTTTTTTTTTTCTATTATTATTTGTATTTTAAAATTAAGCGTGCCATTTATTTAAAAAACCCTTCATTATACAATTTTAGAGTTCATTTTTGTTATTAATTTTATCACAGAAGTTGAGTCTTCACAGCACTACCAGATCAATTTTCTTCTTATTTATCAAACAATCACTTATAAAAACGATCTATCCTGTTCTCATCCCTTATTCCCAAAGTGACCATTTGAATGAACTACCCAAGTCAACTATTTGTTTTGATTGGGTAAACACAAGGTGAATTTCTTTGAGTTTCTTAATGTTATCAAACCAAACCCAATGTTGTCGAGCCAATTCCTACTCATGGCAACCCTATGGGGCAGAGTACAAGTGTCTCATAGGGCTTCCAAGGCTGTAATCTTTACAGAAGCAGACTGCTACATCTTTCTCCCTTGGAGTGGCTGGTGGGTTTGAACTGCCAACCTTTCAGTTAGTAGCTGAGTGTTTTAACCACTGCACTACCAGGGCTCCCTCCCTAATGTAAAGGGAGTGTTTAATAATGGAAGCAAACCAGGAATCATAGAATGTTATTAGATACGAATTTTCTTTGCCTTCCCCTTAAAGATGTGGTTCAGGTCAGCACATATTGGCTAAGGCTCTGTGACACATGCTTGGCCTGTGAGCAAAAAAATCATTATTCAGCATTTCATTACCTTCCAAATGATATGTTTCCTTTGCCATTTTTTGACGTAGGTATTTACGGAGTGCTGTCAGAGCATCGGCATCATCATTCTCTTCCTTCACACATTTTATACTGCCTCTCATTAATTTTCTCACATTTATTTAAGCTTGATATGGAGTGTTGTCAGAGGTTTAGAATTATTTTTTTTTTAATTTTTAATTTTTTTTTTTCTGGGGAGCCACATCCTGGGACTGTTTTCATCTTAAAGAAACAAATAACAAATAGCAGAAGTGCATTGAGTATCTTCTGTGTACCAGAAACGAGGGATGTTAGCGTGAACAAGAGAGAGATGGAAAATCCCTGTTATCAGGCAACGGAGTTGGGAGTGTGCTCTCTAGGGTCCAACAGTTGGCTATCAAAAGTCATCTCTGCCATTTGCAAGCTACGTGCCTGGACAAGCCACTTGAGCTCTCTGCTTTGGTTTTTTTATCTCTAAAATGTTGTTAATTGTGACAGTGATAATAATAATAATAATAACTCCATTATTGCAATGTTGTCAGGAATAATAAGGCAATATATTCACAACTCCTGGAAGAGTCTGGCATATGTTAGCATGTATTATTTTCAAATGGCAGGGAGGAGTTTTGTTAACATGGAAATTCTCATTAACATGGGGTTTTTCTTCATTGTGTTGATCATTGTATTTTTCCAGACTAGATCCTGAGTCTTTTATGATGTCATAATAGGGGGAAACAAGAAATAGAGGGAGTTCATCTTGAAAAAAAATTAATTGAGGTACATGACAATGAACTTGGAGGGAGACAGAAGAGAGGAAAAAGAGAAATAGAGAGATCTGTAGTGGACGTACAGTTTCAGGAACAGTGCTTGGCAAAGAAGAGGTTTGGGGCAGTTTTAAGATGTGTAAGATTTGTATAGAAAAGAAGAGAGATGTGATTAAAGTTTGCCATGGGATATAATTTGAGCTCTCTACTGTGTTTTGACATGCAAAAGTAGAGATCTCTGTGCCTCTTTAAATACTCTTGATTGCAGTATACTGGGTGGGAGCCTTCGTTTTTTTGTTTGTCCTTAAGCTGCATATTAGTGGGAAGACTGGGGATTCAATGAGATACCGCAGAAGGGCACCAAGAACCACAGCAGGCAACTTAAAGATTGGAAATTGAATGATCTCAAAACAAAGGCCATTTATTTATTCAAGAGCTTGCCTAGGGTTTGCTCTGTCTATTAGAGGCTATGAGACAAATAAGTTATGAATGAGTTGGCAAACCTGATGTCCTTTAAAAGCAAAGTTGTGTGATCAGCATCCAAAAACCAAAAAATTCAATGCCATCAGATTGATTCTGACTCATAGAGACCCTATAGAACAGAACAGAACTGCCCCATAGGGTTTTCAAGGCTGTAGTCTTTACGGGAGCAGACTGGCATATCTTTCTGTCTCAGAGTGGCTGGTGGGTTCAAACCACCAACCTTTCGGTTAGCAGCCAAGTGCTTAGCCACTGTGCTATGGGGGCTCCTTGTTGCTGACATTAATCTCTGGCAATTAACCCTAATATGCTAATATTATTGTGGAAGCTACCTTTTCTTTGCAAGGATTCTTCCAAATGGCCCATCCATTTAACCTACAGACCGTCTGACGTATACTCAATACAAGTCTCTCATGTCCACCTTATAATCTCTTTTACATATGCGTGCACAATGAATCTATCCTTAGTTGTC
This sequence comes from Trichechus manatus latirostris, assembly GCF_000243295.1. NCBI lineage: Eukaryota > Metazoa > Chordata > Mammalia > Sirenia > Trichechidae > Trichechus > Trichechus manatus. Next base: position 509,314 of record NW_004444038.1, read on the forward strand.
CATTTCCTCTGATAAAGTCTGTGGCAGCCATAAGAATGTGCTTCATAGACTTCCAACAGCAGGGAACATAATCCACCAAGGGCTCTTGCTGCTGAACTTTGAAACCCATCAAGGCATTTGCTCCGAGGCCACACCTCCCATGAGCTGCTCCCACCCAGTGACTGGGTAGAGCAAGGACACAAAAGCATACCCACTTCTGGGAGACAGGGGCCTCTTCTGACAACTGACTTTGGATCAAGGACTTCATGATGGTCCTGATGAAACTTCTTTAAACAGCTTATAGCCAACCCTCCCTCCCTCTCTCCTTCATTCAGATCAGACTATATCCTGGTCTGATGGCTCATCTGGCATTACTGGACTTGTTCCCTTTTTTGTTGCCACAGATATTTTCCCTAATATAAAATTTTGCTCATTTATTGCTCTCTTGGCATCTGTTTCTTGGGGCAGTCAGACTAACACAGCCATTGCATGTTTGTGTGGCAGGAAATGGGCACATTACCCAAGATTTTTAAGGTCACCCTCCTCAGTCTGGCTCCTTTAGAGTTGCAGTGATTATTATTATCTCTTGCTTCTCCATCACCAATTACTTCTCAGTGTGTCTTCCATCTGTGAACTAAGTTTTATGGAGTCCTTGAAAGAGTGTAGGTATGGTTTCTTAAATGTTCTGTACGAAGCTTTAAAAAACAACAAAAAGAAACCAGAAAACATGTGCAGATACCATAGCTTAGGCCTATTTATTAAATAACACAGCACGACATATGCATATATATTCTAATTTATCCCATAGTTCTGAACTTCCTTTTAAAGCTTTTTGGTTCAGTGGTATATCAGTAATTATTTTGCAGCAATTGATTAATTTAATATCCAATACCACATTCACTGTAATGCCCACTGCCACTCATCTAAGTGATCTTGCTGTTTCTTCAAGGGGAAAAAACTAAAAGAGGAAAAAAATGTGTATCCCATAATCGTTGTAGGACATATAATAAACAGAACAAAGATGATGAGTCCAGAAACTCATTCTTGTTTTTTTTTTCTTCTCAAACTTGCTCATTCCTTAGTCTCCTCCTTCTCAGTAAATGGCATCTCCATTCATCAAGCCAAAAACTTTGACTTGATCTTTGAATCCTCACTTTTGCTTACTTTCCATATCTAAACCATCATCAAATACCAGATGGCCTATCTTTAAAATAGGACCACTTTTTAAAATCCGTAACATTCCTCTCTGATCCCAATCATCCTATCTCTCCCTCTACAGTTCTATCTTGTCTTGCTGCGTCTAGGCCTCCTTTAGCCATCTGGTCTCCAAACAGGAGCCCAGATGAGCTTGGAAACGTAAGTCACACCAAGATTAGGGTCTCTCTGTTGGTTTTCTACCTCACTTAGAATAAATCTGAAGCTTTTTCCAGGATGTCCTGGGCTCTATATGATTTGGCTACTGCTACTGATCTCCTCTGGTCTTGTTTTCTACTACTCTTTCTCCCTTGCTCACTCTACTCCAGATACACAGACCTCTTTGCTGTCTATTGATCATTTCAAGTTTACTCTTGCCTCAGGGAATTACATTTGCATCGCATGTAGCTCCTTACATATCTGCATGACCTTTCATCCTCACATCTTTCAGGTTTCTGCTCACATACAGCTTTCACAAAGGGGTTTCCTTAAACCACCAGGTCTAAGTTGTATTTCCTTTCAGACACAATCCCCTTATTCTAATTTTGTTTTAGTTGTTTCAGTCCCTTACAATACATATTTTTTGTATCACTCCACCTCACAGCACCCTAAGGCTGATTGCATTTTATTCCCTAATCTAACCGCAGTGCCTAGAATAGGCCTTTTACTTACTAACTGTTGAATAAATATTTCTTTGTATTTATTTATTGTACTTTAGATGAAGATTTACAGAACAAATAGTTTCTCTTTAAACAGTTAGTACACATACTGTTTTATGACATTGGATAACAACCCCATGATGTGTCAACACTCTCCCTTCTCCACCTTGGGTAACCTATTACTAGCTTTCCTGTCCCCTCCTGCCTTCTAGTCCTTGTCCCTGGACTGCTGTGCCCCATTAGTCTTGTTTTGTTTTATGGGGCTGTGTAATCTTTGGCTGAACGGTGAACATCGGGAGTGACTCCATTACTGAGCTAAAAAGGTGTGAATAAATATTTCCTGAATCAATGATTAACTGAATGAAAAATACAAATACATTCTGAATCTATGATGTGACAATGCTTGATTTGTTAAGTGGTAGAATCAGTGTCTGATAATATAATTTTTAGAATGAGATAAACCTAGCAATTAGCAGAATTTAACCGATCAGGAGACTTGATTCCCAGTAATTACATATAATTAATGAGGTTAACTTTAGCTCTAATAATTCTAATTTGAAATATAGTCTATTGAGAAATGTTTATGGAGTTGAAAGGACAGGACTAGACATTTACCTTTTAAATTTATGCTACTATATGTTAAGGCCGCTATGAGTCAGAATCAACTCTATGGCAATGGGTATATGTTAGGGTTATTTTATTTATTTACATTTTTATCCAGAAGTTTTGGATTATTCAATTTGTAAGTCATAAAAAGTGAGATGTAAAACCAAGACTATTACTTTCTATCTGATTTGAATGGTATAAGTTTAATTTTAATCAGGTTTATTATAATAGATAATCTGTATATCTCAGCTTTTTCAAGTCCAATGTGAAATCCGTACAGTGATGCCCTTGTGTACAATATTGTTGAGGTTCAACAAACGCTTACTGTGATTTTACCAAAATTAGGTCATAATGATAACAATTATGACTTTTTACTTCGTTTAAAGTCATCTTTTCTCCCTCCCCTGTTAGGACTTATTTCAAACACTCTTCTGGTTCAGAGAAAGGGGTGTAGCTGCTTCTACTGTGTCTCCCACTCCTCCTTTGTCTGATCCCTAACTTTGGCTTCAGGCCTCTATGGGTGTTAGAACTTGGAGAAGACAAGGTCAATAGGGGAATAGGAAGTTCTTTCTTAGTAGTATTGTGAGTAGGCTTTATGGGGGCTGGATATGGATGCTGGATCTAGCTACCAAACCAAAACCAAACCCATTGCCCTCAAGTAGATTCCAGCTCATAGCAACCCTATAGGACAGAGTAGAACTGCCCCATAGATTTTCCAAGGAGAGGCTGGTGGATTCGAACTGCAGATCTTTTGATTAACAGCCAAGTTCATAACCACTTTGCTAGCTAGCAGTGGTTAAAGATAACCCTTTCTCTCATGGGTGCTGTGTGGATTTTCTGGAGATTCTCATTGTTATGGACTTCTCACATACGGTTTCCTTGATTTAGGAGTTTGTCACTCCATTCCTGGTGGAGGATCATTACCTCTCCCCTGCCCCTGAGAATCCAGCCTCACTCTCCAGCTTCTTCCTGTTCGCCCACTCCACATGGCTCTATTAGACAGGACCCAAGATAACCACATATGATTTTGCTTCCTTGGGGTACCTTCCTCTCATTCTTGGGGAACATGGTCTATCCTTTACTCTAAAAAATACTAGGAGGGCACTTCAATCCCAAATATACAGTAAGTCTCCTGGGTCCCCCACCAAAGCAATTGTTCAGATGTCTTTCACGCTCTTCATTTCTTTGGTGGGAATTAAACCCTTTCCCAATTGCCTTGGAGCCCTGGTGGCGCAGTGGTTAAGAGCTCTCCAAATAGCCATGTTAAATGCTTTCTTCTCAATAGGGAGTAGGATTTATAGCATAGAACTATAGAAACATTTGTCTCTTCAAAATCTTCTCTTCTATCCATATTATGGCATTTTTATATCCTTTATCAGACTGAGCAGACCAAAAGTTATGGAACTGATTCACTGGTATTTCCTTTGTGAATTCTGTATTTTGTCCATCACTTTTCTTTATTTTGTAGCTTCATGAATAATATGTTCCCTTCATGGAAACACCATTTTTTAAAAAAATATTTTACAATTTATTTTTTATTGTGGTAAATATATATGTAACAAAATGTTTGACATTTCAAGAATTTCACATGTTGATTTCATGCTTAAAGACCAAGTTTTTTTTTTTCTTTTTTTTGCCTTCAATATAAGCACACATAGCCCTAAATCTGTCTTGTGTTTCATGGAGTCTCATGCTTTCTGGAATTAAACAAATACTTACTGAGTAACCTCTCTGTCCTTAGCTTTTTAATATTTTAAAAAGGAATTTAAAGGAAGGAATTATATAAGTTGTAGTCATTACAACTTATATTCATATATAAGTGTGATTATATATATATTAAATTATGTATAAAATAACCATATAAATTATTTTAATAAAAATGTGTCTACTCGTACATCTATTTTTCATTCTACTGAATAATTTTCAGATGTAGAAAATATTCAAGATAAAAGCCATTTGATGCAGATATAAAAAAATGTCAAAGCACTCACATAATTATTTTCCTCTTCAAAATGCAATTTTCATTTTGTAGTCTAGAGCATGTGGTTGTTTTGCTGTTTTTTTTCCTTGAAAACATTTCCTTCAAATTATTTAGTTTATTCCACTGAAACATTAATAACTAGTATTCCTAGGTATTTTGTTTTTTTTTTTAGCTTTTTATGTAAGCTTCCTTGTTATCTTATTTTTTCTAGTTATGTGGTTATCTTCAAAGGAACTCCACCATCAATCATTCCTTACGATTTGGGGGTTGTGCTTGTGAAATGTTATTTACCCCTAAATATTAGGTTATCTGACGTTACCCATTATTGTCTCTACTTTAAACTATGCTAACGACTCCCACTATCAAACCCTGAGCTTATATTTCACTAAGTACCACTGTCACAGCTAGATGTCTATCAAGAACTTATGAGTTTTTTCTCACTTCCCATTGTCACCCTCAGTCACACTCTCAGGATATTTTACCAAATGTTTGGGAATATCCTAACTGGAATCCTTATCCCCATCTCTCTTTGTTGCAATACATCCATATTCCTAGATCTATAATATTCTTTCTAAGTACTCCTTTGAATGTCACCCCAGGTCCCTTCAAATATATACACCCATGTATCCTAACCCTTCAATGGCCATTTCAATCTTGGAGCCCTGATAAAAGAGAGGGGTTGAGAAGTTTTGTGGCTCTGATCACCTCATTGCTGTTGCCAAAATGTTCCTCTGAATTCATTTGTTTGATATGCTTGCTTCACGTATGATTTTAGTTGAACCATGTATTTTCTCAATGCCATTTTCTCTAGGGGAAGATAAAGTCTGGACAATACTGGTTTCTAAAATGAAGTCCATAGTCATTATTTCACACTGTCCACAATCAGTCTCCACCAATCTCTTCCCCTCCTCTCAAATTATTAGTAAGCAAAACAAACACAAACTACTAATATCTTATGAATAAGACATAAAATATGAAACTATATCACACTGCTATTTCTCATACCAGTACCCCAAGAAATGTATTCTATATTTTCTTTGTTTAATTCTTATACTAATAGCGTTACTTAAATTCTATCCACTTCCCTGACCACTCAAGCATCAGTAAATACTCCTCTAATATTGAAATCCTGAAGCTTATTATTATTGCTAGGATCCCCGATGGTACTGTGGTTAAGCCCTCACTCAGCTGTTAACTGAAAGGGGAGAAATATGTGGCAGTCTGCTTCCATAAAGATTTACAGCCTTGGAGACTCTATGGGGCAGTTCTACCTTGTCCTATAGGCTCCCTATAAGTCAGAATCAACTCAGTAGCAGTTGGTTTTATTATTATTGCTACCGTTTATTTATCATTTAATATAGCCATTGCTATTTTATATTATACTGCTATTTAGCATATAGTGAAACCTGTGAGATCCTTGTTTTTCCACATCTCGCAAGTTTTCCACCTTTGACAGGGTGTGGTCTTACCACTTTTCCATGGCTTATTTTAGTGGAAGATAATTCCTTCTGTGACATGTTTCTGTCTTATCCAAGTTACAGCCTTTGCAGGTTTTACATTAAGTGTCTCAGGTAATTTTCATGTCTCATTGTGGAATGATACAGCATTTGTATCCCCATTGTTTATCACACCACCTTTAACTAAGTGGGCAATAGATGGATGCATGTGATTCATTGTGATGAATGTTTCAGAATGAAAGTGGGAAGGGGCAAAAGACAAACAAAGCCTTCAGTGATGAAATGTTGATTTTAACTAGACATATTTTGAGAAAATGAATTTACTCAAATGATAAGCTCTTAACAAGAATTAACTATAATACTTCGGTAAAGCAGGAAATACAACCCACTTAAGTATCTTAAAATTTTGTATTCAGCTCAGAGGAGCTTTCCTGGAGCCTCCTTGACTGGGATACATTCTCTGCAGTGGGCTTTTAAAGCATTCTGTGTATAAAACTACCACAAAACTTATCACTCTACATCAAAATGTACTTGTTTACTAGACCTTGAGCTCCTTGAGAAAAGAAACCTGGCTTTTTTTACATCATGTATCTCCAGCACCTAATATAGTATTGGCAGAGCACATGGTATATAAACAGTTGCTAAATAAACGAATATACCATAAATTAAACCAGAGTTTAAAACTAATATTTTTGTGTCAACATCCTACAAATTATAATGTGTATTCATCCACGAAGAGTGAAATAAATCATCAGAACCTAATCTTTCCAGTTTCTGTTTATGTAACACAATTTTACATTCTTCTCTACACTATATCGTGTTATTAATAATTGTGAAAATGAATGAATTATTTTAGCAAATGTTTATTTTAAGAATCATATGCATTAATTTGAATCAATATAATTTGATAGTTGTTGTTATTGTTAGGTGCCTTCAAGTCAGTTCTAACTCACAGCGACCCTATGTACGACAGAAAGAAACATAGTCCTGTCTTGTGCCATCCTCACAATCCTTGCAATATTTGAGCCCATTGTTGCAGCCACCGTGTCAATCCATCTTCTTGAGGGTCTTCCTCTTTTTTGCTGACCCTCTATCAAGCATGATGTCCTTCTTCAGGGACTGGTCCTTCCTGATAACATGTACAAAGTACATGAGATGAAGTCTCACCATCCGCACTTCTAAAGAGCATTCTGGCTGTACTTCTTCTAAGACAAATTTATTAGTTCTTCTGGCAGTCCATGGAATATTCAATATTCTTTCCTAACACCGTATTTCAAAGGCATCAGTTCTCTTTGGTCTTCCTTATTCATTGTCCAGCTTTCACATGCATATGAGGCCCACCTTAGTCCTCAAGGTGACATCTTTGCTTTTTAACACTTTAAAGAGGTCTTTTGCAGTAGATCTGCCCAATGCAATATGTTGTTTGATTTCTTTTTTTTTTTTTTAAATCATTTTGTGCCTCATGGGGCATGAAGTACTACATCGAATATACATCCTCTACTCCTGGCTTAATGTGTAATGTGAAACACTACTAAACAAAAAGAAGGAATGGGGGTTTTATTTTGTGAAGGTTATATACATTATTAGTTGTTGTTAGGTGCCATCAAGTCAGTTCCAACTCATAGTGACCCTATGTACAAAAGAAAGAAACACTGGTCCTGCTCTGTCCTCATAATTGTTGTAACGCTTGAGCCCCTTGTTGCAGCCACAGTGTCAATCTATCTGGTTGAGGGTCTTCCTCTTTTTCACTGACCCTCTACTTTACCAACCATGATGTTCCTTCTCCAGGGATTGGTCCTTGTTTGATTTCTTGAGTGCTGCTTCCATGGGCATTGATTGTGGATCCAAGTAAAATGAAATCCTTTACAACTTCCATATTTTCTCCATTTATTATGATGTTACTTATTGGTCCAGTTGTGAGGATTTTTGTTTTCCTTATGTCAAGGTGTAATTCATACTGAAGGCTGTAGTCTTTGATCTTCATGAGTAACTGTTTCAAGTCCTCTTCACTTTCAGCAAGCAAAGTGATGCCATCTACATTTTACAGGTCGTTAATGAGTCTCCCTCCAATCCTGATGTCTTGTTCTTCTTCATATAGTCTAGTTTCTTGGATTATTTGCTCAGCACACAGACTGAATAAGTATGATACAACCTTGCTGCACATTTTTCTGATTTTAAACCACAAAGTATTCCCTTGTTCTGTTTGAATGACTGCCTCTTGTTCCATGTGCAAGTTCCACATGAGTACAATTAAGTTTTCTGGAATTCCCATTCTTTGCAATTTTATCCATAATTTGTTATGATCCACACAGTCGAATGCCTTTCCATAGTCAATAAAACACAAGTAATTATCTTTTTGGTATTCTTTGCTTTCAGCAAGGATCCATCTGACATCAGCAATAATATCCCTCTTACCACGTCCTTTTTAGTAGCTGAGTTGACTTTCTGGCAGTTCTCTGTCGATATACTGCTGCAACTGCTTTTGAATTCTCTTTGGCAAAATTTTATTTGTATTTGATACCCATGATATTGTTTGATAATTTCCACATTCTGATGGATCACCTTTCTTTGGAATGGGCACAAATATGCATCTCTTCCAGTCAGTTGGCCGGATAGCTGTCTTCCAAATTTCTTGGCATACAGAAGTGAATGCCTCCAGGGTTGCATCTGTTTGCTGAAACATCTCAGCTGGTGTTTCATAAATTCTTGGAGACTTGTTTTCCGCCAATGCCTTCAGTGCATCTTGGACTATTGGTTCTTGATCATATGCTACCTCCTGAAATGGCTGAATATTGACCAATTCTTTTTGGTACAGTGACTCTGTGTATTTCCCCCATCTTCTTTTGATGCTTCCTGTTGTCGTTCAATATTTTGCCCATAGAATCCTTTAGTATTTCAACTAGAGGCTTGAATTTTCTCTTCCATTCTTTCAGATTGAGAAATGCCATGGGTGTTCTTCCCTTTTGGTTTTCTAACTCCAGGTCTTTTTGCATGTCATTATAATACTTTACTTTGTCTTCTCAAGCTGCCCTTTGAAATATGAGAACATACTTATATTGGAAATACTAAAGATAAACATAATTGCTATAGATTTTCAAATGAATTTCTAATAATGTTTTTAATTACCGTGGTTGTTGTTAGTTGCCATTGAGTGGGTCCCCAACTCCTGGCGACTCCATACACAATGGCATTGAACTGTTGTGATCCATAGGATTATCATGTCTGATTTTTTGCAACTAGATAGCCAGACATTTCTTCCTAGTCTGCTGTAGTCTGGACCTGTTCAGCAGTACAGCAACACTCATACCTCCACTAACAGACGATTGACGGCTGCAGTTGAGGTACACTGGTTGGGAATTGAATCTGGGTCTTCCACATGGAAGACGAGAATTCTGTCACTAAACTAGCTCTGCCCCATGTTAAATCATTCAACATTTTTGAACATTTAAGTCAAATGAGACTATTTCTATTACAGTGCAATTAGTATCTCTATTTTTCTTGTATATGACTTCTGGCATCGTATAGATATTTTCCTTAAGATATTTTGTCAGAGATTAAAAACATTTTATAGTCCTTGAAACAGATTGCTTGCAAAAGTTTTAAATTACTTCTAGTGTAAATAATGAAGAAATGCACATATGTTTTAGTCAAAACGGAATATGTAAAATTTTAGTTATTATTTTAACCATTTAGTATACATTTTTTAATCATTTCTTCCAATGACCATAATCAGAGTAAGTTTCTTGAAGGTAAAGATAGGTCTCATTTTTTTTCTAACCTTCGTTCCTGACAAAAGGTCAACAAATATTGAAATAACAAGAACTGAATTAATCAGTTAATGTCATACTTTGAAGCAAGTTAAGAAGACTAGAGCAAAGCTTTGAAATCACAGACATTCTTTTGGCCTTTCAGCTCTCTTGCACTCAGTGGTTCAACTTTTTATTGGTATGAAAATATTTGTAATCAATATTGTTGACAGTTTTCTCATAGCAATGAGTAGAGGTAATGCGTTCTTGATGGCTAAACTAAAACTGTCAACAATTTGAGGCAACATATGATCAAGTGGCAGCTTTGAAATTGTGTTCCTTGGAGAGAAGAGAAGGTTTTCCTTCTTTTATTTTCTATGAGCAGCTTGGTTTATTCTAAGCTGTTCTCTCAAAATACCAATCCCAATAAGTCTTAAACTGAGAAGGAGCCCTCCACTGGTTACTGTGATTGACCTTAGTGCTGAAGTATCAAATTTGTTCTCACATTGGTTATCCAGGGCACGGAATAAATTTATTAATTAAAAAAAAAAAAACAGGAAATCAGACTAATTTGCTGAAAGTTGAACATAAATATCCCATTAAATACACTATGGAATGCTGAATCAAACCAAATTTACTGAGAAGTACAATAAAAATATACTAAACAAACAAAACTAGTAAACTAAGTCAAACAGATGTCAAATCAATGCATGTTCTAAGATATATCTACCTTGAACAAAAATGCTGAAATTTCAGAACCCTTATCTTTGCAAAGAAAGATTTCCTTACATAATGTGGGCTACTAGTTTTGAAGTAAGGATTCAAGGATTTCTGTGTTATTTATTTATTTTTTAATAATTCTTGATCATATATTTCAAGTTTAATTCAAAATAACTTGGTTCTTCTGTTTGAGTGTTATTGAATTAAAAAACGTTTTTGTCTACACGTCATTCAATTTTTCAGAAACAAAATTAAGGTAATAGGTGAGTGAATAAGAGCATTAGTTGGCAAGGATCATAGGGATTAAAGAACTTGGGTATGGTTTGAGAAATGTTCACTTTAAGAAATTTTCTTCTTTAAGATCTTCCCTTTTATATTTAAGATTTTGTGTAATTGAACTACCGCAATAAGAAATTATACTTCGATTGTAAATATTAAAAATCAGTATAGTACTTGGTCAATTCTGTAGAAATATCTACTGTACAAGTAGACCCTTTGTTGCCAGGAATTTTAGCTGATTCTCCATTCTGCTAGAGAAATGGGTAAGGTGATCTGTTCTGAATTTTTCATTTAGAGAGAGTGAAATTAAATACTACCATATGTTTTGAGGAGCCTTGGTGGCACAGTGGTTAAAAGCTTGGCTGCTAAACAAAAGGTCGGCAGTTCAGATCCACCAGCTGCTCCTTAGAAGCCCTATGGGGCAGTTCTACTCTCTCCTATAAGGTCTCTATGAGTCTGGATCGATTCAATGGCAATGGGTTTGGTTTTTTTGGATTTGTGTGTTATAACCATTTTTGAAGATGTTCTTGCTGCTTTAGCTTGAAATACACTTGCTGCCTCTACTTTATGAGGGAGCAGTGACACAACGATTTAGAATCATAAAGCTGTGCTAGTGGTACAATTGCCTTAATTCATAGATTAGGGAGTCAAATGAAGACGAGTTAAACCACTCATGTAAGTTTTCAGATTTAAAATGGCTAATGTTTACATTAGAATTTAAGATTCCTGAATCCCTGGGAGCTTTCCAATATAGCAGGTGACTTTTACTATTAAAAAGTGAGTACTATGGCCCTTCTGAGTCCTCTCGAAGCAGATTGGTGGCTGCATGGTTAAGTAAAGCTTAAATGTGTTTCAGTTGCCTAGATTGCTAGTAGAGATTATTAAGTAGTGTTTTTTTTCCCCCCATTATTTTGTTGGTATAGAATGTATTTAATATATAATATATATATAATAAATGCAACATAAAATCTATGATGCTCACTTTGAAACATTCTTTTCAGCTACATTAGTGAAACCACCTTAGCTTTCTTCTGTTTTTCTTTCCCTTTTTTTTTTGTTTTGAAAGATAGTTCCTACAAGTCTTCTTTTTTAACAATATCCCTACTCAATATTCTTTCATTCCTTTGATTTTGAGTAGTATGTTGGAAATGTGTGTGTAAGAGATTGTGAAAATGGAGTGGAAAGTAGAGCTATATTAAGTTTTGAAATATAGGTCTGAAACCAATACTTCTGCAGGGTCATTAAATTTAAACTATAACATACCTGCCACTATCTTTCAAAAATTATTTAAAATCATGTATCAACTATTTAGAGTCCCTAGGTGGTACAAACAGTTAATGCACTTGGCTGCTAACCAAAAGGTTGGAGGTTTGAGTCCACCCAGTGACACATCAGAAGAAAGAGTTGGTAATCTATCTACTTCAAAAAAATCAGCCATTGGAACCCTATGGAGCACAGTTATACTCTGATACACATACGGTCACCATGAGTGCATATGAACTCTGCTACAACTGGTATTGGTGTCAGCTACTTATAGAGTGAGTATTTATGTGAAATCAGTAAAATATGTGTATATTAAAACTATATGTCCCCTTATTTTTCACAAATAACTCCATGATAATGAGTGATCATATATTTGGAACAATATAAGTCAAATTAATAATTTAAATTTCTGAAAAATAGCTTTGCTTAATTTATGTCTGTATGATGCTGAGTTAACTGGATAAAAATAAGTGTTCTGTGTCCCACTAACATTTGGAAGTATTCTTTTACTTAAAACAAAGAGAATATTTAAATATCTATAAACTTCCTCAGCAAATAATATGTAGATTAAAAAGAATTATTTATGCTGGATTTATATTGAGTTCATTGATGTTAATTTTATTTTAAACATAATTTTTGACAGCATTCTTGGACAGGCTTTCAAGAAAATCTGCAAGATAGAAACTAGCAGTGCTTTGAGCCAAATTTGAAAGTGTAAAGATGTGTATTTGAGATTGAAAATGTGTATAAGTGTATTTCATTTATTTTGGAGGGAAAAATTGAGCAGCCAATAATTACTGCTGCAATTGGGTAATTGTGCGGGCAATTGAGCAATTCCGGTTGCAATTGGACACTTTCCACTTATCTCTGAGTTGTAATTAACCAATTTCAGGCATAATTATTTGTACCTGGGCTTTTAAGCTCCAAATTAATCTTCCTCATGCTTCAAAAATATGTTGCTATGTTTATTATTTCTTATTTGGACTACCACTGATTTTTCTGAGTATAAGGCAATACTATCAAAGAGATTACCATTAATATCTGTTAGCTACTTCACACTGGAAATGGAATCCCTCAGCAGACTAAAAGCTGTTAGTATACACACAAATTGCTTTAAAAGCATAGACTAAATTGAAAAATTAACTTCATCAAACAACAAGCCAGTTCAGTCAAAATAATTTCTTGACAGAATTGACTTCTTGACCAATTATTTGACTGATTTGATAGTTTGTTTTACTTAATTTTCCTGCGAATTTAGTGAAAACTCTCTGAGAGTCTAAGTAAGTCATTGCCAAAATTGTGCCTGTAGGTAACTAAAATAAATTATACATATATAGTACAACGTTACACTATGTAAAATACATAAATGATGTAGCTTTTAAATAGGGTGAAATATCTAAACTTGATTTTTTTTGACCTATCGGATTTTTCATAGTTAAAAATTCTGTAGATGTCTACTTGATTTTCTGTGGTAAATGTCTTTTTTTATGACTACTATGTATATATATTTTGATTTCATGACTACTATGTATATGATATGTGCAAGTTATCTAAAATAAGTATTACAGGTATCCCAAGAGTCTCACGTACTTCCTGGCATACAGTCAATTCTTACTAAATGTTGATGATCGCTCTACAAAAAAGGGCAAATAATGCTACATTATTTGTTCCCATTCAAATACAGTAAGTTCCTGGGTTAAGAATGGCCTACTTACACACAACATGTATTAAAACAGATTGCCATAAAGCCTAGTGTATTAAAAATTTGAGTTAAATACAATGGTTCATAATAACGAACTTACGCACTATTTTGTGACGCTCCTGAAAACGCTGCGTGGCTTCAGGGGTTCCTTGGCTCAAGGAAGGAGAACACTGCCCGCCATGTTAAGTCAGTCACGTTGTGTTAACACTGTGTTGAGTGTGTAACTTCGTATGTGGCTTAAATTTTTCTCTTATTTGCCTTTGTAACCATGCCTCCAAAGCGTAAACCTGATGCAAGTGCTGGTGATGCATCAAAGAAAAGGCAAATTATCATGAGTGGGAATAACACAGCGATTGGAAGAGGCGAAATGCCATCAGTCACTGAAAAAGCATTCGACTACAGTAGGTCAATGGTCGAAAAATTTTTAAAGGATAAGGTGAAATAATAGAGCATGTGAAAGGCTCTGCCCTGATAAAAGCTATAGTTATTATTAAGCAAGGCAGTGGTTTAATTATTGAAATGAAAGGCTATTGATAATTTGATTAGACAATCAAAATCAGTGTAATATGCCTATTAGCCTTACTTTAGTGAAAGAAAAGGCTAGAAGCATTTTCAATGACTTAAAACCTGCACGTGCAGCAAGTGAGGGTTACTGTGATAAAGAATTTTTTTGTGAGTATGGGTTGGTTCAATCGTTTCAGAGGGAAAATTTACATAATTTTAAAGGGCAAGGCGAAGCAACAAGTGCCGATGTAAGTGCTTTGAGTGATTTTCCTGAAATGTTAAAAACAATTACTGAGGAGGGAGGTTATTTGCCAGACCAAATATTTAATGTAGACAAGACTGGTTTATTTTGGGAAAAAAATCCTTAAAAGGACCTATATTTTGAAAGAGAAAAAAATGTACTAGAGTATAAGGCATTGAAGGACAGGCTGACATTATTGCCTGGATGTAAAGCATCCAAGGATTTCAAGCTCAAGGCTTTGCTTGTATATTGCTCCCTAAATGCGAGGGCACTTCAATGTATCTTTAAGGCCTCTCCTCCCATTATTTGGAAGGCAAATGCAAAGGATTGGGTTACACCTGCCATCTGTGAAGATTGGTTCTTGAACCATTTTGTCCCTGCTGTTGAACATTATTGCTCGGTCAAGAAAATTCCTTTGAAGATTCTCCTTGTGCTTGACAACACACCCTGATATCCAAGCACTTTAGATGAATTTCACCCCTATGTAAAGGTCTTTTTTTTTACCCCCCAACTGCCATGTTGCTACTTCAGCCAGTGGACCAGGGAGTCATAGCCTCCTCTAAGGCCTGTTATTTAAAGTGGACCTTCTCTCAAGCAGTCGGGGCTGCCCAAGATGATGTGATGAGCTTAAGAGAGTTCTGGAGGAATCATAACATCTTTGATGCCATCAGGAATATTGCTGATTCTTGGGATAAAGTGAAGCTGTCAAATAGGAAAGGAGTATAGAACAAACTGTACCCCTAATTTGCTCATGCTTTTCAGGGGTTTACAGCTGACAACATCGCTGAAGCTAGGCAAGCTGTGGTTGACGTCAGTAATCAGTGAAAATGATGCAGTAGAGTTACTTGACACCCATGCCAAGGAACCAACCAATGAAGACCTTATGGAACTACAGCAACAAATGATAGCATTTGAGGAAGAAGACTGGGACCTAAAAGCTCCAGAACTGAAAAAGGTTTTGAAGAAAGAGTTAGCTGAAGACTTTTGTCTCATCGAAGCAGGGATGGCGAAGTTAGAGGAGCAAATCCTAATACCGAGAGGTTCACCAAAGTTTACTGTACAGTTACCGAGGGCCTTAGCTGCCATAAGACCATTTACAATGAGAAAAAGAAAAGTTCTGTACAAACCTCCCTTAATGCCCGTTTCAAAAAATTGACTCCAGTAGTAAAGTCCTCCTCTCCAGGGGCAAAATCAAACCCTGCGTCTCCAGCAGCAAGCCCATCATCCTCGACACTAGCCATCTCTCCATCATCTTCTCCTACATCATCCAATTGTTAATTTTATCATAATGTTACCTCATGAATGACCGTTTCGGTATGCAAGTCATCGATGGAAGAACAGTGAGTGTTAACCTTGAATCACAATCTTTTTTTTTCTATCTAAACTGTTTTAAGAAGTATTTCTTTACCGTACGATCCAGCAATCCCACTCCTAGGAATATACACTAGAGAAATAACAGTCGTCACTCAAATAGACATATGCACACCTATGTTCATGGCAGCATTGTTCACAATAGCAAAAAGTTGGAAACAACCTAGATGTCCATCAACAGACGAATGGATAAACAAACTGTGGTACATATCCACAATGGAGTACTATGCAAAGAGAAAGAACAATGATGAATCTGTGAAGCATCTCATAACATGGATGAAACTGGAGGACATTATGCTGAGTGAAATAAGTCAATCACAAAAAGACAAATATTGTATGAGATCGCTATTGTAAAAAACCATGAAAAAGTTCACACA